>NW_028317844.1:9227500-9536071 GCF_062004578.1 Staurois parvus
TACAGTGGTGCTGAGAGGAGGAGTTTCAGGAGGTGGAGTCAGTGCAGGAATTACTAATTGACATAAGAGATCACCACCATGAGATATGTAGTCCTGAGAATTTGAAAATAAACAGCAGAGGAGAGGCTGTAAAACATGCAATGAAGCCAGGAAATTGTGGAAAGAGATGCCCAGCAGACAGGCAGCACTCACAACACAAAATATATTTTAGTAGTACATATAGTAAGCTTATATTAGATTGTCAAAATTAACGATTCTATGTATTCTTCTTAGCCCCTATTCACACCTGAACATTTTCTGCTTGTCTCCCTTCGCTTGACTATGCAGAATTTCATTCTTTCTATTTTTCCTTGTTTACATAAGCTTTTTTCCAAGCAGTGTCAGATGTTTTGGGTCACATAGACTTCAATAGGAATGCCTGTAAACACGCCCAAAGTTTTTGCTTTTTTTTTTTTTTACACCTGAAAAATTCTTCTCATATAGAACTGCTCTCCTCCCCTTGTCTTGTTGGATTTGGCTTTTTGTTTCTCCACTTTTGTTTGTGTCACACAAATACAAACAAAATAAAACATGAGAATTCCTAAACTTTTATAATTGCAACAATTTTCTGGGCAAAGTGGGGTATTTTCTGACAGAAATGCAAGGGCGTCAATATTTTTTGCCATGACTGTATATGAATGGGTTTGCATGAAAGTTATAGCATCTACAAACTATGATCTCTATATACTGGATTTTGTACTTATTTATGTTTTTAATACTAGTAATGGCGATGATCAGTAACTTATAGTGGGACCGTGATAGTGTGATAGGCAATCTGACACTGATGCTAGGTGGGAACTTATGACACTGACATCACCAGTGACACTAATACAGTGATCAGTGCTAATACTATCACTGTCCTAATGAAGGGGTTAACATCTAGGGGCAATGAAAGGGTTAACTGTGTGCAGGGGCTTATCTTCTGCGAGGCAAACAAGGCATTTGCCTGGGGGGCGCCACCCCCTCCCCAAAGAAGGGACACACAGGAGTGAGCCCAAGAAAACAGCGCTACGAAAGTATGATAAAATCAATATTCACCTCTCAACGAGGTATACTTTTATTGTTCGAATGTTAAACCTTTGGTATGATGACATGCCATACAGTCTGTCCAAGGACTGTGCATTGGACTGTCCAATGCTCTACGTCCCCAAGCCGGGAAGGGAGGCTGTTCCATGTTGTGTGTCCGAGCCGGCCAGGGATCGCGGCACTCCGGAAGTGACATCAACTGCGAACGGGATGAGGGCGGAAGCAGAGTTCTGGGCATGAGACGCAAGCTAGGCTGGTAACCATGACAATGCTTTTCGCGCGCATGCGCTTTGTCAAGTCTGGGACTTGACAAAGTCTCAGACTCAGCCGGCTTGGGGACACACCATGGATCAGCCTCCCTTCCCGGCTCGGGGACGCAGGGGAGTGAACGGTCCACCGTACTTTCTTGGGACAGACTGCATGGCATGTCATCATACCAAAGCTTTAACATTGGAACAATAAAGGTACACCTCCTTGGGAGGTGAATATTGATTTTATCATACTTTCACAGCACTGTTTTCCTGGGCTCATATACTTCACTTTGAACCTGAGCAGCAACACGAGCCTGGCAGCAGCATTCATGATGGATTGGAGAGGGGATAGCCTACATAAAGGTAAGCCAATGAGGAGGGAGTTGCAGTAGTCAAGGTGAGAGATAACCAGGGAGTTAATTAGGAGCTTTGTGGTATCATTGGTTAAAAAGGAGCTTATCCTGGAGATGTTGAGGCGGCATGATTTGGACAAGGATTGGATGTGGGCCTGAAAGGATAGTTCAGAATCCATGGTTAGCATGCAGAGATGGGTTGATAGTGGTGCTATTGATCCTGACTGAGAAATCAGGGGAAGAGGCATGTGTCGGATGAAATATTATGAGGTCAGTTTTGGATAGATTGAGTTTTAGGAAGTGTTGTGACAGCCAGTCTGATATTTCTGTTAGTAAATTGATGATATGTGAGGAAACTGATGGGGTGAGCTGAGGAGTGGAGAGATAGATTTGTGTGTCATCAGCATAGAAATGGTACTGGAAACCATGGGAAGCTATCAGCTGACCCAACGAAGAAGTGTAGATTGAGAATAGGAGAGGTCCAAGGACAGAACCTTGGGGGACCCCGACTGTAGGAGAGGAGGAAGTAGAGTTGTAAGTGACACTGAAGGTGCGGTGAGATAGGTAAGATTTGAACCAATGGAGAGTACAGTCACGGAGGCAAAGTTTATATATTTGTCCAAAGCCGATGAAAAGTGGTGGTTATTTCTTAAAGATTAAAATTATTATTATTATTATACAGGATTTATATAGCGCCAACAGTTTGCTCAGTGCTTTACAATATAACGGGAGACAATACATCAACAATACAGTTCAATACAAGAGGGATAGGAGAGCCCTGCTCCTTGGAGCTTACAATCTAGGAGTGATCAAGATGCATCCTTGAATGGATGCCTGTCTTACGCATCATTCTCCAATATGTCACAATGGAAACGGTACCTCCAGTCCCCCATGGATTGGGAGGACTGGAGTGAGAGTTGATTCACACATGTGCGGTGTGGATTGAAGCTCAGATTTCATAGCTAATTGATACAGTAGTTGTTCACTTGTTCACGTCAGGCTTACATCAGGTTCAGGACAGGATCAGCTCAGGATCTTATCTTGTTGACACATGTGCGGTTTAAAAACGGTTCCCATAGAAATCATTAGCCTATAATCTGCACCTGTACCAGACTGCACTGCTCAGAAAACGGACATGACTCTTTTTAAAACCGCATTGAATCTGCACCGCCAGTGCTCCAGACATATGTGAACAGGCACCATAGGAAGCAATGCTTTTTCACATGTCATGCGGATTGGATGCGGTTCAAACCGCATCCAATCCGCATAAATGTGAACGGGCACTAAGGCTTGGACAGTAGTTGCCAAATGCTCCTTCAGTACAAATACACTTGAAGCAGCATACAAGGTCTTATTCAGATGATACTGGGTCCCTGCCCGAGTTACCCATTCTTATCCCAGGAGTAGTGACAGATGGATCCGTAACTGGACAGCGGCGCAAATGTCCAGCATATCTGGTGCCTCTACCTGAGACTAGTGGGATCCTGGTCTAGGGTTTTTGGCTTGCTCCAGACCCTATTTCATCTAACGATCCGTAGGGATGCAAAGTTGGCCATATTACACTGCCCTATACCTAGCTTATATGCATCCCAGCAGAAGCTGGCTACATATCTTTTTATCTCCGCTAAAAGGCCCATATCTCAAGCCTGGGAAGACCCAGCGTGTAGCTTTTCAGGGGGTGAAGATACGTATGACTGCAATTATGCTGCATGAGCAAATGTCCAGTATTCTGAATGACTAACATGCCAAATTTCTCAGAGTCTGGAAACCATGGATCTCCTATGAGTTCCCTTCACTCCAACTGACGTGCCTGGGCTTTGTGTAACTGCTCCTGTCTGGGCTTCTGAGTCCGAGATATCCCTGTTTCTCTTGGCTGTGATACTTTTTTTTTCTCCCTACTTTTTCTTTTTAGTACTTCTCTGTTCTTGCTCACATGGTTGCCGCCCTACGGGGTTGGTTGCAGGAGAAGAGCCTCCCCTATGGTGACTGTGAGTACTTCTCAGGAACATGGCTTTTTTGCATTTTCAACTTATTGCTATCATCCCAATGATTCTGTGTTGTATTGGTTAACATGACTGTAACCCTTCTTGATCATTCTGTAATGATTATTTATCATTCAGCCCTGTGCGATTCATATGCTTATTTTTGATTTCTTATGTTCATTCTCAAAGCCAAGAAATAAAAGTGGTGCACTGAAATTAAAATTCTTGGACCGAAAACGAAAATTCAGGATGCATTTGGCCAAAAAATGCAACTGAAATGGATATTTTTATTTAAATATACTTTTTTATATATAATTGTATTATATATGACTTTTTAATTAATATCCTTAATTTTAAATGAATATGAATTTACTTTCAACACCTTTTGGCCAATAGGCTGCTTTCACCCTGAGCAGTTTTTGCTGCGCTTTTGTGTGGAAAAAAAAAAGTAACAAGGAAAGCTCAAGAAAAATGCATCCCTGAGAATTCAATGTATGTCTATACACTGGTTCATTGCGCTTCCCTTGCAGTGTTAAAAATCTTGCTTGCTGCATTTTTGGTGAATTAAAAAAAAAAAATGCACCTCCCCATTGAAGGATTGGTTCACACCAATGCGTTTTTTAGGGCTTTTTGAAGAAACGCACTACAGTCCAGTTACAGTAGCAAGGTTTCCAATGGGAAACGTTCATATCTATGATTTTTTGAGCTGCTGTGTTTTTGGAAAGGGCCAGTGAATTTTTTAAAATAGAAAATGTTACGTTTTTGATTCTATAGACTTCAATTGAGACACTGCAGAAAACGCAAGTAGTGCGTTTTTGACGCATTTTCACGTTTGCCGTAAAGTGTCAAATGCACATGCAATAACACAAAACGAACTACAAAACGAACAACACAAACTGCATTGGTGTGAACCAGGCCTGAAATGCATTGAAAACCCATAAAAAATGCACACATGTTGCATTTTGATGTGTTTTTTTGAGTCACATGACCTATGAAAAAAACACTCTAAACATGGTGTGCAAGGACCAGAGTTTGGGCATCTTTGTAGTAGGTAAATTTATTCATGGGTGTATACCACAAGGAATTACTTTACAATCCCATTAGTTGAAAAGTTCCATAATGTGTGTGAAACAAAACTACCAGCTTGAAAAATTAGCAGGACATTGCTATTCAGAAATCTCCCATTAGTAACGGGTGGTCTGAAACTGCACGTATCCTTTAAAATGTAAGTTCTCCTTTACAGAAAATCTGTATGGTGACCTTAAACTGGACCCCCTCCCCATCCCCCAGGTCCTGCTGTACTGGAGTCCCACGATCCTCCACTGTCAGACACTGACATACCGCTTCACTGGTCTGGGGATTTGGAATCCCTTCGGCTTAATCTCCTCTCCATACTGCTTTGCCAGGGATTCTAACTGGTCAGCACAGTCACCTGGATATTGCTGATTAATCAGAATCCATCTAGCCCGTCCTGATAGCACTTCAAAGAGAGGCGAGAAGACTGCAGGGATTTCAAAACCCTGGACCAGTGAAGTGGTATGCTGGTGTCTAACACTTTAGGCATGTAAAATGACTGCTTACAAATTTAGCTAGACACAGGAGGGCTTAATAACCACTGTCTTTTATTTCCACCAGGGCTTCAGTGATATGCTTGGGGCTTCAGATGGATTTTCTAGAATATCATCCCCTTACCCTGTCCACTGTCAGTTTATTATTCTTTTTGCTGCTTGTGAGATAATGATGACCTAGGTGCTGACATCCTAAAGATTTACTGCTGCTCAGGAGCTCTGGTCTTCAGCAAAATGGCAACCTTCTGCAAAAACAAAAACAGAAACAATGTTGCAGGCAATTTATAGCACACATCAATTTTGGTAGCAGAATTATTAAAGTGGATTGTATGTTCCTTGCTAAAGGTATAGTGGTTGATTCATTATATACTCTTTGACAGTTGAAGACTGGAAGATACAAAAATATTTTGATTGCAACTATGCTGTGATTAACAGATTTTAAAAGATTATAATCCTGTTTGACCCCAAATCAGCCGTCGGAGCTGACTGGGAACTGAGTGATCAGCAGTCATGTGATCACTCGTTCTTAGGTCTTTATCAGAACCCCATATATTTCCTTTTAACATTTTTCACTGAGGAAAGGTAGTTGTCTAGGTCAAAGATAAGGTTTTCAAAAATAAAAAAACAGATGATGAAATAACATAGCAGTGGAAATAGCCATGCCATTGCACAGTGTTTTTGGGAAAAAAAACTTTATTTAAAAGCTGTAGCATTTACCTGATGATATTACTTTACCCCATGTCCTATACAATAGTACAACTTTACTTTTAGTGGCTGTTCTTTTCTGTAAGGTTGATATGTGGATGTCATTTTTTTGTGTTGACCAAACAAAATCTGTTCAACCTGATACTTTATGGCATTGCTAAATACTGGCTTGAAAGATTATGTAATGCAAATATTTTTTCTAAGTTCCTGGATACTGTTGCTTACATCTCTAATATTCTATGCCAACAAAACCAAGCAGTCTGAACCCCAAATAAATTATTTAACCTGAAATAAAATTCCTTTATTTTGGGTGGTCTCTTATGAGCTGGTAATGGAAAGCAGCTTCTCTCTTTGTTATCCCTGCTTTTCAGCTTAGATGAATGGAAGATAGAAATAGAAATTCCAGCCCACTCCATTGCTTGTGATGTTGATCCCAGTCATTCAGTACAATTGGTCGCATACAATACAGGTAGTGATTGAGTGGTTGATGTATTGTATGACTATATGTTTCCATGTGAGCCCAACTCATCTTTGTTCTTCAGGAGGTTTTCTGCTGTTTTATGATACAGTGAACATGTTTCGATTATATTTAGTCTTATAGAAATTGTAATCTCATCGTCTTTCTCTAGTCTTTCTAGCAGTTATGAAGCTCAGATGAAGAGTCTGCTGCGCATTGTCCGGATTTTTTGCCATGTTTTTCGCCTCGGACCCTCTTCTCCCAGTAATGGAAATGACATGGGCTACAATGGGAACAAAACTCCAAGAAACCAGGTGTTCAAGGTCAGAAAAGTATATGACGCTTTTAGGAAGATAGACGTAAAAGAGATGAATATGACAAAGCATGCAATCATTTATCAGACCTCTTCTCCACAGGACGTAAGTTTGGATACATCCTGCATGTCACTTTTATTTCAGTTCATTGACTTCCCTCTTTTCTTTCTTGGTCAATCAGAATAGCATTTAATTCACTTTCCTTAATTTTATTCCTTTATTATCATAACACCTTTCCCCAGCTGATTTAAATTTGCAGCCCACTTGGTTTAATTTTTTTTGTAGGCATTTATACAACACAACAATATAATGTGCTATTTAAACATGGATAGTATACATAAACCACTTTGTATATCTTTTGCTATCCAATCAGAGTCTCCCATCCTTTTTTCTCTTTATTGTCTTGTGCCATCATGCTATGATTTTGAACGGATTTTATTTGGAAATGCCTTAAAGTCATTGTACACTTCCAAATGTTTTTTTTGTTTTAACTAGGTATTAGGGTAGTTGTTCTCCCTGCACTGTTTGTTTGCCTTACCTTGTAATGATGGGCTTACATGTTATGGCTGACGTTTTGTTGTGTCATGGCTGATCGATTCCACTATGTCCATTATTTGTTACAGCTAGCCTGTCCCTAATCACCAAAGGGACAAGACAATTTCCTGTTATGGGTCACATTGTCCAATGCAAGGCTGTTCAGCTGCACTGTGCCACTTCACTAATGTGGGAATGCTAGTCTAGTGAGAAAAAAAAACCTTCTAGCTGCATGGTAAATTCTCTGAGTGCAATAACAGAAATTCGGTTCACCCAAAAATATACAAAACAATACTGCAATACCCTAGACGCAAAAAGTCACACTTTCTCCCCTGAAAATCCACAGTCAAAGTAAAAACTTTTCAGCATCTGTGAAATCCTCAAATCAATACAAATTCTACCATTCGGGCCCTGCTCGAGGGCCCGGGGTCAGAAGAGGCTCAGTCCATTACCTGGATTTGCCCACAGTTTATATGCAGAAAGAAGATTTGGACAAGCCCCGAGGGGGCAGTGAACCATGGCATCCATGACTGCAATTCATGTAGAAATCGGAGAGGACTAATGCTGGCCGGGATCAGAGAGCGATGGTAGATGAGGCAGCGGCAGGTGCTTCGGTCACCTCTCCTCCTGGGGGAGATTCAGCGGAGGTCCACATCCCTGCTGCGGGTGCTGAACTTGGAAAGCTGGAAGTGGTAGGCAGACGTCTCTGAGCTGGAAACCTTTGTGCAGCAGGTCAGTGTGTAATCCCCAACCCAAGTCAGCCGAGATTCCCCCCTTCCCCGGCCAGGTAACACAGGCACAGCTGTGGGCTGCATGTGCTGGAGTCTGCTACTTCTCCCTTTGTCAGGAGTGTCAGGACCTGAGCGGCTTTCTGTGTTCCCCAGCCTGTCAGACTTGAGTAGCACACAGCCGAGGGAGTGTTTAGCTGTGTGCTTCAAGACTGATAGGTGGAGCCTGTACTGTGCTGGGATTGGTGCCTGCTGCACTGCTGTGAAGGCTTCTGTAACAGATGAGAGAAAGAGTGGGGGGGGGGGGTTGGTTGTGCGGAGAATGAGTTGTAGTGAGGTTGGGGGTCTAGTGCAGAAGTGCTAGCGGGGGGGGGGGTGTGTGGTGGTTGTGAAGAGGAGGGGGGGAGGGGCGCTGAAGGGAAGGAGGGTGAATTTGTGAAGAGGTGAGAGCACTGAAGGAGGGAGGGTTGGTAATTTGTGAAACGGAGGGGGAGCACTGAAGGGGAGGGGGGGCCACTGAGGGTGTTGAAGAAGGGGGGATTTGCAAAGAGGTGAGCGCACTAAATGGGAGGGGGATTTGCAAAGAGGTGAGCGCACTGAATGGGGGGGGGGTGATTTGCAAAGAGGTGAGCGCACTGAATGGGAGGGGGATTTGCGAAGATGTGAGAGCACTGAAGGGGGGGGGTTTGGATTTGCGAAGAGGTGAGAGCACTGAAAGGGGGGGGGGATTTGTGAAGAGGTGAGTAACTGAATGGGGGAGGGGGAATTTGTGAAGAGGTGAGAGCACTGAATTTTATTCTGTGCCTTGTGTGATATACACACCTCAGCACTGCACAGTACGTACTCCTGAATCCAAATGTGTTATGCAATACTGAGTGTGGCACTCTGTACCTTTTGTGAAATGCGTAGATTTTTTTGGTGCAGATCTCTCCACAAGGAACGCCAAGGTTGGGGGTAAGGAGTTGGCCTGCACCTGTTCTGAGAAAAAATGCCCTGCTACAAGTAAAAATCCAGCTCACCACCCTCTCTGTCTTTCCCCCTCACCTCCTGACTACAGAAAGGAACAATTAGAGAAACCAGTGATAATAATGCACAGTAGCCTATAACAACCAATTTGTAAGCGGTAATGATGCACAGTAACTTATAGCAACCAATCAGCGAGCACAATGATATGCAGTAACCCCTAGCAACCAATCAGTGAGCCTCACCAATCAGAGAGTGTGGGACCAGTTTTTTATTTATTATTACGTTATTAAAGTTTTTTTTAGAGAAGTCTATGAGCTTGTTTGTTTTTTTGGGATGGAGTGGAGAACGAAATTGAATGACTGAGTGCCTTTCCATATATATATATATATATAAAATCACTGACATCTGTCCACTGAGTGCCACTCAGTGTTCAGAAGATAGCAGTGTTTTCTATAGGGAATAACACCAGGGCATTTTTTGCTATTCTGCACTTTGTGTGGTTGTGGCTTGAGTGTGGGTGAGGACACAGGGGGCCCCATGATCTCCTGTTGCCTGGGGGCCCCATGAGTTGTCAGTCCGCCCTGGCTCCTAATCAATCCACCTTCATGAAAGCATTCCTTCGTAATCCACTTGTACCTCAAAAAGAAAAAACTCTACATAGTGCATTATCCCTATGTCATAAAACAAAATAAAATAAAACCCCAGTGCTAATTGTGTGCAAAAACCACCCAATGTCCACTTCTAAGCAGCTGTATAAAATACTCTTACCCTATCTAAACGTATAAATCAAACTTTCACTTTTTAATACTTGGTAGCAAATCCTTTGCAGCCAATTACAGCCTGAAGTCTGGAACGCATAGACATCACCAGACGCTGGGTTTCATCCCTGGTGATGCTCTGCCAGGCCTCTACTGCAACTGTCTTCAGTTACTGCTTGTTCTTGGGGCATTTTCCCTTCAGTTTTGTCTTCAGCAAGTGAAATGCATGCTCAATCAGATTCAGGTCAGGTGATTGACTTGGCCATTGCATAACATTCCACTTCTTTCCCTTAAAAAACTCTTTGGTTGCTTTTGCAGTATGCTTTGGGTCATTGTCCATCTGCACTTTGAAGCGGCGTCCAATGAGTTCTGAAGCATTTGGCTGAATATGAGCAGATAATATTGCCCAAAACACTTCAGAATTCATCCTGCTGCTTTTGTCAGCAGTCACATCATCAATAAATACAAGAGAACCAGTTCCATTGGCAGCCATACATGCCCACACCATGACACTACCACCACCATGCTTCACTGATGAGGTGGTATGCTTAGGATCATGAGCAGTTCCTTTCCTTCTCCATACTCTTCTCTTCCCATCACTCTGGCACAAGTTGATCTTGGTTTCATCTGTCCATAGGATGTTGTTCCAGAACTGTGAAGGCTTTTTTAAATGTCATTTGGCAAACTCTAATCTGGCCTTCCTGTTTTTGATGCTCACCAATGGTTTACATCTTGTGGTGAACCCTCTGTATTCACTCTGGAGACGTCTTCTCTTGATTGTTGACTTTGACACACATACACCTACCTCCTGGAGAGTGTTCTTGATCTGGTCAACTGTTGTGAAGGGTGTTTTCTTCACCAGGGAAAGAATTCTTCGGTCATCCACCACAGTTGTTTTCCGTGGTCTTCCGGGTCTTTTGGTGTTGCTGAGCTCACCGCTGCGTTCCTTCTTTTTAAGAATGTTCCAAACAGTTGTTTTGGCCACGCCTGTTTGTGCTATCTCTCTGATGGGTTTGTTTTGTTTTTTCAGCCTAATGATGGCTTGCTTCGCTGATAGTGACAGCTCTTTTGATCTCATCTTGAGAGTTGACAGCAACAGATTCCATATGCAAATAGCACACTTGAAATGAACTCTGGACTTTTTATCCGCTCATTGTAATTTGGATAATGAGGGAATAACACACCTGGCCATGGAACAGCTGAGAAGCCAATTGTCCCATTACTTTTGGTCCCTTAACAAGTGGGAGGCACATATGCAAACTGTTGTAATTCCTACACTGTTCACCTGATTTAGATGTAAATACCCTCAAATTAAAGCTGACAGTCTGCAGTTAAAGCACATCTTGTTTGTTTCATTTCAAATCCATTGTGGTGGTGTATAGAGCCAAAAATGTTAGAATTGTGTCAATGTCCCAATATTTATGGACCTGACTGTATATTAATAAGTGCTCCCCTCCTCCACAGCACTAGTGCAATATAAACAATCCACAAGCATAGATATCAATGGCTTTCCTCATTCGATACTACTTCAGCTCTCAATGTCCGCATGGTGCCATAACATGGGTCAAAAACAAAACCATATGGTGTAGTATGTCTTTTAAAATGGGTCTAATTTATTAAAATTATGCTTACAAACAGAAAGGAATAAAATCGCATATCACTTGGATACAGAACTCGTGTCCCCTCATTACTAGCGTTCAACATACAGAACCTATCTCAAGATGGCCGCTCCGTAACTTCCGGTCTACGTCTGATGTCACGTCCTTGATGCGTTTCTTCACTTTCGACTTCTTCGAAAAGGGTCCAAATGCAGCAAATGTTTTGCCACCTTTTGGACTGCACATAAACCCTATGCAAATTCTGTAGCTAATGCATTTTATCCAATCAGAGCTTAATCATAAAGAGGGGGTGGTCCTAGAGTAGAAACTGTCACTGCCATGCATTTGTATGTGCTACAATGAATGTAACAAGTTTGTGATTCGTCTGGTGTTCTTTTATTTTTTATTTTATTTTACCAGGTAAATGTTCAGGCCTCTGAAAACACTACATTTGTGTATAGAATCTTGCAGGTAGCTTTGTGAGGTTCTAATCTGTGTTGGTTAGAGTTTTTGCAGCTTGTTGGCCGGTTGCTGTATTGCCCTCCGCTTATATTTAATGCTTTGGGACATCCCTATCATAATGGATATGAAGATGCCCTGTGTCCTGCGATGTATAGAAAAGAATTTTACAGTAAGCCAAAAATCCCATATTCTCTTCCTCAAGAACAGATGAAAGATATTAAGAGGCAGACTGTAAGTGCAGGCCCTGGCTTTTTTTTTTTTTTTTTTTATTGACCATCTCTCTCATTTTCTCTGCCTCAGGAACAGATGAAAAGTATTAGGAGGCAGACTGAAAGTGCAGGCTCTAGCTTTTTGTATTGACAGTCTCACCATGCAAAAACCTTTTTAGCCTTTTGAGTGCTCGCTATATCACAGAATCTCTCAACATAGTAATAATCTATCTATTAATAAAGAAGCAGAAAAAACATGTAGCAGCTAAATTCTCAATATAAACATATTTTGTAACATTAATTTGTTATCCTTAAAACCACTTTAAAATCAGATAATGGTCCTGTCAGATGCAAGAAATCCACTATATTTATATTCAGCACTGATCATTGTGAGTCCTTGCTACCTTCCATAAAAGGGACTTGGTAGCACCTTTTTCAGTTTTTGTTGTATTTAACTGATAATCTGAGAAATTTATATATTGTGAATATACTCCATTCAGAACAGGAGGCACAGTATACGGTGAGAAATTAGACACTGTGGGAGTCCTTCATTCAGTTTTAGAACTACTGTTTACTTATGGCTAGTCTATCATGTACAGTATATGTCTTTCTAGAAGTGTGACCATTTCTTCAATCCAGTAATCACGTCTGGCAGACCGTCATTATGATAGTTGGAAGTTCACAGAAAGTCTTAACAGTCCTGCTCCTTGGTCATGCAAAAAGAGGGCAGTTGTGCAGTTACCTCCAGAGTTTAGTAAATGAAGTAAAGCTTCATTTTGCAAAGAATATCCAATCACATGCAAGGAAATAAAAAAAAATGCATTTTTGCTTTCACATGATTGCATGATGGAAGTTAGCATAGCTTCCCCTCCTTTACGAAGCTCTGGAGCAACTGCACTTGCAAATTGCACAGTCTATCTGCCTCTAGTAAATAGACCCCAGTGTCTGTTTACAATATAGCCGCCACCAGGTACAGGTAGTAACAGCATTAGATCTCTATAACTGTTCCCCACAGACTGCTTTTAGCATTCAGAGGTAGAAATCCTTGATACCTTTGTGTGGTAAAGAAGCATCCTTAGGCTGGCATTGATGATTCTGATAGAAAAAGAACAAATGGATTCCCCTATGCACACATGCGAAGTGGATGCAGGCATCCTCCCCACTTTGCCATCGTATTCTGACAGTGAGACTCCTCTGCTGTCAGCATACACTAATCAGTGTCTGCAGCTGATTGGCTGGCAGCCTCAACTTTTTGAAAGGAAGTCAGATGCTAATGGACCCTGAAGATCAACATGGATACCTGGTAACTAGCTTTTGCAGAAGGCTGTCCTTTTTAGTTTTAGTTGATTTAATTAATTGTTTTTGCTTTTTTTCATTTATAAAAATACAATTGTTTTTATTAAATCTGCCTACATTGGTGCAAGAATCAGCCAGCTGCTTGTTAGGATTGTATATATTTTGTGAAGGGCTGCTTTATGACTGGGGCATTCACATAATTGTTAGGATAAACTGGAGGTCACCGTTGTTGAACCAATATTTTTCACAGAAATGTCCAAACTCACATGTTTCTTTGCAGTAGGAATGCTTAGCATGTCAGTTTAGTTGAATGAAAGGACTGTATGTCAATTCAGGTGTAGGAAAGGCTGTCTAAACTATGCTTCGAAACTTGATAATTTAGCTGTAGTTCTTTTAGTTTTTATATTTTTTCTGATGGCAATTTTGAGGGTTATTCCAATAATTAATTTTCAGTTAATGACCCATGTCCGGAAACTTGTTGGAACCCAACCTGGAACAAAAAACAGAAAATAATTGCTACTAGCAGTTATTCACATTCAGATGGACTTGTTCTGTGATGTTGGAGACATTTTAACAGTCTTTAAAACAGCTTCCTGAGTTCTAATTAACGCGAATGTGTAGCAAATTGTCTTCAACCTTAGAGAAGTCCAGTTAAATGTTACTATTAGCTATTCCATGTCCTAGATAAGTGAGAACCTTTACAGACATGCTTAAAAAATATAATCTTCTGTAAGACAAGCTGTAAGGCTTGTGCAGCAACACTATCAAGAATTCTGATTTTCACATGGCCTTTCTGTGAATTTTAATGCGTAGGAAAGTTTTTAAATCTGGATAAAGCCATAGAGTGAAAGTGGTTGTAAGGCTCAATGTCTTTTTTACCTTCATGCATTTTATGCATGAAGGTAAAAAACCTTCTCTGTGCAGCACCCCTTCAACCCCCCCAATCACCTAAGCCCCCTCTCGATCCAGCGGTGTGCACTGGAGTCTCGGCTATCCCGGGACTCCCTCTCATTGGCTCCTGCTGCTTTCAATCACAGCCAGTGAGCAAATGAGAAGAGAGAGGGGGCGGGGCCAAGCCACGGCTCCATGTGTGAATGGACACACGGAGCAGCGGCTGGGGAGTGCATGTGCTCGGGTGCACCCATAGCAAGCTACTTGCTGTGGGGGCACCCGACAGGAGGGAGGGGCCAGGAGCATCGGCAGGTGACCCCAGAATAACTTGAAGCTTAATGTTTGTTGAGGGGGGAAATCCACTCTAGGTGAACTTTAAACAATGCCGGTATTTTAAGCAGTAATAAACCCAGAAGCAAAATTTTATTATAAATAAACAAACGTGGTGCGCTATCTCCTCGTTAAATTGGAAAATTTTAAACAAACAATAAATGCAATCCTCAATCAATCAAATAACAAAAGTCTAATCCAACATGCAAAAACGTCCTGATATTGCAATCTCATTACAGATTACACACCGTGCTTGTGTTACGGATCCACTCACTGCTCACCTTGAGATTTGAGCTACAAATTATAATAGGTCAAATAGACTTTTAAATGGACTGTGTATCCTCCAAACTGTGATCCATGTGATACTCCTTCCAAACCCTATATCTTCTTTAAGATACAGACTTAAAGAAGATATAGTGTCTGAAAGGGAGTATCACATGTATCACAATTTGGAGGATACACAGTTACTTTAAAAGTATATTTGACCCATTATAATTTGTAGGTCAAATCTCAAGGTGAGCAGTGAGTGGATCCGTAACACAAGCACAGAATCTGTGAAGAGATTGCAATACCAGGACTTTTTTGCATGTTGGATTGGACTATTGTTATTTGATTGAGGATTGCATTTATTGTTTGTTTAAAAATTTCCAATCAAATAACAATAGTCCAATCCAACATGCAAAAAAGTCCTGGTATTGCAATCTCTTCACAGATTCTGTGCTTGTGTTACGGATCCACTCCCTGCTCACCTTGAGATTTGACCTACAAATTATAATGGGTCAAATATACTTTTAAAGTAACTGTGTATCCTCCAAATTGTGTAACATGTGATACTCCCTTTCAGACACTATATCTTCTTTAAGTCTGTATCTTAAAGAAGATATAGGGTTTGGAAGGAGTATCACATGGATCACAGTTTGGAGGATACACAGTCCATTTAAAAGTCTATTTGACCCATTATAATTTGTAGCTCAAATCTCAAGGTGAGCAGGGAGTGGATATGTAACACAAGCACGGTGTGTAATCTGTAATGAGATTGCAATACCAGGACTTTTTTGCATGTTGGATTGGACTTTTGTTATTTGATTGATTGAGGATTGCATTTATTGTTTGTTTAAAATTTTCCAATTAACGGGGAGATAGCGCACCACATGTTTGTTTATTTATTTGATTTAAAGTGAGAGTACACTTGGGGACTGAGTGCAGCAATCGCTTTCTTTTTTTTTATTGTTATGGTATAGCAGCGCACAAGTTTATTATATATTCACTTTAAACATTTTATTATATTGCAGCTTACCAATTCATAGACGTGATGTCTGCATTCGTTTTGTTTTTTTAGACTCTCTTTCTTCTATTTTCATCTGGTCATCCAGCCAGTAAATCTGTTGCTTTTTCATTAGAACAGGCTCTCTTCCAGATGCATCAGATTATAAAGTGTGAGCTGGAGTATTACTTAAATTTGTTAGTGTATCTAAATCTGCTAGTACGCTTAACACTACCCTCCCCCCAGACTGACAATGCTGCTGTCCAAAGGTGCCCCCTGTGCTCCTTCATCCAGAGTGTGGGCACTTTAATACAGGAGGTGTGTTTCTGGTCACATCACTAAGTGAAAACATAGGGAAAACAAACCTAATACAGCCATCACATTAAAAGATTGGTAAACTGCATTATATTACAGTTTTTGGTACACAGAATTGAAACAAATCATCCTACATAAATTGTACATGTTTATCTGCAGCCTTGTCTCCTCTACAGCGCTCCTCTACAGTACAGAATGGGGACAGGGATCTGATGTCACACACTGCACAGTGTGAACATGGAGCGGAGTATAATCTGAGACTTGAGTAAAGGGAATAAGCACAACCCCTCTACACAGTCCCATAGGGAATCAGGCACAACTGAGGCTGTCAATCACTTGCTGTTTGCTGGGGAGGGTGGGGGCTGTCACCCCAAATTCACTGGCATCGAGATGTTAGAAGTGACTCCTGTAGATTGCAGAGGAAGGAGAGAGGAGACTGAAATCACACTAGGTGCTATACTGTAGACTGAGGCAAGTGCATACTATAGAAAAATATGCCTTGTACTTTTTTGATTAATGTAGACCGATCCCTTTTCCTATTGTGAAGAAATTTACAGCGGATTCCCCCTGCCCATTACGAAGCTAACTGGGAACTGTGAGGGTCTGACTTTATTATAGCAACCTGAGTAATATCAGTGTGAAACAGTCCCACAAAGTGATCCAGAGGTTCAACAGCTGCTCAGATCACTTTTACATTATTCCACATCGCTGGGTGCACAGATTGATACTGGGTTCATGAATGCAGCTGCAGCCTTGGCCCTGGTATAACCACTTCAACCTGAGGATGTACGGGTAGGTCCTGTGGGCTGAAAGTGGTTAAGCTGTGTGGAGTATGGCATGGCCGTCCACCTAAACTTACATGCTGAGCAAGGAGAGCATTAACCAAAGAAGCACTTTGCCCTACTTCTGTACTAGAGCATTGTCTTTGTTTGCAGATCTCCACATAAAGCTTTGTAAAGGTTAACTCTGGAGGGTTTTCCAGAGCCACTGGCATTGCCGCAGCAGTTACCTTACTTAGTGAGCAGACTGCTTCCGCTGAGCATCGAGTCTGGTGAACCACTTTTCCCCATTTTTGATGAAAAAGGAGTTAAATCAGTTTTAAACCCAAAAACAAAAATTTATAGAATTGCAGTTTACCAATTCATAGATGTGGTATCTGCATCTTTTTTAGTATTTATCATTTAGTTTCCCTTGGTGATCTGGCCAGTAAGTCTGTTATTTTTCAACTTACATTAAAAGACAAGCTGTCCAGACAAGGTAGCAGTCAGAGGTGTTGAGAAAAAGCAATTAGCAATGACAGGAGTGCTTAAAGTGGGCCTCTTGTATATACAATATTTATCCTAAAAGGAAAAACTGCTTGCTGTAACTGTAACTAACGTGTTAGCTGGAGTTTAGCTCCAGTTAGTCAAGTCCATCTACCATGTACGTAGTTCAGCTTCACTCCAACATTAGCCTCTCCCCAGACTGACCATGCTGCTGTCCAAAGGTCTCTGCTTTACTTCTTCATCCAGAATGCAGACACCCTAAGGCTACGTTCACACTAGCGTTGTGTGCAGGCGGCAGAGAGGCATTTGGGAAGCATTTTTACCGCTTCCCAAACACCTCTGCCAATTCTGCACATTACAGCACATGGTGCTGTTCTAACGGGAGCGTTTGCGTCGCGTCGCGGCAAAATGGACGCCTCTGGTCGAGTCAGGAGGCGTTGAAGCCTCCTATTCTAGTCTATGGTGCCGCTCCGCAAACACCCGGACGGCGTTTGCGGTGCGGTTGCGGGGCGTTTGCGAAGCGGTAACACCATTCAAACTGCATTATAGGCGTTTGTGGGGCGTTTTTAACGCTCTGCAAATGCCTAGCAATTGCCGCTAAACTGCGCATGTGGCGTTTGCAGAGCATTTGCCGAGCGTTAAAAAAAACACTCCGCAAATGCCAGACCAACGCTTGCCAAACGCTATAGGGGCGTTTGGCAAGCGTTGGTAAAACAGCCAAGTGTGAAAGAGCCTTTAGACAGGAAGTGTGTTACAGGCCAGATCACCAGGTGAAAACAGAGGGAAAAAGCCTGAAAAAAAAAAGAAAAACTAATGCAGCCTCCACAGGGATGAAACATCTTTCTACATGAGTTGTAGTTATGTATCTGCTGGAATTTCTTCTGTAAATCCTTCTGAAAACGCAGAGGAAAGGATTTCTCCTTTTATCCAGGAGTAGCGAGCGGGATCTGATGTCTTCATAGAGCCGGCGGCTCTGAGCCCTGATTGGAGGGAAGGGACAAGTCCCTCTTCACACAGTATGAACAAGCACAGCTGTGAATATAAGTCCCAGGCTAAGTGCTGCAGCTCCCTGCCCCATCAGCTTTCTAACATGCTGCCAGAAGTAACTGATCCTGATAACAGTGGAACAGGCAGCAGAGAGAAATAACACTGTGCTTTGGGGAGAGGCAAGTACACATTATAGAATGATGTGCTTTTTTCACATTGCATGTTTGAAGTTTTCAACTGCTTTGACACGGTGTTTACAATTCTGGCAGAGAATGTTCCTGTCTTTAGCGCCCTTTCTAGAGCTTTGTTATTTCTGCTGGGTCTTGATCTTAATGCAGTTCTGTCTGGGACCTTACTTTGCCGAATCTTGTCCGACTGATCAGAATGTCTTAAAATATCCAAGCGCTGCTGTGGTTAATTCCTTGTCTATAGAATGTATGGAGCAGATGGCTGTAGCATTTAATTTTAGCCGGGATTAGTATAACTTGACCTATGCTTTTCCTCAACTAAAACTTCTTATTCATCTACCTCACAGGATCCAGATGGAGGGTATTTTCAGTGACCCTCATTGCCCCAAACTAGCCCAGGTGGATTTGGCCTGCTTAAACTTCTGGTAGATGTTCTGTGGGCTCTTCCAGATTGCCAGGATCTTCTTTCTCAAGGACAGATTTGCTGACCTGCTTCACAGGCACTGGCTGTATCTGCATGGTTGTTGAGGCCCAGGGGCTTCAATAGCCCCTGGCCCAGAGGGACAGGGCATCTCTAAGTCTTTGATTTCTGCTAGGGTTGCATAGATACCATTCTTTTAACACAGAGTAGAGTATCAATACTTTTTTTTTTTTTTTTTAAAGTACTCTCCGATACCAGTTACCGATACCTATTGCCTAGGAAGAGCAGTTGGAGAGGTAGTTTGGGAGGTGGTGGTGGGGGAGTTAGTGAATTGGGTGAGGGCAGGGTGAGAGGGGGAGTAGGGGGTAAGTGAGGGCAGGGTGAAATAGGGGTTGGGGATGAAAAGACTGGGGTGGTTGCCATGGAAAAGACTGTGATCGCTGGGGGGAGGGTCATTGGGAGATTGCTGGATGACTGGAAGGGACCTCTGGAGTGTTAAATTGGAGTGGTAGAGGAGAGCACATGAGTGCTGGGCCATGTATTGGTGGCTGTGGTCAAATTAAAGGAATGTAAGGTCAGCCAGTTGTTTATTTGCAGCAGCGGATAAACAGTAGGAGGCTTTAGGAGTTGAGGAAAATTTTAGGAGGGATGGAGGGTAGTGTGGGTTAGGAGTGGTGGGGGTGGAGGAGGGAGCTGAAAAGACATGAGTACAGAGGTGACAGCTGGCAGAGGGCAGGAGGAGGCAACGGGCAGAAGTGACAGCTGGCTAGAGGGGAATGGTATTGGGAACTCGCCCCAATGTGTTGACGTCATCATCGGGATTCCCCGAAGCTTACCAAAGTTCTTGTTGAATGTCTTAGAGGTTTAAGATTTCCCGTTTCCTTGAGTGGATGAGATAAATATAGGATTTTTGTATTTACTGCCTATTGAGGAACATTTCCCCACCCCTCGGTGTTTATGATCATGCTCTTGCTACATGCTTTGCTACAAAACTGAGACTTGCTGGTAGTAGGTGGGGTTATTCTGGGTTGGTCTACAATGTTTTGTTTATCTGTGTCCAATCCTCCTGTAGGCAACAGTATAACTCAAATGTTTAAGACTTTGTGCCCTTCAAAGTGCCTCAAGAAAAGGAGAGCACAAAAAGTATTATTGTGTTCATCAGTGTCTAAATCTTTCCTATAGAAAACTAATCTGGGATTATTAATTTGAATTCTGTATCAAATATCTTTCCTCCACAAATGACTGGGTTAGTTGCATCCTCCTTTTTGCTTGTGCAGCACTGGAGTCATCTGCATCAAAAATGTTATGTAACATTATATTTATGTCATTTAGATGTGAACAAATTGATCCTTCAGGTTAAACATTGTTACTTGCCAAGTGGGTTTGCATATTTCCTTCTTTTTTTCTCACTAATTTAATTTCAATTTGTTATTCGTTTTTCTTAGTGTCATGTTTTTGTTTTTTTTCCATTGTGCAGCATTAGTTCTCATTTTTCCCTTTTGTGTATTATTTAAAAGAATCCACTGGGTAGTTGCACTCTGCAGAGCTCATTGAGGAGTGTTCTGAGTGCTGATTGGAGGGCAGAAACACACCCTCCTCCACACAATTCACAGGAACAGAGGCTGTCAATCTGCTGGAGCTCCCTCCCCTGTCACCATTCTCTTGGTATCAGCAAAACCTCTCAGAAGTAATTAATGCTGATAGCAGAGGATTGAAGCAGCAGACAGAAATTACACTTGGTGCTCTTAACTGAGACAAGTACACACTATAGAGGGATTTCATGTTTGAGGTTTACAACCACTTTAAGGTGCATATACATCCAAAAGTGATAATTTAGTTATGGTTGGAACCTGGTGGGTTGAGTGGGCTTTTTTTTATACATGTTAGATACTCCTTCAGTGTGATTATCTTTTCCTATTTTCCTTTTTTAAATATTTTTTATAATGTTACCATCAATTTATGAGTTCCACCTCCTCCTGTTGTAATCTCTATAATCTAAAAGAAAAAACACAAACAGGCAGAGTAGTTTTGGGTTTGGAGGAGCATGTGACCCAGCATCAGTGATGTCTCATACTGAGAGTCCATAGCCCTGTGAAAGCTACCAGCAACCAAATGAACTGATGAAATACTGAAGGAAAGGTGAGTATTTGCTGCTGTGGAGGAGGACTTAAAGTGATTTTGTTGCTCTGTCCTGCAGGAATAAAGCACATCCTCACTTTAAGTAGCATGTCAGTTAGTATGAACTCCTGTGATTAGTTTGCTTGTTTTTTTTTTTTTTTGGGTGACCACTGTATGCCTCAAACACCAAAGCTTTTGTGTAATAATGTAGAAATCAGGGCTGCGTTCGCTTTATACCTGGTGTTAACCCAGGGCATGGCAGCGCTCGTGTCATATTAAAGAGGAACTACACTGCATCTGAGCACCACAAACAAATTAATGTTCAACGCAAACCCACCCATCCATCCATGTTTTATTTTGCTGAGAAATCACGTACAAAATTCAAGAGTTCTTGGCAACATGCTCTGCCCTGTGAGTAGGCACTGCTGTGTCACACGTTTCACAGCGCCTGCCTTCTGGACTACAGAGATGCTGAGAGGAGGAATTTCAGTAGGCAGAATCAGTACAGGACACTGTTTTCAGGCAGCAAAGTACCTTGGGATATCCTTAGAAATTTAAACGAAAGAGCAGAGAAAAAGCTGCAAAGCATGCAGGGAATCCAGGAAGTTGTGGAAAGAGATGGTTAGCAGATGGACAGCAATCATAACATGAAAGAAGATTTTTAAGTAAGCTTTGTATTGTCAAAAATAACTTTTGTTATTGGTATTGCTATTACAATGCTGATGTTATAGAATGAAAGGGTATTTTGTATAGAACCCCTTTAACTATAGTAGTCAGTCATCAACCTAGCAGGGCTTATGTGTATAATGTAAGACTGCAGGGGAAAATATATTTTTCAGTATTTTTGGCCACTTGCCTGAAGTGAAGCCTTAACCTAAAATATAATCCACTGCTCTCGTTTATCCAGTTCTCTTTGCAAAATCCTTAGCTAGGCTTCCTTCACCTCATCCATGTGTTGCTAGTGATATCTTTACACTAGAAAGGATTATCAACATAGCAGAGGGTTGCTTGCTTCAAGATACTGGGATACCAGCCCACAGGGGCAGTTTGAACCTAAAGATTGAAGCACCACACTGAATGTTCAGATATAAATTTATTCCAACATCAGGTAAAAAGACCATTACAGAATACACATGATTCGAGGGGTCAGAAAATGAAATCTTAAAAATGGAAGAAAATATTTGCTGGACTGGATTAAGAATACACGGTAAATAGTATTTGATTCAGACTAGCGGTGAAGCAGAGTCTGTCAGCAGCTGTTTTTTTTTTTTTTTTTAATCAGTACTGCTTTAGCAAACTAAAAGACATTCAGTTAGCATTTACACCCACTTTACCATTAATTCAACTCTATTCTGTATCTATTTTTCTTGCTGTTTTTAGTAAAACCTGTTCACCAGTTATTTTTCCTGAAATATTATCTTGTGCAGCAGTTTGATATGAACTGTGTTTTTTTTCTTTTGCAGCCCTTAGAATTACTTTGGCATTCTTTAGATGAATGGTTAGTGCTTATAGCTGCGGAACTGACTAACAACAAGAAAACATCCACCAGTATCGCCAGCCTTTTGCTGAAACAAAAGCCAGTAAATCAACACGATATTTCTTTAGCTCATCAGTCAGACTTTGGAGAAGACGGGAGCCCAGAGCATCTTTCAATATCACCAAGCACAGGACACTTTGCGAGTTGTGAAGCTGCCGTCGAACAGGAAGCTGTTGCAGATGGTCAGGACGTTATCTCAATGACAGCAAATAGGCTCAGTGCTGTCATTCAAGCCTTCTATATGTGCTGTTCCTGCCAGATGCCTCCCGGGTAAGTATTTTCCATTCATCTGCATTGAGTATAAAGTTTGCTTGGATGTTAAATCATGTATTAAAAATCATTTTTACTGTAATTTTTTTTAACCATCTGCTTAACTCACATGCCTGTATACCATTTATATAAAGATTATATATTGTAATATCTAGCTGCTAAACTGAATGAGCAGCATTTTCAGGCATTGTTTTCTTAGAAATAAAATAAATCAGCTTGTTGCAAATTAAGCGAAAATTTAATGAGGTGAAAGAGGGAATTTGTATGTGCATATGTTGAAGTTGTCTGCAAGCAGTTACTGACCTTTTCTCTGAGTTGAGGACAAGTCATATAATAAATATTATTTGGGCTGGTTGCTTTTTAATCTGACTGATGTGCCAATAAGTTGTACATGTTTTTCTCACCAATGAATATCTATTACTACACTATAATGCGAAAAGTATTGGGACACCCCTTCAAATCAATGGATTCAGGTGTTCCAATCACCTCCATGGCCACAGGTATATAAAATCAAGCACCTAGGCATACAGACTGCTTCTCCAAACATTTGTGAAAAAATGGGTCGCTCTCAGGAGCTCAGGGAATTCGAGCGTGGTACCGTGATAGGTTGCCACCTGTGCAATAAATCCATCCATGAAATTTCCTTGCTACTAAATATTCCACGGTCAACTGTTAGTGGTATTATAACAAAGTGAAAGCAACTGGGAACAACAGCAACTCAGTTACAAAGTGGTAGGCCACGTAAAATGACAGAGCGGGGTCAGCGCATGCTGAAGTGCCCAGTGTGCAGAAGTCTCCAACTGTCTGCAGAGTGAATAGCTAAAGACCTCCAAACGTCATGTGGCCTTCAGATTAGCACAACAACAGTGGGTAGAGAGCTTCATGGAATAGATTTCCATGGCCGAGCAGCTGCATCCAAGCCTTACATCACCAAATGCAATGTAAATTGTCAGATGCAGTGGTGTAATGCACGCCGCCACTAGATTAGAAGACGTGTTCTCTGGAGTGACAAATCACGCTTCTCTGTCTGGCAATCTGATGGTCGTGTCTGGGTTTAGCGGTTGTCAGGAGAATGGTACTTGCCTGACTGCATTGTGCCAAGTGTAAAGTTTGGTGGAGGGGGATTATGGTGTGGAGTTATTTTTCAGGGCTTGGCCCCCTTAGTTCCAGTGAAGGGATATTTTGGACAATTTCATGCTCCTAACTTTGTGCAAATAGTTTGAGGACGGCCCCTTCTTGTTCCAACATGACTGCGCACTAGTGCACAAAGCAAGGTCTATAAAGACATAAATGAGCGAGTTTGGGGTGGAGGAACTTGACTGGCCTGCACAGAATCCTGACCTCAACCCGATAGAACACCTTTGTTAAGAATTGGAGGGGAGACTGCGAGCCAGGCCTTCTCGTCTGACATCAGTGCCTGACCTCACAAATGTGCTTCTGGAAGAATGGTCAAACATTCCCATAGACACACTCCTAAACCTTTTGAACAGCCTTTTTTGAAAAGTTGAAGCTGTTATAGCTGCAAAGGGTGGGCCAACTCAATATTTAACCCTACGGACTAAGACTGGGATGCCATTAAAGTTCATGTGTGTGTAAAGGCAGGTGTCCCAATACTTTTGGCAATATAGTGTATCTGAAATTGATCCAATAGGGAAAGCATGCATGCCTGTTTTACCACTGCCACTGATCTCCCTGGGGGGTCGAGAGTGTGTCAGCAGGAGAAAGAGACACTGCATTACACTAATATTCCCAGTGAAGAGCTATGCAGGGGGCATGTCAGCACAAATCTGACCCCTGGATTACAGGCAGACTTTGCTGCCATGGGATGCAAAGAAAAAAACTGATCATGCTGGGACAGTTGTAATTCCATGCCTTGCATGGTAACTTTTAAATAAGAAAGCAGTGGGACTGGCAGGATCACCAGCTATTTCACACAAAGGAAACAATACAAAGAGAAGGACACTTTTTCGTACAAGTAAATGGTGCAGCAGGCACATATCTGCGGTGATTGGCCCTGTAACGTATGATCACTGTGACCAATTGTGGTACAAGGACCCGCATAGTTGACCGGTACAACAATCTGTGTTCCTCTGTGTCTGGTGAACACAATGGGTTACAGATCATACTGCTGTGCAGTGCTAGGGCATGCCGGAGGTGCATGAGCGGGAGCACACCATATGATGTCCATCTGGGATAATAGAGCACTCTCCTGGCTGTATTATTGCAATAGGCTGGGCAGGAAGTGGGTTAGTAAGCCCAAATGTTTTTGGAGGCTCATTTTGCAGCTGGTGCTGTGAGATGGACCTGACGAAAGATGGACACAGTAATGCTAACCATACACAGCTCGCATTTCAGCTGATACCTGCTGATCCTGCCAAAATTTAATCTGTGGGATGCACTGTTGGCATGAGAGACTTTGATTACAATATTGAAGGAGCCAAGTAGAAAATTGACAGCAGGCACTGAGTGGGTATTCAGAGTCAAAGATGTCGGTTGTCAGAGTACAATAGCCGGGGGGGGGATTTTCGCATCCTTGCTGTTTGGAGTGGATGGGGGAATCCAGTGATTTCTCTTGTTTCAACCCATGGGCTGGCTTGAAGGTGAAAAGTGACAAATCTAGCCATGTATGACTAGCTAATTCTAGGTCTACATAGATTAAAGCCCTGTACACATGATGAGAATATGATTGTCTGTTTTTTTTTTTTTTGCATGCTAGTCCCATGTTAGAGGTTACTAAAGTTAGGAAAATTCTTGTACAACAAAATGAAAATTCAGAAGTGATGTCATTGTATTGTAATGTGTTTGTATTGTATTTTTGGACAAAAACTGTACTAATTAAATGAAAATTGTACAATCGGGTATAGTAGAAGAAAAATTGTCCTGCTTCTGCCTTCGAATAATTCCGTACAAAAACTGTTTACTAATGGTGAGATTATCGTACAGACGTTTTGAAAGTGGTACAATTTTCTGATTGTGTGTACTAGGCTTAAATATCTTTTCTGCTGAGGAATTTTCCTGCTTGTTGACAGTTATCTCATTAGCAGTTCATTGATTTCATTGTTCTAACAAAGCAGTGAGATCAGGCAGCAGTAGCAACTAGATTTAATTATGATTAGCTGGTTTTCTTTAAATATCAGTTGTATAAAACATAGGGAGAGTTCTTCTTTTTGCAACAAGAAAGTTAATTTGAATGGCAAGTCACATATGACAATACACTTGTTAAGGTAGTGCAGAGTTAGTGTTACTAAACCCAGGACCCTGCATTTACTATATCTGGTCTCCCACAGTACACAGAACATGGAAATGCAATTATTTTAGTAAATATAAACTGCTGAATAACTTTTCTCATCAGCAGTTAGAGCAGTCTTGTGACTTCTATCAGTGTTCAGCAGAGCACTTGTTAAAGCTTGTAGGAGGAGTTTTCTTTCTGCTCTAGGAGGATGCAGAACCCCTGTCTGGACAGTGCTTATAGGCCCTGTGCTGATCACATGCACTCTCCCAAGAAAAAAAACCTCTTTGGCAATACACACCAAACTGAGCATGTGTAGATTGTCTCCATGTGATATGTCTTATCAGGAGATAAGAGGGGGCAATGAAAGAAGGGGAGGGTCAGAGAAGTCAGGATCAAACAGCATTTTTACATAATGCAGAGGATTAACCTCTTAGGTTCCACAGTGAGTATAACAAGCATGCTTTACTACATATACAGACTGATTTTACTGTTGTGAGTTTAGTAACAATTTAAGTAACCCATAACTCAATCTGAAATTGTTTAACTAAGCGACTATAGTAAACTGAGATATGATGTGTTGTTGCTGAGGGTTATTGCATTTATGCACCGTGTACGACTGTATTTATAGTGTTGAGTATGCCTTTTTAAATTCATTTGTGAATCTGGTAAGCCTCTTTTTGGATATGTACTATACATAGTTGGCCAACTTGTTTTCAAATCTAACAAACTTTTTATAACTACTTTCAGAATGACATCTCCTCGTTTCATTGAATTTGTGTGCAATCATGATGAAGTTTTAAAATGTTTTGTTACAAGGTAAGTTAAATTATTATGCACAAGTAACATTTTGTAGTAAGTGAAATTTAAATGGCTGCATATTACATTGTGTTACATGCTTGATGGTTACATATAGGCCTTATTCAAATGTGCATGAGCCCGTTTTTCGTGTCTGCATCCACCCAAGGTGCGTGCAAGGCAACCTACACTGCATCCAGAAAGTATTCACAGCGCTTAACTTTTGCCACATTTTATGTTACAGCCTTATTCCAAAATGGATTCAATTCTCTTTTTTCCTCAACATTCTACAAACAATACCCCATAATGAAGATGTAAAAGAAGTTCATTTTGAAATCTTTGCAAGTTATTAAAAATAACTTAAAAAGCACCAATTACAGCCTCAAGTCCTTTTGAGTATGATGCTACAAGCTTGGCACACCTATTTTTGGCAATTTCTCCCATTCTTCTTTGCAGTACCTCTCAAGCTTTATCAGGTTGGATGGGGAGCATTGGTGCACAGCCATTTTCAGATCTCTCCAGAGATCGTCAATCGGGTTCAAATCTGGGCTCTGGGTGGGCCACTCCAGGACATTCACAGAGTTGGCCCGTAGCCACTCCTTTGTTATGTGGGCTATGTTCTTATGGTCGTTGCTCTGTTGAAAGATGAACCGTCGCCTCAGTCTAAGGTCCAGAGCGCTCTGGAACAAGTTTTCATCAAGAATGTCTCTGTACATTGCTGCATTCATCTTTCCTTCGATCCTGACTAGTCTCCCAGTTCCTGCCGCTGAAAAACATCCCCACAGCATGAAGCTGCCACCACCATGCTTCACTGTAGGGATGGTATTAGCCAGGTGGTGAGCGGTGCCTGGTTTCCTCTAGACATAAGGTTTGGCATTCAAGCCAAAGAGTTCAAACTTTGTTTCATCAGACCAGAGAGTTTTGTTTCTCATGGTCTGAGAGTCCCTCAGGTGCCTTTTGGCAAACTACAGGCGGGCTACCATTTGCCTTTTACTGAGGAGTGACTTCCGTTTGGCCACTCTACCATACAGACCTGATTGGTGGAGTGCTGCAGAATGTTTGTTCTTCTGGAAGATTCTACTCCACTGAGAAATGCTGGAGCTCTTTCGGGTTTTTGATTGCTTCCCTGGCTAAGGCCCTTCTCCCTCGATCACTCATTTTGGCCGGGTGGCCCATGCTAGGAAGATTCCTGGTGGTTCCAAACTTCTTTCATTTATGGATGATGGAGGCCACTGTGCTCTTTGGGACCTTCAATGCTGCAGAAATTTTTCTGTTCCCCAGATCTGTGCCTTGATACAATCCTGTCTCGGAGGTCTACGGACAATTTCTTGAACTTCATGGCTTGGTTTGTGCTCTAACATGCACTGTTAACTGTGGGACCTTATATAGACAGGTTTATGCCTTTCCTAATCCTGTCCAGTCAACTGAATTTCCCACAAGTAGACTCCAATCAAGTTGTGGAAATATCTCTAGATGATCAGTGGGAACAGGATGCACCAGAGCTCAATTTTGACTGTGAATGCTGAAAGGCTGTGAATACTTATCTACATGTGGCTTTTTTCATTTTTTATTTTTAATAAATTGCAAAGATTTCAAAACAAACGTCTTTCACATTTTAGAATAAGGCTGTAACATAACAAAATGTGGCAAAAGTTAAGTGCTGTGAATACTTTCTAGATGCACTGTAGAAGTGGATGCATGGACACAGCCACATGCCAGAATTTAAACGAGAAGCGCACAAACCTTGCGCATTACCTCAGTAAACAAATATTTTATTAATAAGAAAGGTACTCACAAACAGCGAATAAAATCAGGCATGTAAGTCCTCACAGGGACTTCAAAGATAAGGAGCCAGCGCGAGTCCCATCGTGGGGGTAGACACTCAGTTCAGTTGACGCGTTTCAAAGGCCAAACCTTCTTCATCAGAGCTCTGAACAAGCCTGCCTTTTGGATACACAAAAGCCACAGGTTTTCATTATGGGCACACAGGCACATTACGACCTTCTAGCCACAGGCATCCTGACAGCCAATAACATCATCAGTTGATAAGGAGGATGTCGGTTGCCTGCACAGCATCCTAGTTTGATCATCCCCTGCCCCTCTCCATCAGTAATGGGGTCACATTAGCTCAGTGATGGAGAAAAACTGAGGGAGAAGAGAAACATTGGAATACTAGTCAGTACAGGTGTGCAGAAGTGTATTTGCTTTGAAAGAATAAATCCCCTCTAATATTGGGTGTCCTACATGTGTGGATGTTGCTGCGTTATACAAAACTATTAAAATAGTTTTTTACATTTTAGAATGGGGTGCCTCTAGACAGTCCATAGTTTTAAAGGATGCCTGGGGACTGGCCATAATATTAAAGGGTGCTTTGACTGAAAAAGGTTGAGAAACACTGGCCTAGAGAATAAAATGGTGATAGTTGCAATTTTTTATGTCATGCAACATTACCGCAAAGGCAAAATATCAGTAAAAAATACAGTAAAGTTAATTTTAGGGCACACAAAACGCAACAAATTACCCATTTTTTTTGTAAAATATAAAAGATGTGGTTGTATTGAGTAAATAGATACTCAAAGTGTCAAACCTTAAATTTGCATGCAAACTTCAGTACCCTATATTTTCCCTAGGCAATGCTTTAAAAGCCCCCACAGGTCATCAGTTTGTGTTACAGAGGTGATCTAGTGCTAGAAATATTGCTCTCACTGTGACGTTTGATGATATGTAAGTTTGTATATATGGGGGTGGGGGCCTCAAAATTTTATTTTTTTTGGGGGGGGGGGGGGGGGTTGGAGTAATTTATGTGCTTGGGTGTAACTTTAATTTTTTACAATTTTTTTTTTTATCACATAGGGGACAAGATGTTCCCTATATCATTTTTTTTGTGACAGGTTCTCTTTATTGAGACATCCATATTTTTCTTTTGCTAAGACTGCTGGCTGAACAGAAAAAAAAGATACCCAAGATTAATTTCCTGATCTTTTGATAGGCACGACTGTTTTTTTTTTTTTTTTAGCGGTTTGATTAGCGTTGCCCTATAAACCGCTTTTTTTTTTTTATATATTAAACATATTTTTTTTTTTTTGCTAAAATTGCTTTATTATGTGACCAAGAATTTTTCCCATGTTACTGTGACTCTAACATGTCATTATGTGTGAATAAAAGGAATGCCATTTCTAGTTTTAAAAGTTTTCCAGGACAAACCTATAGTAAATTTTAATACAGGCCCTATTTTGGTGTTTACTTTCTGCTGCCATGCTAAAGTATGTTTTATGGTTAAATCACATTGCATAGAGCAGTGTTTCTCAACTTTTTTTTTAGTAATGGCACTCTTTAAAATTCTGCACACTCTTGAGGCACCCCATTCTAAAATTTAAAAAACTGAAGTTACAGTTTTACATAACACAGCAACATCCACATGTGTAGGACACCCAATATTAGAGGTGAATTATTATTCCAAAGCAAATACACCTTTGTACACTGGTACTGAGTAGTATTCCAGTTTCTCTTCTACTTCAATTTCCCTCCCTCACTCAGATAATGTGACCCCAGTGCTGATGGAGAGGGGTAGAGTAGGGGCAAACAAAAATGCTGTGCATGAGGCAAACGTCCTCCTTATCAACCGCAATGTCATTGGTTGTTAGGACACCGACAGCTAGAAGGCTGTAGTAGTGCATAATGAAAACCTGTAGGCTGATCCATCCGATGGCTTGTGTGCAATTAGTAGGCAGTTTGCTAAGGCACCCCTAAAGACAACTTAAGGCACCCCAGGGTGCCTAGTCACCCTAGTTGAAAAAGGCTGGCATAGGGCACTATTATATCTGAACAGGTAGAGCATAGCAATATTCAAGTTTAGGAGACTCTAGAATAGTAGTCTAAAACATTGATATTTATTTATTGAAATGGGAGGTGATATCCATCATGTTACCATAAAGCGATACCAGACTTGGGTGAAATTTTAACTCTTGTCAGGATAATAATTAAGGGAACTTCCATAGCTGACCTGATTTGAAGGTGCATTGTCTAGGGCTTTTACTACTTTACTTACCTCACTGCTTATTGAATCGCTGACCCACAAAAAACACAAGTTTCTTTTTTGTTTTTTTCATTTATGATTAATTCAGGTCATAATTTTTTATGACGTGATTAATCCAGGTCATTGATTTAGAAATACTGAAAGGTGAATAAGGACAGCCTAAAACATGTTTTTTGAAAAAGTAAGCAGTGGCACACCTTTTTTTTTTATTTTTCTTTCCTGACAGGGTTCGGTTAACAGCAAATGTGTAATTTTTAACAGTGAAAGTACCAATATATCTAAAATTTTAATTCACTATAAAATATTTTCTTATGTTTTTAGAAATCCCAAAATCATATTTGATCATTTTCATTTTCTTCTGGAGTGTCCAGAGCTGATGTCGAGATTTATGCACATAATAAAAGCCCAGGTGATTTTATTTAACTTGTATTCACTATACTTTTTTTAAAAAAATAATTATTCTAGTATTTGATTTATAAAAAATTTGTAATACTTCAATATTTATCTAGTTAAAATACCATTTGTGACATTGTGCAGGATTGTGACCCGGAATAAGAAAACCAGTTTTGCCAAACTGACTGCAGTCCTGGTAAGACAGACATCGAGCGCTGCAGTCACTTTTGCAGCGTTTTTTTTTTTTTTTTTTTTATATTCTGGGTCACAATCCAATACAATGTCCTTTTGTCTCTTTCTGTCATTTGACCATGTTGACCGCTCATGCTTATCAGACGATGTTTTCCCATAAACTGTATATGCCGTCATAATCTTTGATACTGTACCTCGTAACACCACAAATAAATTGGCAACTTCAGTCACAGAGGCACCAGCTAAGTGGGCACCAACTATTTGCTCTCTTTGAAGCTCAGTACATTCTGACATGACTTCATATTACTAGTAGCACATGCAGTGAATGACAAAAGTGAGACTTCCCACCTGTTAGCTAGGTGTCTCATCACACAGCAGAAGCAAAAGAATGTTACATCACTTCCGCTTTCAATGTGAAACATGTTGCCACTTTCACACCTAGAAATCATGTAGTGTTTTAATTTTTTTTTTTTGTCTAACCCCTGTAAAACCCTAGTAAATAAGCAAGTCAGCAAAAGTGGAAAGCCGTCATTTGTTAGGTAGGCGAACACATATAAGCCAGACAAAACAACGTGAGATATAAATGAGCAAGGCGAGTCTGCATAGTAGAATCACACAGCTGATTAGTAAGCAGCAGCTACAGTCACTCCTACAGTCTTAGAGAAAAGCTAGTGTCACCTGCGAGCATTAACTCGGCCACTTGAGTTTCTCATAGCAGTCACACAGCTGCAAGCAGGCATCGCTGACAGTTCCATGCATGCTGATTTTCAGTTGCAGTGTCAGCTATGCAACAGATATTCAAATAGTATAGCTGTAGACTACCTTATGTTGGACTTGCATGCCCATATGTATAAGTGCTCTGCTTGCAGACCAATGAATGTTCTGTGCAGTTACAGATAGCCTCAGGCTGGACTTACATGCCCAAACAAGTTGGTCCTCCAGGAGTTCACTGCATCTCTCACACAACATTCCTAGGGCTGCAAGCATGTTGCACAGTGTGCTGGTCTCCTCAGGCACAGACATCCCACCTTGATGGTTTGCTTGTTGATAGTCCATCATCTGGCCACATCCAAAACAGCTTTGAAAGGGTGGGGCAGCAAATCATGACACCAACATGTTGCATCCATTAATACGACTTAAAGTGTTACTAAACCCAGGACCTTGCATTCACTATATCTGGTCTTCCACAGTACACAGAACATGGAAATGCAACTATTTTTGTAAATATAAACTGCTAAATACCTTTTATCAGCAGTTAGAGCAGTCTTGTGACTTCTATCAGTGTCCAACAGAGCACTGGTTAAAGCTTGTAGGAGTTTTCTTTCTGCTTAAGGTGGATGCAGAACACCTGACCTCTGTCTAGACAGTGCTGATTGGCCTTGTGCTGCTCACATGCACTCTTCCAAGAAAAAAAAACTCTCTAGCAATACACACCAAACTGAGCATATGCAGAGTGACTCCACACAATATGTCTTATCAGGAGATAACAGGGGGACACTGGAAGAAGGGAAGGCTCAGAGAAGTCAGGATCAAACAGCCTTTTTAAACAATGCAGAGCATTAACCCCTTTTGCTTCCACAGTGAGTATAACAAGCATGATTTACGCATATAAAGACTGATTTTACTGTTGTGGGTTTAGTAACACTTTTTTTTTAAATTGCTTTTTAAATCAGGCCTGACAAATAATAGCTGCAGGCTTGCTGCAGTATTTGTGGCATTTCTTGGCTTAGGGTGGTCACTAGGAATATCCCTGTTTTTGAAAACTAATAAAAGTAAGGTAAGGAAAATTCTCTCAGACATGTTTCTACTGCAACAAGTGTCCCCTTTGTTCTGTTCCAGTGACAGCTCACCTTTTTGGGTTTCCCTTCACTTTCAAATGCCAAGATATTAGTCACTAGGACAAATAAAAGGGTGAATCTCCCCAGTGGGGACACAGACACCCATAAAAACCTGATGGGGTTAAAACCTTTTCAAGCTCCAAACTGAAAGATAGTTTTCACTTAAACTGGAACTTTACTCATAACAGTTGATAAAAAAAATAATGTTCTTTAGCAAGGAACATACATTCCACATTAATAATTATGCCACCGAAATTAGTGTGTGCTGTAAATTGCCTCCAGCATTGTTCCTACTTCTTCTTGCTGGAGGCTGCCATTTTCTTGAAGTCCAGACACCTGAGCAGCAGTTAAAGCAGAACTAAACCCTCCTATCCTTTATAGCAAATGAAGCTGCCATCTGTTTGATCTGCAATTGCCATGGTATTGAACATGTGATCAGTTATAACAACCAGTCATTTGATGATTTGACAGTTTGGTTGAGAACACAAGCAAATGTGACAGTTGGCATTTCTGGCATGTTTGGAATGTAACTGTTTTTTTAAACTGTTAAATCGATGGGTTTAGTTCCACTTTAATCTTTAGACTGTCAGCAGATTGGCCTCCACAGATTCACCACAATGCCTTAAAATGCTGAGCAACAAGCACAGCAGAGCAGGGGGAGACTGTGTATTACTGGATTTTAAATAGTATAGGCACTTATTTTTAATGTTTTACACAGTTATACCTGCAAAAGGGGCCAGGCTGAAGTGATCTAGCAAGACTTTATTTTCTGACTAAAGTTCCATTTTAATGTACACGTTAACATTTAACTTTAAAATGCACAAAAATAAAAACCAGTACTGGCAAGGTAAACCATCATGTAATGTAAGTGGGAAAGGAGGGTCACCAAGTTTTGTTAGGTTGATATTGTCAAGCGAGTTATATAATGAATAATTGTTGTTTTTTTTTTTTGCCTTGACACACTTCCACAAATGTAACACTTGTAAATCTAGATAACCTACTTTAACCAGGAAGAGGACAATCTTGAATATTTTACATAGTATTACCTGAAGACCTAGTCTTGCCCCTAACCTTAAAGCATCCCCAGATGCTCACCTCCTCTCACTCCCTCACTGGCGCTGACATCTTCTCCTTGACTGTTTCTGGGTGGCTGGGTCTTTGGCCTCTTGATTAGCTAGCTGGGAATGGCATATGTGTGTGTATAATACAAGGTATATGTTATTCAAAATGTAAAAAGATAATGCTATGATCCATAAATAAGGCTTTGAGCTGATGAGCTCAGATAAATAATAGGCACATCATTAGATACTGATATCCTATGCTGTGATTCACTTCAGCTTGTGCAGGACAGCCGCTATTTATTAAATACACTTACACATAAGATTGTCAACACTGTTCTTTGATGACAGATATGCTTGTGTGATTTTGGTGCATTGATAACCTGTGTGTGCAGGAGCCTTTCCATTCACCATGAAGATGGCAGCCATCTTGCTCAAATGGACATTGATCACTGCAGAAAGATATGTTAGGTTTCATCATGGCACCATAAGCACTATATAAATGCAATTCTTTTGAACCTGCTATCCTGAATTGGATCTCATTTAAAGTGCAAAACACAGAGGGTTGTATTTGTTTTGTTTTTCATTAATATATTTTTGTATGTTTGAGATGCAATCTTCTTTAGCTCAGAAGAATATAATTTGCATAGGTAATGTGAGGGTGGTACACCAGGGATCTATAATTTTAGAGAAATACAACCTTGTTTTTTTTTTGTATTGCAGCCTTTTAAAGAACGGTGCGAGTGGTTTTATGAACATCTACATGCTGGGCAGCCAGATTCTGATATGGTTCATAGACCTGTAAATGAGAATGACATATTGCTAGTTCATAGAGGTATGAACCATAAAACTACTTGTTTAATCGAGAGATTTTGTTCTAACAAGAATGCAATTAATTTTTTTTACATATTTAGATTCTATTTTTAGGAGCAGTTGTGAAGTGGTGTTTAAATCAAACTGTGAAAAACTTAAGCAAGGTATTGCTGTGCGTTTCCATGGCGAAGAAGGCATGGTATGTCCACATTTGTCATATGTTCATGGTTAGTGTTGATATGCATGTAAAAAAATTTTGATGTAAGCAGTTAAGGTATTGGGTAGAACACAAATTGTAGGGGACCAGTATTTAAAGACATCCCATACATTTTATCACACTTATTGCCTGTGAATTTTTCAATTCACCCTTTCAGGTATGTCCAGTATTGTAGCACCTGTTCTAACATTGTACTGAGATTCTGAAGTAGGCATCATCTAAAGCCTGCGTAATAAGTTCTGATCTTGAAATACAAGTGCTGTACGCAACAAAAGCCCCTAAACCCTTATGGAAGAGAAAGCGTGCACTTGGATCTAATGAATGGCAGCTTCGAGGCACGTTGGTCATGTTTAATGCATGGCTTATCCTAAAGCCTAGAGTTTAGAGAACTTCTAGGGCACAATGCAGTAGTATTTCAAGATGATATGGGGACATGGAGGCACCTAATGGTGCCTTGTTTCAGCTTGTTTTTCACAGCTTTTGCATGTAACCGTGATTTATGTTAAATTCACTAAACATTTAAGGTAAATCCTCCTGCTCAATGTGTTTTTAATATACAGTGAATGATTCGCTACCACCTAATGTTTGGTGGCTGTCACATCATTGTTTTATAAATATGTTTGACAGACTTTTCAATGTTGAGTGAATCTATAAAAAGATCAGTTGCAGTCTAGCCATTATTTTTATTTAGCACTGCCTATAGTGTGGATGTGTTAATTTTTGCCTCACTTCCCCTTTCTGTGACACCCATACAGGAAGTTACAGTAGACACCTGGGCAGGAATTTACAGCCAGCAATAAAACATTGTCAGAAATTTTAACTCTTACAATACTAAAAATGTGCTTTTGTTTTTGTCCCCATTGGAAAACTTCCCACTACCTACTGTCCTGACAGGTTGTTAGAGTGAATCACCATAATAGGGACACAAACCGCAATAGAAAACTCCAGAACAATATACTTTTGAGATGTGTTGGAAAGTTTTAGACTTTTCTTGTGTAGTCAGATGAAGGAAAACTTCAAAACAAGCCCAGTAGCTCTGGTGAGGCAGTTCCCACACACACACACACCAATGCTTTGCAAGATGGACACCCAACATTAGCTCAAAGCATAGAAATACAGAAAGGAGTGCCAGACCAAAATTGTATAAAAGATGCTTTTTTTTTTGTAAACAAAATGAAAATAAAAATGTCCAACCCAGTTCAGGGTCAACACCAGTCTCCTTAATCAGTACTACAATATTAAAGCAATACTGAAAGGTTCATATTTTTTTTTCTGTAAAATAACAAAAATGTTATATTTACCTGCTGTGTGCAGTGGTGTTGTGCGGAGCAGACTGGACACTCACCTTATCGGGTCCCCTGCAGGCTCTCCTGGCTCCTCCTTTCTGTCAGGTGCCCCTCGTGTGTCCATTCACACACCGAGCCACGGCTTGGCCCCCTGTCTCTCCTCTTTGGCTGCGATTGACAGCAGAGAAAGCCAAGGGCTCCCGCTTGCTGTCTCAGCAAATGAAGAGGCAGAGACACGGGACAGCCGAGGCTGTTGTACACATCGATGGATCGGGATGGGGCTCAGGTAAGTAGTGAAGGGGCTGGGGGCACTGCTGCACACAGAAGATTTTTTTACCTTCATGCATAGAATGCATGAAGGTAAAAAAACTTGGGCCTTTACAATCACTTTAAGCCAAAAATATAGTCATAATGATGAAAAATATCTAGATAGATATAGGTGTATGTACTACAATGTCTAGAATGATGGTTGGCAAGCTGTAAATCATGGGGATCCATCAGGTAGACTGTAACCACGGCTCTGCTTCCCCCCAGCCTCCGCCACTCTTAAGTTAACTGCAGAGCGGAGGCCAGGAGGCAGCATAGTGATGCATGGAGGGTTGGAGCTGCCTCAGTGATTAGTTGCTAGGCAGTCCTAGTAACCAACCATCAACTTGTTATTATGGACTTTGGCAGCTCCCGTCTGAACAGAACACTACTGTGGGGGGAGGAGGGCAGAGGACACTACAGTTGGAGAATGATGTGAAGGGGCCACTGCTATGATGGGGTGATGTGAAGAGGGGCAGAGGACACTACTGTGGCACACTGTGTGTTCTTCATAATAGAAAGAATCTTCCTGTGCTGCCACAAACCCTAGAAACACCCCCCGAGTGGCCGCAGACACCTAACTGTATTTCCAATAGTGAAAACAATTGAAGACTGACTGATGCTACGCTACTCAATAAATGCATTATAACTACATCCGCACAGTGTGAAATAAAATCATATAACAAATAATCATACTATGTTAATGTAAATACATGACCCAATACATCTTGAACAAAAATATTGGGGAAAACAAATCACTCAATGCAAGTAAAACAAAACCACACAGTGTAAATAAAAGTGACAACATTGAACAAATAAATCCGTGACCAAATGGAGTGATCAATGGTACATAAATAATATAAATAAAGAAATGTGAAGTGCCACAATAAAGTTTAAGTCCCAATGAACCTGTGTATCTTCCTCAAAGGCCATGAAACATCCAGTGACCACTGCAAAAAGCACAAATCCTCCACCAGCTAGCGTGCGCTCTCACCTCCAGACTGCAACCCACAAGGGGTCATAAGGCTTTTAAATGCACTTAAATTATGATATCCCTGTGTATACCCTCGTTAATGGTCAGGGCAATCCTCTGTGGTGGAGATAGTAAGCACTCAAAAGCGTACCAGCAGTAATGGCTCAGATGTCCCCTCACGGATATAGCCACATACTCTCTTCTCCAATGGAAAATTAAATCAAGAAACTTCCCATAGTGTAGTATGTAAACATGTATGGAGAAAAAAGGTAGAGTGACTACTTGCATTAAAAACAGGGTCCACATGCAGGCAAGAAAAAGTGCAGTGCAGAGAGGTGTATACACTGAGGTGTACCAAGATTGTAGCTGCCGTCCGTACCGGAAATTACGTCACCAAGCTTCCGTCCAAAAGGACTTGAGTAGTCACTCTGCCTTTTTCATCAGTAAATGTTTACATACTACACTGTGGGAAGTTTCTTGCAAAGTTGTAGCCTAAATGAAATGGAGACCCTCTCATGTGTGCCCAAAACCCAGGTTTGCCCAAATTGCAAGTCTCTCCATTTGATAACTAAGTTCTGGGCTTGTTAGCCCCTTCCCACAACCCTTTATTTGCCCACCTATCAAAATGTAGAGCCAGTAGGGGTAAGTTAGCCTTTTTCTTTTGTGAGCAATTAGCTCAGTAGCGGGTTGTGCTGGACTCCCTGGATGACTCAAAGAATGGTGAAAAAGGCACAGCAAGACAGCAGGATCTTGGTGAAAAACAATTGCGGTTTATTTACAAAGTCTGTGATCACAAAGTGCAGGTATCAAAACATCAAAATAAAACAAAAACAAAATAAACCCTTGCCATGTTGGGTGTCTTAACTGCAAACAAAGGAACCTAACTACTTGTCCTGAAACAGCCTACTGCTGCCCAGACACTTGGTTTTCACACAGAATATGTTAGTGGGTCCATAGTCACACAAACTTTGTCTCACCATACAAGTAAATGGCAGTTCCACAATCTGTCTGCACAGAAATCTAGTTCCAGGATGGAGCATCCTCCCTAAGCAGCCTGGGAGTTTTATAGAGCTCAGAGTGGTCAACCTGTTTCAGCTGAGCTAAGTAACCTCTCAGTGAGCCCAACAGGCTTACCACACAGTACAAAATGGAAAAAAAAATCTGTGTTGCTTAAAGCTGGGACATATTGTGTATCTTCCATCCTGGATACAACCCATAGTTTTTCCTAGCTTCCTGCCACACATTCTTAGTAGGAGTTATGGTTTGCATGTTGGAGATGCTATGTGTAAAATGGAAACCTGACTTAAAGTGGCTGTAAATGTAACCTGAAAAAAAAAGGGTCCCACTGCAGGTTTAAGCCACAATGTGCTAGTATACAACGCATACTAGTATATTATGTCAGACTTACCTATAGAATGGAATTGCCCCAGCGGCACACTGACAGTGATTCTATCTTGAGTATGCTGTCCCTTCAGAGCACGTGCGCTGTTGACGTCAGCGGCTGCTGCTCACTGGAATATCTCCTAAACGGTGCACTTTTAGGGGATATTCATTTTACCTACAGGTCAGCCTTATTATAAGTTTATCTGTAGGTAAAACTTGCAAAGTGGACTTTATTACCGCTTTAAGGGTGGATCCCTGCATTTCATTGAGGCTGTCATTTTACAGGCTATTTCATTAAGTGTAGTGTCCATAATTTATAGAAATCCTATAATACAAATAAAAAGGTTGCATCAAATGTGATCAGTGGATCACAAATAATCATACATGCTGTTTTCAGTGTATTTTGTGTAGCATTGTATGTTGAAGAGTTTAGGATTTTGACAGCAGTCACAATGAAATCTAAATGAACCAGTTGATTGTCAACTTTTATTAGTAATTATAGTACAATTTTTATATACATTTTTATCCTAGGGACAAGGAGTTGTGCGAGAATGGTTTGACATATTGTCATCTGAAATTATCAATCCTGATTATGCCCTTTTCACACAATCAGCAGATGGTAGGTAATCAAAATCTTTTAAATAAATAAAAATCACTCTGGAGATGCACATGCATGAGATGCTTTATTTCTGTCCACCTTTGCACTTCAAACTGAAAATTTGCTGACACATTCCATTTTGATATCTGCTTAAATTCTGATCCATCACAACCTGCTATATTTTAATTTAATTATATGTTTATGTATTTATAATTTGATTGGGTTCACTTGTATGGGCAGCACTTCGTAGCATGCATTGCTTCCATGTCACGGCTGCTGTGAAGCACTGTGTATGATACTGTCAATTTTTACAATCTTTTAGGGTGATTCAAATGCCATTTTAAAATGGATCTCTATGTAATGCGTATTTTGTTGTAAAATGCATCACACAGAATATTTTTTAACTCACCATCCACAGCACTTGTTAAAGATGCAGATGGGAATGAAGTGTTTGTTTATTAAATTTGTAATGGGAACAGGTTTTCTTTAAAGTACAACTGAGCCACTGTGGGTTTCCAAGAGCACTTGCAATAATGTGCAAGCTTGCTTGCCCTTCTCCAGCAATAAAAGGTTCACACTTTCTTTTGCCACTCCATTGCTATCTTCTCTGCAGCTTCTTCAAGACCCAGTATTTTCTTTCTTCAGCCGTTGAACAGCCAGTGCTGGTTTGCTTTATGAAGAATGATGACGGATATAGTTAGTTTAGGTTTATGCAGTAGTAAGTATACTTTGGAAAGCTGATATTTGACCCAGTCTCCTGTACCTCAAAACCTTGCTCTATTGCATGTATGTTAATCACTGCAGTACTCGTTTTGGTAACAATTATTGCATAAGTGCAAACAGCGCATAAATATTATACCATTAAATACTAAAACAAAAAATGTAAAAATATCACATACTTACTAAATTGTATTGCATGTTAGCACTGTAATTTACTGAGACTGACATTTCACTTCCAGTGGGGTTCTGAGAAGATAAAGATAAAACCGAAAGAGCTACAGAGAGACAGCTGTAGAAAGTAACTGCTGTTTTACCCTGGCGGCGACTCTCACATTTTTCCCTGCTTTTTGTGTGCAGTGTCATCACCTTTCCTATGTTCATAGCTGTGCCTGTGACACCTAACTCTCCCACAACCTAATTTCCTAATGCTATCCTGATAACTTGCAGATGCTATTGTAGTTAAAGAAAACTTGAGCAGACCCTAGAACTAACCTTTCTAAGATGGTCTAAAACTTCCCCCAGTTGAAACACAGTGTTCACTTACCCCCCTCGCCCTCATGCTTCCTCTTTCCTATTTTTACTACTAAATTAAAGGTGCACAGTAAGTTTTAGTTATTTCAGGCTGGTGAGACAGGGAGGACTCTCCCTGCAGAAATTTTTAGTGAACTTTTTGAGCAAGACTTGTATTTTATCTTGGTTATGAGAAACTGACTCTCTTAATAAATGTAATTTGCATATTGAGGTTACTGGTTTAAAATGATTTGTGTTTAAAATTTTCAACAGGAACAACGTTCCAGCCAAACAGTAACTCCTCAGTGAATCCAGACCACCTGAACTATTTCAGATTTGCTGGTGAAATTCTGGGGCTTGCACTCTATCATAGGCAACTGGTCAACATTTACTTCACCAGGTCATTTTACAAGCACATCCTTGGTATGAATATAAAGAATTTGGCTAGCAGTGGGCATTGTTGAAAGATGGATTTTTATTTTCTTTTTTTTGAAATTTGGATATTTACTTAATCACTATTACAAAAATAATAAATGGTGAGGGCAAAGCGTAAAAACATATTTTATTTTGAATTTCATATGTCAATCAAAAGTGAGATTTGCAGGCTTTGGCAATGTTCTAGTTTGTCCCAAACATTGTCACTGTTGCTTTGTTTTGTGAATGTGGAGAAAAATGTTACTAAAGGCATATGAAGTAAAATTAAAAAAAAGGGAATTCATATACTGAATACATATACTAAACACTGTTGTTGCACTTACAGTATAAAGCCTATACCTAATGATCAAAATACTTTTTTTGCTATAATAGTTTTTGTTAAAACATTTCTTCATCTAATTGTAGTGATTTACAGTTTTGAAAATGTCGCTTGCCATGCCAAAAGTTTGATGTCAGTATCAAATCTTTTTATAAATCCTTCTATTCCTCTTTGCAGTTCTGGAAACAAGTAAAGAATAACTTCACATCAAAACCATTTTTTTATGTCCTAGCATTGAGCATGAGTACTGCTAGTTATGCCGCAGGCAAATGCTACTTGGTCTTCAGCAGACTGCTGAAATGAAAAGTTAATCATGTCTGAATCTCACTTGTTTTACAGTTTGAGATTGAACAATCTTTGGTGAATCGAGTCCTAATTGAAATGTCCTTTTAATAGTGGGTACACTTGCAGTGAAGCAAGTGTTTCCTTAAGTACGGCTCCAAACATATTTCATACGTTGACAGACAGTAATTTGTGGGTGCCAGAAATGCATGCCAAATATTTAGAATTGTAATTAAACTTTAACTATATAAACCGATACAACTTAAATGTCCAGAATAAGAAATATAATACATTTTATATTTGAGGTTCAGCTTCTTAAAATGTGTAGTTTAGAGTAAAATCAGAGCTCCTATTATCAAGTCCTTTTAGATCAATGTGCTGCATTGCGCTTCTGCTCCTGAAGATGGCAGCTTAATGCAAGAGATGCCTGAAAGAGTATATTGGATGAAAAGAACTCTCTTCCTAAATATCTACATGCTTTAATACTGCAGGTATCCCAGTAAATTATCAGGACGTGGCCTCCATTGACCCAGAATACGCAAAGAACTTGCAGTGGATTTTAGATAATGATATTAGTGACCTGGGACTGGAACTGACTTTCTCCGTAGAGACTGATGTGTTCGGAGCTATGGAAGAAGTGCCCTTAAAACCAGGAGGGGCCAGCATACTTGTTACACAAGAGAACAAGGTGAGTGATGAGATCAATGTCAAGATGTGCTTGTAAACTGTCTCTGGAAAGATACACTTCACGCTCTGATGTGAGCCAGAAAAGACAGCATTTACTCCACAGGGGTACGGTATCTGTGTAGGAAATCCAATCGTTTTGAGTCTCTGCACTGCCATTATTCTGTGACATTACTAATCCATCATATTATTAACAGCGCTAAACTGTTTCATCCAGTGACATCCGTGCGCAGGAACTTTAGTTTGTGAGCAGTTTAGTTGTAGTCTGATAATAGCTATAGCTGTAGTGCTCATATTTCACAATAAATGAAGGGCACACAGACCTTCTGTTTCTGTATATTGCCTAGCAGTGCACTTCATGGTTTAAAAATGTCATGTTCTGTATTCTGGGTATCTTTGCAATGTCATTTTGGGAAGCACAGCTTCCAATATTAATATTTCCTTTTAATCAGCAGCCTGTTATCCCTACAGCACACAGCGGCTGAAATTTATGACAGCTTCCTCATTTGTTAGCCGCGTTTAGCAGAAATCATATGCATTGCATGTGCCGATGCTCTTATCCATCATTTGTCACAAAGTGTCAGAGCAGAAAAATGTTTAGATTCGGGTCCCTGACACAGTTTTAATTATGAACATCCATTTTACTATGACAAATACACAGATGTACTTCACATAGCAAATCAGCCTTATGCTTCTGGAAACATTGCTGCTTTTTCTGGGGGCCAAATTTGTATATATAGAATAATTATACATGACTGAAGTGTTGTTTGATTTCTCACTTCAGTCATAGTTTGTGTGTGTGTGTGTATATATATATATATATATATATATATTTGTATGTGTATATATATATATATATATATATATATTTGTATGTGTATATATATATATATATATTTGTATGTGTATATATATATATATATATATATATACACACACACACACTGTTTTACTTGTTCCAGTGTCGGGAATTGGCTGTCATAAATTTCGTGTCACATATAAAACATTGGTTGTGTTATGGAAAATTTAGCCTGTCGTCTAGTGAGATAGAGTGATAATTGCATTGTCTGACACAGATTAAAGAAATTCTGCCAGTTACAGGTCAGGCCAGAGTTGTTCTGGGAAGAAAAATGTAATGAATATTTAACAAACCACACACAATCATTTCACCAAGCGGAACACACAGCAATGATGGTAAGACATAGCTGGTTTTTATAAAGAGTGGAGAGCTTTCCTGCAAAATATGCCCAGCTGAAGAAACGCCATTTTAAGCAGACAGTGTACAAAATGCAATGGTTTTCTTTGCAAAATATTAACTTTACTGAAAAAACTCTCTGGCTGTTAGAGCAATAAACAGCACCATTAGAAACCTTGTGACTAAATTATGAAAGAATGTAAAAACATATTTTTTCACCTCATGGAAGCTTGTGTTATGAAGCTGCATCAATCTATCTATTCGCATGGCCCAGTTTTAATGGCATCACTGATTTAAAAAGGGCATTAGAGTAATGATTTGAAATGTTTTTCATAGCAACTATTAACCTGGACAACAAACAGTAGTGGCACACAAATGAATGTAAATGCGATGCATGTTTGTAGTTCATCTTGATCAGTTTCTAGGGCAACCAACTAATGTTTTTTTTTTGGGGGGGAGGAGGGGGTTATTTGTTAGTTGGTTCACCTTTTTTTTTTCACATTACACTATTTTCTAAAGCTTTTTTGTCATAGCTGTAGATTCTCTTGTATGCTTTCCTCTTGTGCATCCTTTCTTTTGATACATATTATTAATATTAATGTTATTTTTGCCTGTAACAGATTACTACTTTGTGTCTCCATTTATCATGCTGATTCATTCATACTGTTGGCCCTAATGTTAAGTCTGTTCATTCCAGATGGCTACCTGCACTGTGCCCTTAGCTCTTCTCCTGTAAGTGTAAGGAAAACTGCTGTTGAACAGCAGACACACAGGTTTGTTTCTTGCCTGTGCTGGCACAATTCTTAATTCGTGCTGAGGGTCGCATTGAAGTGCATTTCATTAGCTGCAAGCAGCTTCCAAGTGTGTGTGAATATGAGAATTGCCACACAGGCCACTACCTAAATTATTACATTGGATTCCAGTACATGTGCCATTAAAATTCTAGAGCTCTTTGTACCGATTAAGGGCTTGTTCTCACTTTGCATTGAAATGCATGTGCTGATTTATTTCCTTGTAATTTTGCACAGCACAATATATAGAACAGCCAAAAAAAGGACCAAAAAGGTTCCCCACTGAAGTGTAACAGTAAAATTTTGTTTGTCTGAACATAGTGGGATCCTGCTATCCCACCATACACTCAACCTGTCTTAAAGGGGACTAGCCAAACCTGATCTTATTTCAGTGTCTGAAGTTGAAAAGGGAATAGCAGCCCATTAAGATATAATGGAATTATTTCAGTAGTGCTCTCTGCAGAGCTGAACTTTGTTCCAGTTCCTACCAGATAAATTTTGCACTAAAGTGCAAAAGCCATTCAAAGTCCGCATTAAAGAAGAAGTCAGGGATGGGTAAAAACCATCCATTAGTACACCCACCTATACGAAACATTAAACGGTTAATTACATATTTAAAATCCTTACCACTGAGGACAAAAGTCCAAGTGAATTTTCACAACAGCCTTTCCTTAATTAAAAATGTAACAGCATCTGCCCTGCAGGGAGGTGTATTAGGGATCACATAATTTCCCTCTCTCTGCAGTGAAAGAAAACTACAGTTACCATCAAGCACAGGGAATTAAAAAGGTTAAATGGTAAAAATGTCAAGCAATTTAGGGGGTTAATTGTGAGCCACTCCCTCTGCTCTCTCCCCTGCAGCTGTGGGTTTAAGTCTGTGTGCAGGTGCTGGGCTCCCCTCTTGTACAAAATCAAATTCTGTGCTCACTGTGTATCCCTGGGGGAAACGGTTATGACTGAGCCTGTTTCCCTGCTTGGCTGTCTTAATGCCGGTGGTTCTGAATCTCGCCCCTCCCCCTTTTTTCTATTTCGTTTGGGACCAGGGATGAGTCATCAGTTGCTAGGACATGGGCTAATGACTGCAGTGGAGTGGAGAAGGGGAAGAGACTTCTGGCCATGTGGACAGGGATGGGGGATGATTGAGGGGTCATTACAGACAATGTCATGCGCTGTAATTCTTGGACCACAAATCAGGAGTCTGAGAGTCCCGGTCCACCTACTACAGCCACCAGGAATGGAATTACATCATTGCTTGCTGGAAAAAGAACTACAGAATGGATGTGCCAAGACCAGTAGCTTGGGGAGTAGGAGGCATAGCACCCACTGGTCTTACAAACAGGAAACCACTGGGAATTAACAGTTTCATTTGAAGATTACCAGGCCATTTCATAGCATCTAATGAGTTAACAAGAAGATGGATGCCCTATTCAGTAGTGATGGTAGAAAATCAGCAACTAGGACATGTATAAATGTTTTTGCCCAGAGTTCTGCTTTAAAGCTTTCTTGTGCAGCTGCAATTACTCCAGCAAAAAACACCATCAGGCTGTTCAACAAGTGTTATATACCAAATAATAAGACATTCGGCAGTTAAGCAAAGCACTTTTAATGTTCGTATGCAAAAGGCCCCTACGTATTGTAAGTTCTGGGGTTTTGTCATACCAGCTTTATTTGATTGTGAATGATTATAAAGCTCACTCTCATGGCTTACACTAACACAGTGGTGAAACATAAAACCCAACTAGAGTAAAATCCTTTTAGTTTTTAAACTTCTGCCTAGTTTGCGAATCTGTGGGCCCATTGAGGAGCTTTTTATACTGTGAATTTGAAATGCTATATTTTTCTCAAAGAAGTAAATTTGTTTTGCTCATTCAGTGTGATTCCTACCACTTGGCTAGGAAAATAAGGAAACGTCTACCTAATGGGGTAACAGACTGCTATACAATCCTGACAAAGTGCTGAACCTTCCTCACTCTGTTTGTTATGTAGATTTTGTCCCTGCCTGTGATGCCATCAGGTTTATTTCCCCTGACTTCCTGTTCTGGCACAATCCTATCAAATAGACAGGAAGGGAGGAGACTTTCCCTCACTTCTGTTGAGAAAGGAAGCAAGGTAAAATCGCCCATATGAGTACATAGATTGCATTAGAAAGTTAACAGAAGTCAACTAACCCTTAACTTAAGAAAAGGATTGGTCTGGCGTTGGGCTTTAAGACAGAGGGTCCTTTAATTAACGGTGCCTGTTGAGTTCTGCCTTAGTAGCAATCCCTTGTTAATTCTTTGTCATAATGTAACTGATCTTCACTTACTGATTTTACCCATTAACCACCCAGTAAAATCTAAATTAAAAGAATCCCATTACAAGAAATTAAACTACACAGCATATAAGTACATGCTTCATTCCAAGGATATCATTTTGAGATGAGTCTTCAGCTGTAATTGCTATGCTTTTTGTGGTTTAGACAGCCTTTCAATTAACTATAAATGTAGAAAAGTACTTTTCATCCTTCAGTATAGTGATATACTAGTTAATCACATTTCTGATTAAATAATTTGTAAGTGTAAACGTGATCAAATATGTCACGGAATTAAGGTTTGATACCTACTGGATTGTGAAGTGTAAACATTTTTGCTGTATGCTTTTTTTCTTTTTTCTGCCGAGCTCTGACCTCTTAACAATTGCTAGATGGAGGCTCAGGCAATTTCTTTGTACCATGTGAAAGGCATACATCTGCAAGATATGCACATTCCAAGGCATAGAAAAATTTTTTTTCTCTAGGTAACACAATATCAGTTCTGATGCTGGTATTGTGCTGTATGTGCGTGTTTGTATGTAAAGACCACTTTCTGGAACGCTTAGTACTTGGCGAGCCTGTCATTTTTATCAGAAATATCAGTTACAGCATGTCCTAAACAGAAAAAATATACTCCTATTTCCACACTCTAATGAAATGCTGCTTTTGAACTGTGTGCAATGTTATATTGCAGTGTTTCCTAACTTTAATATATCATTGTATACAACAAACACTTGCCAAGTACCCCCTGTTGTGTGAATATCTCGGGTACCCTCTAAAGTGTGAGGTATCCTAGAAACAAATAGGAACGCTTTCCAGAGGGCCGTCTGATTTTTAAAATAGAATTTATACTTTAGTTTTTGTAGGAGACTCCATTCACTTAGTTTCCAAAATCATTTAAGTAATTTAATGTACTATGGAAGGGAACCCACTGAGTGAAATACTTCTTATGTGTGCAGTGTTGAGGAGCAAGGCTTACTGCTCTATGGTACTTCTAGAACTACATCATACACTTTTAGATTAGAAATGTTTGCTTGGCACACCAGCTGGGGTAGCTGAAAATATATATGCTGAATTATATTGTTTTGAAAAATATTAAATTTTCTACATTTATTTTCTGCTTTTATGATTTTTTTTTTTCATTCCATCAAGAAACCTGCAATTAATCACACCCATTACTTTTCTGCAGTGCTTTAACGACAATGTTTTTCCCTTAACAAAAACAATCTAATAATAGAAACCAGCTAATGATATTTGGTCAGAGCAACTCTTCTCAGTTTTATTAAAGTATGCTCCCATTTTTGTAGTAATAATTTTTGACGATAATTCACGGGTTACGTATTTAACAAAACATTTTTTTTGAACATTGTAGCCTTTTATTGAACACAGTATTGGTAATTTATATTGAGGCACTTTGTACATGGTAAGAACACCACATATAGTGGATTGGCAGGAGCCACCCTGGGGTGTATTGATTTGTTTATGGGGTCAGGAGATCCAGGCTGAGTAGAGTCATTGCATGCAGAAGCAAGGGAGGTTTTGATGTTTTCTAGCAGTGCATGCAAGATAGATTAGAGAATCACTGGAAATCATTCTTGTGATGTACTATGTAGTTTAATTGAAAGGTTTTATTATCTGTATCCTCCCCTTTTTATAAGTCAGTACACCTTAAATATCTTTTATATGTGAATATTTATTACTAATAACCTTGTTTTGTAAATACGTGTTTTCCAACCATTCCTTGCTATGGAAAAATGGATGATAAAATTTACTTTACTCAACAGAAGTTTCCCCAAATATTACATAGGTACCCCCTGGGGTAAACAACACTATTTGAGAATCTGTATTGTAGAGTAACCCAGACAGCCCCTAGTAAACACACAAATATTAATAGTATATGTAGGCTACAATGATCCAAATTTGCGAACGCTGTGTATAATTGGAGCAAATTGGAGCACTCCCCTGGTGTTCATCACTGATGTCTCACACTGGTTTATACACATCATTTGCTCCAAATGATTGTAAACTGATAGAAATAGATTCACTTTGTCATAAATTCTGAAACTTGTGGGCATAGTTCACAATTTCATGGTGCATTAATGCATATTGCATTAAGGCAGCTCATTCATTTTGAATGATGTGTAGATATACCCTGTTGTGGCTAAAGTTGTACCTGTCCCTTTTTTCAGGAGCTTAACCATGATAATGTGTTGCTGTACATTGTGGTGCACTGCTGATGCAATATGTAACAATGTGTGCATAGTATGGTTGGTGGGACAAGTTTGCGTTTTAAAATTTATGATTATTGGGGTATCGTACACAGACTGGAGTCTCCCTTGTCAGAAAAGTGGAAAGAAGTATTACACCTCTACAGCATAATCCTGGATCAACATCATTTGAAAACAATAACAGAAATGAAAGGCTAATGCCTTTCAAAACTAGTATTTTAGGTTTTTTTTTATTACAGCCAACTAATTGAATCAGTAAACTCTATGATACTCCAAATGTCAAAATTCTTTAGTAGTTGTGTGTGTAATTCCACCTCTCACACAAGGCTACAAAAAAGTGAAAGTGGAGAACTCTTATCTGGCTGTGGCCCCTTTATTCTACATCCGTTAGGACAGAATGGCACTCTATCATCTTTGGTGGAGAGATATCACCATTGAAGTCCCCAAAAGATGCAGGGAGCTAGAATGTAGTTCCACTTGCTAGGAAAGCCTGGAATCTGAAATTTAATTATACAAAGAGTTTGTCTTTAAAGTGATTACACTCTGTTTGGCTAGACTGCTCCCTTAAAATTTGTCCTCCTCCCCAACTCAGTTGAAGGAGCACTGAGGAAACTTTTCCAATAGACTGCAATTGCTGGCTTGTCATTTTACGAATGCAATATATGTGGATAGATTGATGGAGGGCTTTAACATCTGTTGGGCATTTAGTACTGGTGGAAAGAGCCAAAACCTGAGTAAGTGAAGTCCAGATTTGATAATTTTATGACATAAGAGGCTGAATAAAATGAAATGGATTTTGGGGGTTAAAATTAACACATAAAATATTATGATTGGTATACAGTATTAGCTGTTACGTAAGTGGAAAAGGATATCAAGCATAAATTTATAGGTATATACAGAAAAAAATTGAAAGTTTTGGAAGAACAGGTAAGAAGGCCATATAAAAATATATAATTAAAAATAATTAAAAAAACTATAATATAAAAATATATCTATAATATTTGAAAAATTTTGTAAAATGTAGATTGAATTTAAAAAAGCAACAGTAAATAGAATTATAAAATGACTAAATACATTTACATATATAAGAGCTATAATAAAACACCATTATTAAAAAGGATAGGCATTTGTTTGTCATATACTTGTATACATGCATAGGACATAGGGATTATTTAGAACTTGGTGTAAGGTCATTCCTTACTGTAATGCATAAGTAGAGCAAAAGGAGGCTTTTGTGGACTGAACTGTACAGTGGATCGTTCCTTTGCTGCTACTTAACAAATGTCTTCTGGAGTGATAACATTACAGAAATCATGAGGGGTGATTAGTTTGCTGAAAAATGGGGAGATTTAGAGCTGATATGATAAAGGACTGTAGAGGGAATAAAATGTGTGTGAAGACCTGAAAGGATTCATTTTACACCTTTATGTTTTTAGCACCAAGTGGGAGAAATTAATAACCTACTAGAGATACACAGGTGAAGGAAAAATAGAAGTGTACTGCAAAGTAGTCGGTAGAGCTATTGACCAGAGATGGGTGGCAGGGGTTACAGGGAGGGCTGTGAGCTAAAGAGGGGAAGCAGCAAAGGGTGAGCACTAAGGAATGCAGGTTAGCAGTGAACAGAAGAATAGTGGCATAGCAGTAAGTCTAAGTTCACATTAGTGGCTGGGAAGTGTAAGGGGTTAAAAACAGGCATTTGAGCTGCATTTTTACAAATCCCGACCGTCCACATACAAGAAGGCATGCTGGCTTGGCATGTGTTTGTAGCACAGTATTTCATTGCAAAATCCCCCTTGGAGTCGAAAAAGTCCCTAAAGGGCCAGTGGCATATAAAACACTTTTTTCATAGCTGCAGCACCTCACTGGAGCAAGATCTTGGATAAATCTCACTAGTGCACAATATGGGAAACAAACAGAAACAGAGGGCACCAGCGACAAAGTGTAGTTTTATTGAAATCAATATTAAAAACAAGCATTAAATGCACTTACTCAAACATCCCTGGCTCTGTGTATTCCTCCCATAATGAAATTCTTGGGCTAGTGGAGCAATGAAAGCCAGTCACAAACAGCAGAGTATGGCAGGGAAACAGGTGAACTATACAGAGTGTAACAGGGTAGTGGCCAGGTCCGAGTATTGCAGTGGGCTTTGAATTCCTTTAGCCGATGAGTGGTATAGAGAAGCAGCTGGCAATTCAGGGCTGTGGACATGACGCAACATACTACGAAGCAGGAGGTGCACGGCTATGCATTTCAGGGAAGATTCACCCCTTTGTAAAGACCACACTTAGTTGGTGGGGCCCTCTGTTTCTCAATGTGTTTCCCATATTGTCTCTAAACTACCCCTGGAAAAAAACAATCCACAGTGCATCTCTTTTCAGGGGGGTGGCAGAGTGTGCCACCCATGTAAATGAGCCCTTAGAGCTGCAAAGACTGGGAGCAAGCAGCAAGTGGAAAGTTAATATTCATTGGGATACAAATGTGTAAAACAGAGGAGCTATGTTAAGAGATTGAAGCTAATGGATTATTACAATGTTGCACACCTTGTGAGATTGCAGTGTGAGCTTAGCCAAGGTCAACCTTTTTCAACCAGGGTGCCTTCAAGTTTCTTCAGGGGGGCCTTGGCAAAATTCCTAAAAATGATCCAAAAATTGTATACAAGCCAGCAGGTGGATCAAGCCTGCCATTTAGGGTCACAAAGCCACGTGTGCACCATTACAACCTTCAAGCTGCTGGCGTCCTAACAACCATTGACATAATTGGTTGATAAGGAGGACGTTAGGCACTTGCATGGCATCCTTGTTTACTCCTCCCCTGCCCCTCTCCATGAGTACTGGGGTAACATTAGCTGAGTAAGGAAGAGAAACTGAGGGAGACGAAATGCTGGAATACTAGTCAGTACCAGTGTGCAAAGGTGTATCTGATTTTACAGAATCTCTAATGTTGGGTGTCCTATGTGTGGATACTGCTGTGTTATGTAAAACTATTATGGTAGTTTAGTTTTTTACATTTTAGAATAGGGGGCCTCGAAACTGGTGCAGGATTTTAAAGGTGCCTTGACTGAAAAAAGGTTGAGAAACACTGGTCTAGGTTCACACCATGTTGATTTCCCTAAGGACATGTTTGCTTGGGCATTCTTTTGAATGGGCTGCTGTGTCTATGGAAATCGCAGGGCAAAGATCCCTACACCTTTTCCAAACATGCAGCTGCAGGGAAACTGCATAGTGCAATGTGGTTTCTAGCGCGTGGGGGGTATCATTAGGATTAATGGCACCCCAAGCATCTGTTCAACAGCAGTGAATTTTTGGCTGGGGAAGCTGCAATTTCACACCTTCCCACACCCTTTCAGATGTGAACCTAGCCTTAAAGTAAATAAAAACCAGACTATGGTTGTTGCATTTGTTTGCTTTTTCTTCAGTCTTCTTTCAGTCCACAATACTGTCAATGACCTTGCTAGAAATATTAGCCCATTATAAAATATGTGGATTATATCCTCTGTGGGGGAAATAGACAGCAATAAAAACCTGGTTGACTTTGTAAAAGTTATCTCAAGTGTGAGAGGTTAAGGACTGCTACTGAAATGCGCTTCAGGCTAGGTTCACACCTATGTAGATTGTGTCTCTGCATTGCGTTTTGCGTTGCGATTTTGCACTTGCATTTTGCCATGTTTTTAGTGCATTTTCTTTTTCTTTCTTTTTTTTTTTATTGTTGTTAGGCAGATTTTAAAACCAAAACGCATCAAAAACGTGGCAAAAAACATCAAAAAAGCAATACATGCTTTTCTGCAGTGTTCCCATTGAAGTCTATAGAACCAAAAATGCAACATTTTGCGTTCAAAAAAGTCCGACCTTTTCCAAAAAACGCAGCGGGTGAAAACGTGGAGATGTGAACCTGTCCCATAGGAAACCATGTTAAATGGACTTTACTGTGTATCTGCAAAATGTTGCAGAAAGCGCTTAGGTGTGAACCTAGGGTAACAGTCATGAGGAGCGTGTAAACAGTACATCAGCAGTATAATCATACTCATTCATTGTCCAATGGGACCACTAATGTCCAATAGTGAGTGGACCAAATGAATGGCGGTGTCACCCCTTGTCTATGAAGCGTCAAAGTGTGCGAGTCACGGGTTATGCAGCACAGAATTAGTTTACATATGTTCTTTAACATTGTTTGACTTTAAAAATATTTTTTATATGTTTATTCTGTTGTATTTTCCCAGAGTGTTTGCTGCTACTGGAAATATTATTTATCCACATTTAATCAAGTGAATGTGACTAATATAATGTAGCTATAGTCGTTCCTTCTGTCTGCATAATTTGTCACAGCTTGGAAGTGCAGGAATGCTCCTGTTTAGTCACAGGTGATTGCATTTGATGGAGTCGCTGATCCACCTGCATCTCAGCATGCATATCCATTAACCCTGGCCTATGAGTGGTCCAATGAGCAGCTCTGAGAACTCTTGCTTCATGAGCTATAGCTTTCTTAGTATTTGGCATGGCACAGAAAAGCCCCCAGCTGACATCATGACAGAACTGCTGTTGTATTTGGGCACATTGTTGACTTTGCTGATATGAGCCAGTGCCCATTAATAAACATGAATAGGCTATTTCCATTTGTAATGATTTAAAAAGCTTTCCTATTGAGGTGTATAAAGGAATTCAATTACCATGCATATTGTGCCTATGGTAGTGTTTTATTTTATACAGAAGCAAAAGATATACACATTGTTTAGATGTATTCTAGATCTACTGTGGAGAAATATAAAGGGTGCATTGAATAACAATTCATCATTCATATAGGACATGCAGTGCAGCTTCTGGATCACTGACTTTGTTAATGTCACAGCACTTGACATACAGAATTCAAGCTGCTGCTACATCCCCAAATACACTGTTTAATAATAGCAGCACCATTCTACTAAATGTTGTTTTCTCTGTGTAATTGTACTGCAGAAAACCAAATGTCATTATCCCATTCATTTGTTTTGTCACTTAATAGCCTTTAATAATAAGGCAAAAAAACAATATTATACAGTTACAGCATCCAAAGCAAATGTTAACTTCCGTCTAGTGTAGTCACTGATCTGCAAAATGATATATCTTTAGTTACCTTGCAACGTTCATTGCTTTTTTTTATTCTGTAAATCTTTTAGTGCATACATGTGAGAAGTAGATATTGCAAGAATGTTCATGGAAAATGCTGTAGGAGTTATTACTGTGGATCAGTCTGCAAGAACTGTCTGCATATTTACTAACCTTCGCTAGAGGGAATTCAGAGCTCTGTGCACAAATGATCCTTTACAGTAAGAATATACATGAATATGTGGTTCTGTTTTACAGTGCTATATTTAACAGGAATACAAGCATATGTACTGTGACATGGAATTTTAAGTATTCTTTATATATAATCTATATATACTTTTTTCTTTTCTTTTTTTGCGCATGTAGTTGTTTCAACCTTTGAAAATTTGGTCAACAATCTTGCAGTAGAGCCACCCCTGCATGCACATCATGTAAGTGGCAAATGAAATCCATGAGGCATGATAAGCAGCGGGCTTGTGGCTTTGAAAAGCAAAGCCATGGACACAGTTATAAAAAAAAAAAAACGGCAATGCTTAAAAGCTTGCTTAGCCTTGCCCTTAAACAAATGTTCCTTTAGCTATCTGCTGCTGTGGTTGGCTTTGTTGTGTTAATTAAAGTCTTAGGCAGCATATGAATAATCTTTAGAGGTGAGTGTGACTCATAATAAAGTGCTAGTATGTGGACTCAAATGCCCTGATTTTGCTGTCATTTATAAAGCCACTGATTGCTTTCAGATTGTAATGTAATATTTTGGATTATGTTGAATTGCCCTTCTATAGTCGTTTTCAACAAATGATTCACTCTCTTGGCCTTCCACTAGGTGTCACTGTATCTCTGCAAGTTTTTTTATTTGCTCATGTTTCAAGATTAAACTTATTATATAATATTTAGCATGCATTTATTTGTACTTTCAGTAATTTCAAGTCATGTTTAAAAATGTTATATAAAAAAATTATTTGTGCTATACAGTAGTGCTATGCCTAATATGCAATGGTTCTCAAAGCCTAGTTGTTGACGACAGGAAAAATGATGCAAAGTGATGGAACCGTTTTCATGAAAATTGTACTGTGTTTTTTTGCTGATCATTTTCATTATGGTTTCCTGAGTAAAAAAGCTTTGTTTAGATGTTAGGATTACAGGTTACCATAGCAGTCATCAGACAGCACTTGTGCCAATTGCGGAATTTTTCTTTTTTTTTCAGGCAGAGTATGTCCAGCTTGTTACTGAACTTCGCATGACAAGAGCCATTCAGCCACAGATCAATGGATTTTTACAGGGCTTCCATATGTTTATACCGCCATCTCTAATACAGCTGTTTGATGAGTTTGAATTGGTGAGATGAATTTTTCATTGTGTTTTTTTTTAAATATTGATCAGTATTTTGTAATGCATTTGGCTTTTACAAGAAACGCTTTACAAGTTACATCAATTTTCTGTTTTATAAAAGATAAAAAAATGTTTCTATGAAGGTTAAAAAAAGCTTTAGTGTATTTTCAATAAGCAAACCGTGAATTAACATTTATTGGAAGTTTGTGGTTATATTGTATACATGCATATGTATATATATTTTCATATGTAAATAACATTCCATAAAAATGACTAGAATTTTTACTCTTCAAGACCAATTGTAGCTTACACGAACATACTACAATTACTACTAAAATATGAAAAAAATGTACATGCATGTGCCCTTCAAACCACCTTGGGAGCCCTGGGGCTCTGCAAAGTATGTGATAAGTACGTAAGAACACGTCTAAATGCCTACTTTCCATTCAGTCATAAACTGTAGCATTCATTTTTGGCATTATCCGTCAGCACCCAAATAAAATGCGGTTTAGCAGGGCATGATTATTAGTAGGTGTTGCTATACAGTAATATAGTTTTTTTTTTTTTCAATGCAAGACTTCCATTAATCCATCATATTGATATTGACTGAAAACTGATTCAATTGAGCACATTGCGTGGAGATTTTATTTAAGAACGGCCCAAACATTCCATTAAGGTACATACCATTTTCCATTAGCTTGCATCCCTATCCACCCCAGTTAGCTATAAACAAGAACTTAGGGTTTTCCAAAAATGTTTCCAAAAATACAAACTAGATGTATGTTGAAAAATGCTCATGTAAAGTTTAATCAGTGAAAATGGCCTGTAAAAATATATCAGTAGTTTGAAAGATATGGGCAAGACCAAACTTTTTACAGGAAATATTAAGCTGACCACAGTTGGGTATTTTTATATATTGTTTTTTTTTTTGTTCAACCAGTAGGCCTTTCATCCACACAAACCAATGACTTCTGTCGAGCGTGGACAGCCTTCCACTAGTCAGAATTCATCCCTTCCCTGCTGAAACACTCGAATATTGATATTCTAGGGCCAGCTTTAGATTTTCTTGTGACTTCACCTGCCCATACCTGGTATTTGACATGGGATTTTACTAAACTAACGGATTCATAATATTACCAACTGATGCATCATACAGTCAGTTTTATTTGCATTGATGTGTGTCATGTTTACTTTGAAGCAGATTTATGAGCAAAATAAAATGATGTATATAATGAAATATGTACAGTACAGGGCACAGGCTGGATGGTCATAGACCCTGGGTTATAAGCTACCCTTAGGTTACTGGACACTGGCAAAGCTATTAGACATACCTACTGTAGGTGTAACCCTATCACACTACGCGAGATCTTTTTGAAGATGTTTTTATGGTTACTAGTTTTTATTTACTTCAAATCCTTCAATCTGCCTCCTCCCTGCCTTCTACTACAGCAATAGAAGCAGCGCATCCAGATGGGTGCAACTTCTGTAAAACCTTGTGAAGCATACCTGCACCCCACACTGTGGAGAAACACAGCAATTTTTTTAGTCCCCATATAACATAGTGTTATTCCATGTTGATCATGCCAGTAGAACTGTTATATCTCCACTTCTTGTAATAGGGTGACAATGTTAATTCTGACACGGGTAGGGACGTTTAAATAAAGGAATAATGACTTTAATGTTAAAGAGAGACAAATCTAATCCAAACTCCATAGCACACGCACATTTTAAAGTGTTACTAAACCCAGGACCTTGCATTCACTATATCTGGTCTCTCACAGTACACAAAACATGGAAATGCAATTATTGTAGTCATTATAAACTGCTAAATACCTTTTCTCATCAGCAGGTAGAGCAGTCTATCTGTGTCCAGCAGAGCACTGGTTAAAGCTTGTAGGAGGAGTTTTCATTCTCCCCTGATTGTCCAATGAGGCTGCAGGACCCCTGACCCTCTGTCTGGACAGCGATGACTGGCCCTGTGCTGATCACATGCACGCTTCCAAGAAAAAAAACTTTCTAGCAATACACACCAAACTGAGCATGTGCAGATTGCCCCCAAGGCTATGTTCTATCAGCAGAAGGATAGGGGAGTAGAAGGTAAGGATCAGAGAAGATAGGCTCAAACATCCTTTACACAGTGCAGAGGATTAACCCTGTAGGTTCCACAGTCAGTATAAAAAGCATGCTTTACTGCATATACAGACTGATCTTACTGTTGTGGGTTTAGTAACACTTTAAGGTGTTACAGAAAAAGGTTTTTAGTTTTTTGTTTAAACAACCATATGCATAAAAGTTGACTTTTGTAAAGATCCACCAGCCATAATAAGGTATGACTCAAGCTTTTCATGTTACAAGAAATGGAGAAATAGTGGAACTATGGGCAGGATTAAAATGTTAAAAAAAAACCTGTCACTGGGTGATTCAAACAAGCAAAAAAAAAAAAGAATGTGCTAATTCTAGTGATAGCTTCTATCATGCAGTGGATATAAAAAGTCTACACACCCGTTAAAATGTCAGGTTTCTGTGATGTAAAAAAATGAGACAAAGATAAATCATTTCAGAACTTTTTCCACCTTAATGTGACCTATAAACTGCACAACTCAGGCGAACAACAAACTGAAATCTTTTAGGTGGAGGGAAGTAGAAACAAAAAACTAAAATAATATGTTGCATAAGTGTGCACACCCTTAAACTAATACTTTGCTGAAGCACCTTTTGATTTTATTCCAGCACTCAGTCTTTTTGGGTATGAGTCTATCAGCATGGCACATCTTGACTTGGCAATATTTGCCCACTCTTCCTTGCAAAAACACTCCAAATCTGTCAGTTTGTGATGGCATCTCCTGTGCACAGCCCTCTTCAGATCACCCCACAGATTTTCGATCGTATTCAGGTCTGAGCTCTGGCTGGGCCATTCCAAAACTTTATTCTTGATCTTGTGAAGCCATTCCTTTGTTGATTTGGATGTATGCTTTGGGTTGTTGTCATGCTGAAAAATGAAGCTCCTCTTCATGTTCAGCTTTCTAGCAGAAGCCTTAAGGTTTTGTGCCAATATTGACTGGTATTTTGAACTGCTCATAATTCCCTCTACCTTGACTAAGGCCCAGTTCCAGCTGAAGAAAAACAGCCCCAAAGCGTGATGCTGCCACCACCATGCTTCACTGTGGGTATGGTGTTCTTTTGGTGATGTGCAGTGTTGTTTTTGTGCCAAACATATCTTTTGGAATTATGGCCAGAAAGTTCAACCTTGGTTTCATCAGACCAGAACACATTTTCCCACATTCTTTTGGGTGACTTCATCTGTGTTTTTGCAAAATTTAGCTGGGTTTGGATGTTTTTCTTCGTAAGAAAAGGCTTCTGTCTTGCCACTCTACCCCATAGCCCAGACATATGAAGAATACGGGAGATTGTTGTCACATGTACCACACAGCCAGTACCTGACAGATATTCCTGTAGCTCCTTTAATGTTTCTGTAGGCCTCTTGGCAGCCTCCCAGACCAGTTTTCTTCTCGTCTTTTCATCAATTTTGGAGGGACATCCAGTTCTTGGTAATCTCACTGTTGCATCATATTTTCTCCACATGAAGATGACTGTCTTCACTGTGTTCCATTGTATATTTAATGCCTTGGAAATTCTGTTGTACTCTTCTCCTGACTGATACCTTTTAACAATGAGATCCCTCTGATGCTTTGGAACCTTTCTGCGGACCATGACTTTTCCTGTAGGATGCAACTAAGAAAATGTCAGGAAAGACCTACTAGAACAGCTGAACTTTATTTGGGGTTAATCAGAGGCACTTTAAATGATGGCAGGTGTGTACTGACTCCTATTTAACATGATTTTGAATGTGATTGCTTAATTCTGAACACAGCTACATCCCCACTTATAAGAGGGTGTGCACACTTATGCAACCACATTATTTTTGTTTTTTATGTTTACTTCCCCCCCTAAAAGATTTCAGTTTGTTTTTCAGTTGAGTTGTACAGTTTATAGGTCACATTAAAGATGGAAAAAGTTCTGAAATTATTTATCTTTGTCTCATTTTTTTACATCACAGAAACCTGACATTTTAACAGGGGTGTGTAGACTTTTTATTTCCATTGTATATTTAATTTTTTTTTTTTGACTTGGATCCACATTAAAGCCGAACTAAAGTTCATAATTACTTAGCTCTGCTCCAGTTATGCAGTGTCTGTGAGCTACCTTGGCGCCAACGTCTGTTTTTGCAGCTTCTTCTAGGTTTTGGGTCTTCAATTAACTTGTTGGCCAGCAGGGGAATATTGTAGCTTCTACACATGCACATTAGAGTTGGTTCATTCCGGCACCAAGGTTTGCGAGAATGTACACTGAGCTGCGCATGTGCACATTCAGTGTACATTCTAAAGAAGATTGCGAACAGGCAGTTATGTGTGCTTTATTAAAATGTAAAAAGCGTGTAGTGAGCGCAAAAGAAAAAAAAAAGCTAATCCACAAGCAGTTGGCACAGAAAGGAAAACCCACTTCATCCACAAAAAAACATATAGAAAAAAGGATGCACCACTAATGTGTATATCATAAATTAATGTAAAACGACTAGTGAAACACTAGAATAATTATATAATTAAAACGGGTAAAAAATTAAAAAAAAAAAATTTTTAGGGGCATAAATGAATAAAATTATAAATAACAAAAAGTCCAAAAATGAAGTGTCCAAAAGTGTTAAAAAATAACAAATGAAATGGAGTGACATCTAGTGAAAAGTATATCCGTGACAATCCTTTGTCCTAATGCACTCACCAAAAGCAAAAAAACAAATTAGCTTTTGTACAGCAACTCCTCCAAAAGATATAACCCCTCCACGGCCGGAATGGATGTTTATCAAATACAGCTGTAGAAATTCCTATGAAAAAAGTATAACGTCTCCACGGCATCACTCGGCCACCGGTCCGATTAGGGTGAATCCTGGAGGGAAAAAGCTTGCTTGTGCTGCAAAGCCATTGACTGATGGTCTGTTCTCACCTTACTCTTGTACTGAGCTTGCAGCCTTAGCCACCACCCCATTCCACTTATTGTCTGATTCAGTCTCTGCCAAACAGGCTCACACAGGGGAGGTAAAAACATTTTTTTTTTGCTTACTATGAGGCTTGTTTGTCACAGTAACTTAATTTGGGATTTGTTTAGATTAAAAACATGCCTGCGCTTTGAATGAGGATCTTCCATCTCTTTTATGCTTCATTTTATCAGAAGACACAATCAAGTGTAACAAAAAAAGCTGTAGGTTTATATAATGCAAAGAAAAATGGACTACATTAGTTAAAAATGACTAGGATTCAGCCTTTGTATAATATGTGGTGGATATGTGATTTTGACTGCCCCCCCCCCCCTTCAAGAAAAAAGTACCAAAAGTTAAAAAAAAGAAGGGGAGGGCTTAAAGTGGAACTTCCCCTACAAGGTGAAGTCCTGCTTTCAGACTTGCAAAACAAGAATGGTAATGTGCAGATTTAAAGCGACACTAAACTTTGGTTTAAAAAGCAAAACATTCTATTCATGTTTGTATTCTTTACTCAGAAAGTATATTTTATTGTCCTCAGCCTCCTTTAAATCTCCAAATTCCTTGTCTTTGCTGCTGTGATTTCCTGTTAGAGGGTAGCTACCATCATTCTCCATGGTCCCACAGTATGTAGTAGCGTAGCCACCCTCTCTTGCATGCTCCCAATATGGGCTAGGGACTATGGGATTTGTATTATCCATAGAGTAGTGCACAGGAGAAGAACACAGCACATGTAGTGTCATATACTGGCAGCCAATGTGAACACAGGTCTGCTCCAAGGCTCAGGACTGCTAGAGAAGCCTAGCCAGTGACTGATGAAAGGAGAATTTGCCCAGAAATGTGCGAGTCTCCATACCGAGGTCTTGGCACCCCTCGCATGTGATGTCATCTAGGAGGTGTGTAGGCCCTGACAGCAGGGGCTTTTCCTTCTTAGGCACAACATCAGCGGAGCTATCTCAGAGCTGCAGCGTACTTCCCATTCAGCCCAGCTGGGCTTCCCCAGCACTCCAGAGCCTTGGAGCAGACCTGTGGTCGCATTGGCTGCCAATATATCACACAACATGTTCTCACCTTCAACATGTTTGTGAGTGCATTTCCATATTTTTTAATTAATAGTTACATATACTGGATTTCTGTCTTTTCTTTGTCTACATAATCCTGGTGCTTCCCCCTCTGGTCATCCAGCAGCATTGGAACTTTGCACCTTACAAGAAATGGCGGTTTTATAGGATTACCCATGACCAATTAGCTAATTAGCAGATTTCCATACAGTGCTTTTATGTGCATTAGGAAGCACTATTATAGGCCTTATTGACTATATGAATAGTGGTATTTAACTGGAACTAGGGTTAAGTGCCTGTTTTATATTTTCCTTTTTACAAAGCTTTTTGTGAATTGCTAAGGAGCACTCAGACCAACTAAATTTTGTCCTGGGAGCAGGACTGGAACTCAGCATTGTAAACTGTATGTAGCCAATGCTAGAAAATAGGAAATAGTTTGTTTTGGCCAGCTTGACCCAAATGAACCATTTAAAGGCACAGTAAGCATAGAGTAAGGCTAGTACCCATTTTTCTTTTGTAGAATGAAGCTCGGGGAATATAGGATGCTTTTTATACATGGATTTGGATTCTCTTCCCACTATCCATGGAAAATGAACAATGCTGTTAAATGAGCTGATATGCGGTCTTCCATCCCATGTGCATAATTGTGGATTAATTGTAGAATTCATAGATTCAACTCCCACAATGTATACAGGTCTATTGTAATTGATAGCTGCTTGCTTGGGAATCTTCCAGTGCATGCTGTTTACTTGTATGATGCTACAATTGGAGACAACATACAGTAAGAAAGTAAACATGAGAACATGGAACGAATAAATGTTGGTTATTTCCTTTTTGTAAATTGCTATAATCAAAGCACAAATTGTTCAAGCCATGTGTTTTGTTACAAAACCTATATTTTCCCTTTCAGGCTGTATGGTAGGACAGCGCAATATTCACAATATTCCGCTCTGGCGATTCGCCTTCATATATACAATGCGACTAATAATGTATTATCTGCAATTATCTTTCTGTGCATATTTTGAATTGTCTGCTAAATGTAATCTACTGAGTAAATAAATCCAATGTGCTGTGAAGAGCTCCAATGCAAATAAGCTTTTCTGTAATTGCAAGATAGGGAGCCAACATTACTGCACATTGCGCATAGCAAAGATACACATTATTAACTAGCAAAAGATAAATATGCACAGTCAGTCCTCATCATTTCCTAATGCAATTCTGGAGCACATCACGACACTCGCAGGGGGACAAATAAGACACTTATTAATTGTTTACATTTATTATCAGGATTATATCTCACATTTTATTTTGAAATTACTTTTCAATTGAAAGGCTAAAGGTTCACTGTACAATTAAACAAATGAATATGCAAGTTTTAGAGGGAATATATTTTTGGGCATTAATATTCATTTGTAATTGTGAGCATGATTGGCTTTAAATCTTCTCGACAAGTTGAATATATAATTTTACATTTTTATTTGATAGCATCAATATAATGCCAGAGATGACCAGGGAGTATAAAGAGAACTGTCAGATACATAAAATTGGTTTTACTTTATTTTTTTTGCACAGCATTATACCTGACTTTGCTGAAGTTTTCTAAAATTAAATGTCAGCCTTTTTTGTCTTGGTTCACACTGATGCGGTGTCGTATTCTCAGCAATTCCTGTGCGTTTCCTCCAACAGTGTCACAGTTGCACTATGTTCATTCGATCTGCTGCGGGTGTCAATGTTACGTTAACAACACCCCAAAAACAGGTCCCAAAACTCAGTGCAATTGCTTGAATCAGATTACATTGCAAAAAGAAAAGGTGTCTGCACCTTGTGCTGATGCGGTGCAATTTGAGCCCTACAAAATGAATAGATTCAGACCGCACTGCACATAATCGCTTATGATTTGAGCAGAAATGTGTTGTGATTCCTGAGCGAATCACATGCGGGTCCCTGTACTGCATCAGTGTGAACCTAGACTAAAAGTTTTAAAGAGGAACTATCACAGATGTAAAATCTCAAAGAATCAAAGGCCATATGAAAACGGACAGTTGCTGCCTTAAAGTATAAATAAAGGCATTTTTTTTTTTTTGGAGAGAGATTAGAACACCTACCAGTTTTTATTGCTGTCTGTGCCCCCAGTAAGGAGATTCACCCTCTCTAATTGTCCTGTTTATTGTTAATAATGGAAGTAAAAGAAAACCCAAATTTTGGGTTGTCCCCAGACAAAATGGGGAAAAAAGGTTTTGCCTATAGTTCTACTTTAACAATTGCTTGACTTCTGAAAAGCTGTTATTGGTGCAAAACGTTTTTGACCTTAAAAAGAAAAAAAAACATTCTCTATAGCTTTGGCGGGCTAACTTACCTGTAATGAAAGATGTTCCGTGTTGCTGGATCTTCACTGCAGGGATGTCATGTCCTCTTCCTGTCTCTGAACTTCTGGCCCTGTAGAGGTTAATAGCTTTGGGTTTTCTGTGAAGCTGCTGTGAAAAAAATTGCCTTTTAGTTCTACTTTTACAGTACTTTAAAAAAAGAAAAGCTATAAATGAATACAGTTATATCCTGTGCAGAGATTATGTTTTTCTGATCAGCATAGTTGCTGACTAGCTTCCATAACAGTGAAAGACCTAATCTCAATGTACACTGATATTAGGATAACACTGAAAAAATACAGGCATGCCATTGAGGAAAACTATTTACACACAGTCTGGAAAGTTCTTTAGCAGCTCATTCTCACAGCTCCATAGCATTCAGATAGGTCCTATAATGTAATTTCAGAGTGCCTGGTGATAGCTTACAAAAGTGTACTAATGGTATGGTCTTTGATTGCACATACTGATTGGAGATCTGTTCTTCATAGGGTTGCATGTCTGACATTTCTGCAGTCTTGGGTGTGTAAGTGGTGCTGGACAATGGTATTAAACCCAAAAGCAAACATTTATTATATTGCAGCTTATCAATTCTTAGATGTGGTGGCTGCATTAGTTTTTTTTTTTTTTTGTAGGTTCTTTCTTCTATTTTCATCTAGTGATCTGGCCAGTAAGTCAGTTGTTTTTCAAAAGCACAGTCTGTCCAGCAGACTGTATCAGTTTACATGGAAGAGACAAGCCACTAAACACTGGCAGGAGTAAATAAAATGATCATTTAATTTATTACTGTAAAGCCTTTGTCCCAAATCGAAAGAAAACGTTTACTGTAACTGATCATAAAGTGTGAGCTGGAGTTTGGCTTCAGTTTGTTTAGTATATATATAGCTGCTAATAAATTTAACACTATCCCCAAGATTGATAAAGCTGCTGTATGCTGTGCCTAATATGCTCATTCCTTCAGAGTTGGCTCACTAATACAGAAGGTGTGTTACTGGCCAGATCAGCAGGTGAAAACAGAGGGGAAAAAGTCAAAGATAAGAAAACTGATTGCAGCCACCACATCTAATGACTGGTAAGCTGCATTATAATACATTTTTGCTTTTGGGTTTAATACCTATTTAAAGTGCTTCTGAAGTCAGAAGGTGTTTTACCTTCCTGCATTCCATGCAGGAAGGTAAAAAAAATATTTTGGTTGCAGCTACCCCACCCCACCCCCCAATACTTACCTAAGCCCCATCTTGATCCAGCAATGTTCATGAGAGCTGTGGCTCTCCCTGGACTCTCTCCCCATATTGGTTCACACAGCAGCAGGGGCCATTGGCTCCTGTTGCTGTCAATCACAGCCAGTGGGCCAATGAGGAGAGAGCAAGGGGTGGGTCCAAGTCACGCTATCTGTGTGAATACTCAATGTACATTCACAGGAGCATGGCTCGGGAGTGAGCCTGCTCAAGTGCTCCCATAGCAAGAGCCTTGCTACAGGGGGCACTTGGCAGGGGGAGGAGCCAGGACTGTGGGTGGGAGTCCCAAAAAGAGGAGGACCGGGGCTGCTCTGTGAAAAACCATTGCACAGAGTAGGTAGGTATAACATGTTTGTTGTTGGGTTTTTGTTTTTTTGTTTGTTTTTTTTTTTTTGTTAATTTTAACCTTTAGGGCCAGTTCACACTACATGTGTATCGGTTGATTTTTTTCTGCATCCAAAATGCCCAGAAAGTAGGTTTTATAGTTGTCACCGTCATAGTTCACGTCAGTGCTTGCAGTTCCAGTGAATTCTGGTTGCAGAAAAAACGTAGAACATGCTGTATTTTTTCTGCACAGAACTGTACTGGATCGTGGTAAAATGCACCAAAATTGAACAAAAAGAGGGGAAAAAATGAACTGGAATGCATAAAAATGCACCGAAACGCATCAAACACGCGCATGCGGAAACACATCCGGAACGCATCTGGACTGCGTTTCTATAGTGTGAACCGGCCCTTACAATCACTTTAAGGGCTTACGTGTAACCAGAGCATCTCTTGCTGGACTGTTGCTGTGAGACTTGTTAGAAAGCAAGAATGCGATGTGCAGGGTATGCACTGGCATTAGTTGCTGTCTAATTCTGTCCATGAAATATGCTACAACAAACAGAATGTCAAAGCATACAATTAGTTAAATTGTGCTTTTTGGGTAATTTTTTTTCTGTCTATGTCCCTCTGGGAGATTTAATTTCTTTCTGTCCTTGTGGTGCAAGAGGAAATCTCTCCAAAAGTAAACAGAATCCCCATCTTAGAGAGTTGTAGTTGGAGTGGGTGCTCCCATTGAAAGGCTATTAGTCAACTTTTGCCCTGAGGACAACTCAGATGTTTTGGATTTCCTCTCCATTTCTGTCTTAGTAACAATGGTCAAATGGAGAGGTAAATCTCCCCAATGGGGGATAAATGTTACACTGAGTTATGAAGAATAGTGTACTCTGAACTGTATGTGATCAAATCCCTGTGTATTGTCAGCTATGTGTTTGAGTACACACAGTCCTTTTGTGTTTTATATCAGAAGTAGTGACATGTATTTTATGGGGCACAGGGACAGATTATCACTGTTCTTTACTCCTTTAAATAGATCAAAATGTGTAGCACCAGGTGTTTTAAGAATGAGATATTTGAATTATTAAGTAAGCAAGCATGCTATGTTAAGCTCTGCACCCGTAAGCTCTTTTTTTTTTTTGGGTCACTAGTGATGCTCAGCAATTTGCAGCCGGTAGAAATATTGTCACTTAGCTGGGTGAATGCTAACTCGTTTTATGAAAGTATTGTGTTCCAATGAAAATATAAATGCACATCATTTTTTCCCTGACTCTCCACACTTACTAGAAGAGTGGCATCGGAGCTGGAAACTTCCATGTGGAGCTAAGGACAGCAGATTTCCTTATTGCTGTGTCTGTCATTTGTTTTGACAGCGCTGCTTAATGATGCACTCCTGTAGTGCATTCACTGTTCAAGACAAGTCTTTGCATCGCTTTGCTGTGTTTTTAATTATATCTTAGGAACACAAGCCACTGTGACTGTCACCATTGCCTTGTTAAAAAAAAAAAAAGATACATTTCAAAAATCGGAAGTATACATGGTGAGCAACATACTATCATTTTTTTGTCATTAAAGGAGCTTCTTCTGTCTGGCATGCCTGAAATTGATGTGAATGACTGGATGAAGAACACTGAATATACCAGTGGCTATGAGAGAGATGATCCAGTAATCCAGGTAGAGTACTTTAATAAGATATGCATAGTCATGCAACTGAAAATATATGGATTTAGATTTAATATGCATAATTTCTTCATACTTGAGCGAAAAGAACATTTTTAAACAAATATGTTTACTGATGTGTAGATTACTAGTCACGGTACACAGGAACCAAATCCTTATGCATACCAATAGTTTACAGTGCAAGTCGTAGCAAGTATCACAGTAAACACTTGGATCAGACTGCCTAAGAACCAAAAAAAGACTACTTTTTGTTGAAATACAGAACATTTTTCTTCTAAAGGTTTCTATATGTATGAAGATTAGACAGCCTAATGCAACCTGGACATGGCTAACAATTTAACAGATTTGACTATATAAGGTCATGATCAAATATAGACATTTGGCTAAAGCTAAGTTTCAGAATTGTGCTGAGGACAATATATGTACCAAAAGAATAATATTTTGAAATAACAAAATATATATGCAGCGCTCTATAAATCATATAAAAATAATCAAAACAAAAAGTCCATCAGTAAAGTCCTTTTTGAAATCACCATGTGAGTTGAATTTCAAATAAAACCACCACGTGACTGTAAATAAATTTCCAAACAGTGCTGTGCTCCCCCTTTAGGTGTGCACTTACCAACTTTATTTGCCTCCCACTCTCATGGTTGGCAAAAATTGCTTTGGTATAAACATATATTTCTCTAGACAAGGATGTTCACTCATATACATCAATTTTTCCTCACAATGGTTCCACCACTCCAAATTATTAGCCTCTGTAACTGACTCTCCACAGTAACTCTCCCAGAATGGCTCCAACATTCCAGATCTACAATCTCTGGTAATGACTCTCCATATCATATGAAAGAAAGGAAATAGAGACCAGACATAGTGCAGTATCATTTAAAATCATTTAATCTCTGCTCTAAGGAAACTCACTTACAAGAACAAAATGCAAGATAAGCCCAAAGATATATATCTGCCTTTGTGAAGGTAATGTCAGAGAGGGAAGACCGCACAACGCTCTCACCACTGCCGGTCCTCGCTCTCAGACAGTCCTGCGTCACTTCCGGCTCCAAAGTACGTCACTTCCATTTCTCGCTTAGCCAATATCCGATGCGTTTCATCACTTCCAGACTTATTCATAATAAGTCCAGAAGTGACGAAACACGTCAAGGATTGTAAGCATCAATCATTGAATTTAGCACATAGAAACCATGAATAGACAAAACAAATTATACAAACACAAATAATAAAAATACATCCAGACGCATGTAAATTCACATATGGGTTACATACCACTGCAACACTCCGCTTGTATTGTCAAAAATAGCTTTCAAAGTAGCCCCCATGTGTGAATCTGGGATCCCTAAGGGCCCAATAGTTCAAGGGATACACAAGTGCACTAAAATAACCCTGGAGTTTGAAAGCCTAAAGAGGCATGCTCAATTAGGTGACCAGATGGTCAGTGTGGTGGTTTGTGTGAGAAAAATATTTAATTAGATGGTTATATCCCATAGGGAATCAAAAGAGTTAGTTCATTACACAGGTCCCAGTAGAGTGCAATGCAGGAAGAAAAAAAATCACAAAATATCCTGAGCAATAAAGGACTTGGTAAATGCACTTGACAACATAAGGGAGCAGCTCATCCAACTGTGAGTATGGTGAGTATAGATAGACTATGAACAGCATCACCTTAGGGCAAGTAGCCAACCAGAAATGACACACAGTTACTTATGACACCATTTTTCTTCCGGTCCAGCTGGACCTAATATCAAGGAGGGAAGGGCGGCACATACATTATTGTTCACCCACCCGTCCACTACTGTTCCACAATTCAGTGTGTCAGTCCGATCCTCACAAAGAGTTGGCTGCTGCTCCTTATGGCTTTGTATAGGTCAAGAGTCTCTCCGTGCTCCTACCAGCATTCTGGGACACTCTGGGAAGCCAACATAGTGGATGGGCGGGTGAGCGGTAATGTATATGCCGCCCTTCCTTGGGAAGTAGCGGAGACCTCAAGGACACAATAATACTTAATACTCCTTGATATATAGATATAGTCCAAATCATTCCAAAGCACTGAGTGTCATTTTTCTCTGCTGTTCATTGCTTCTGCTATCTGACAGGTTATCCCCACTCCAAGAGATAAAAAGGTGATATGGAGTGAGCTCAAGTACACATCCTGTGATTGATATGCTCAGCCCTACATTGTTCCTGTGTGGAGTGGGAGTGTCCCTCCCCTCCAGACAGCTGTCAGAGTTCTCTTTACTGAGCTGTGTAGTGTGTGACATCAGGTCCCTGTCCCTTGCTTTGTGAAAAATCCTTTTTATCTCTGTGTTTGTAGAAGGCCGTACAGAACAAATATCTGCAGACAAACAGGTATAACTTTTGTAGCAGGATTTTTTTCATATCTGTGTATTATCTGAGGCTACTCATTTCACTCGATATTTGTAATGGTTTACAATCACTTTAATAATCTGCACTATATAAAGTGAATGTGTATAAGGCTTTAAAGATATATAGGCAATCATCGGTCCATTTGAAGATTGTAGTGGCCTATCTGGTATGTTGATCCAGGGTTTCAGAGGTCACCAGGAACATGTATGCGGAGTTTTGACCTCATGAGACTTACTGGATATCCTGACTTGTTACTCTTTTCTGACAAATACAATTCTGTAGGACAGTGAAATGGGCTCCTATATAAATCTTGCCTGTGAAGACTATCAGGGTCTATTCACACCAGGTGCAGTGGGACTGCATTGGGTGGCTATTCCAGTGCTGTCCCACCACAGGACAAGGCACAATGCCTTTACTTCTATGTTCCTATTTCAGAACACAACATTGCAGTGGTGTACGATGGAAAAAAGTATGTACTTTTTTTTTTTTTTTTTTTAAAGCAGTGCAAGGTAATCCACTGCCTTGCACTGTGCAGTGGCTGATACAACATGTCCATATAATCATTTGCATATGCATATATGTCTTTTGACACTGCTGTGTTTGCAGTGCAAGCTCCCCTGCCCCCTGAATATCAAGAAAATGTTTGAATATTTGGGCACAATTAATTTTTCATTAGTCTTAATGTGCACCTCTACTCCAAAATTAAGAATTCATTAGGCACCGTTTTAGTGACTGATAAGTTCTAATGTGCAGTTCAGTCAGTCCAGCCATGATTACGATACGATTGTAGCCTGGAATTTCCTCCTACTCTCACCACATTCTACCCTGATTGTTCTGACACTATTAAAAAATATATCACTGAGGCTTGCCTGAGAATCATAGGAATCAGCAGATATATTGCAACACAAATTACCATTGTTTAACAAAGAGAATGCTGGTTGCTGATGGGTGCCGAGTTATAAAAAAGACTTATAAAACACTGTAAATACTTAAATATTACTAGTTGTTGAGTTACTACATACCAAAATTATCTGAACCCTGTTATTAAACTTCAGAAATAAAAATTCACAATTAGTTATATGTCATAACCATGATATACCATCCTTTGCTGCAGATAATTACCTGTTATTACCTTTAGATGTTGAGGTAGGTTGCTAAGCTTCTGCTTACTTTCACATTATTATGCATTTTTTTTTTTTAAATAAGCAAAAAACAGCCTGTTCATACAGTGATCTACTTTCCATGTTGCAGCCCCCTTGGGTTGTGAACAACTGTTTTATGTGGAGGGAGCTCCTCTCCACCACTAAATCTTGCCCTGAGCACTATATTTCTCTCTACTTTAGCAGAACACTTGTATGAATGCAGCATTTCAATGTAGGGAAGAAACTGACCCAAAGTAAATTGTGAGACAGATGTTGCCATGGTCTATAGTTAGCTATAGACATAAAGCCTTCAAAAAAGATGGAACTTCAAGTGCATCAAATGTAAGGATAAAGCTAGAAATGTCTTTAATTTTAATTCCCAGCTCTGTGCAGATGTCTGGACAAACAGTGTGCCTTTTGCAGGAGCAGGGGATTCGGATTCTGGGAAATTCTATCTTCAAAATAATTGTGGGAAGAAGGATATGGAATTTCTGCCACTTTCAGAAAATCATGGTGTGCTGCATGTTATTTTTCAACACTAATTGTTTAATGCAAAAGTAGATCTTAACCCAAATCACTAAAATCTCATCCACTATTTAAGATTATGTGATTTCAAGTTTTTGCTGATCATGTTGTATGATCCTAAAATTGGCTGCACCAGTGTACAGAGCAAAGTCTGGTTCTGCCATTGTCCCCACTAGGAAGCCCATCCTAATAACATTCAGCCATTTCAGAAAAGTGCATGTAAACATGAAGTGCCTGCAGAGATCAGCAGTACAGGGATGCCGGAAGGAAGAAAGTTTTTGTATTTTCATTTGCAATGGTTTTATTACGTTTTCCATAAATGAGTAAGACACATTTAAAATAGAAAAGTACACCCCGATGGCCTACCCGCTATGTATTATAAGACTTTTTCTGACAAGCTCACGGACCCCCTTCTCACGGCTTTTAATGATCTAGGCTCTCATCCACATCATTTGGAGCATTCTTTAGAAGCTTATATTTCCATCATCCCTAAAGAGGGCAAGGACCCCACGCTGATCCCTAATTACAGATCCATTTCGCTCTTAAACGTGGATCTCAAGCTATATGCAAAAAATTTGGCAAATCGTCTGCTCCCGCTCTTGCCTTCTTTAATCTCAATAGATCAAGTTGGATTCATTCCGGGGAGGGAGGCCAGGGATAATACTCAGAAAACGCTTAATGTTCACTCCTCTGCTCAACAAGGCTTTGTCCTGTCTTGATGTGGAGAAGGCATTTGACGGGGTGGCTTTGGATCATATGCGGGCCACCGTGGAAACCATTGGCATACCTGCTACCATGCTGAATTACATCCTAGCTCTGTATTCTAAGCCATCAGCTTATGTGCACGTTAATAGACACCTGTCGGATGCCTTCTCCATATCTAACAGTACTAGATAGGGTTGCCCTTTATCTCCCCTGCTCTTTGTATCAACCTTGGAACCTTTCTTACGACGGTTGAAATCTAACGCCAAGATTGCGGGCGTCCAGATTGCTGGATGCACGCACAAGATTGCTGCATTCGCAGATGACGTCCTTCTATTTTGAACTGACCCAACGCTCACAATACCCCATTTATTACAAGACTGCCCACTACAATATACTTTCCAACCTCCAAATCAACTTTGGTAAGTCGTTTGTGCTTAATATTTCTCTACCCCAAACAGCAGTAGATGAGTGTAAAGCACGTTACCCTTTTCTCTGGCAAGACAAATACGTTATGTACCTTGATATACAGCTTCCACAGCGTTTATCGGACTTATATGACCTGAACTACTTACCCATTTTGCACACTATTTAATGCGATCTACGGACATGGCATGAGGGCCTCTTTTCACGGTTCGGAAGAGCGGCCATCATTAAAATGAATGTTCTACCCCGACTTCTCTACACCATGCTAGCAATACCAATCAAATTACCAAACTCTTTCTTTATGTCCTATAGAAGGGTTTTTACTGACTTTATTTGGGGCAAGAAACATCCTAGAATAAGCTATGACCTCCTCACTAAACCTAAACCCAAGGGAGGCGTTGGTATCCCCGATCTCTATAAATACTATCTAGCATGTCACTTGACGCACATAGTGGATTGAAATCTGCATGAGTCTTCAAAGGCCTGGGTTAAACTGGAAAATGTGGGGGTACATATCCCCATACATCTGGCCCCTTGGTTACCCCGGTCTCATTCCCATTTGTGGGCCCTTCACTACGCTGTTTCTATGTGGCCTGCAACACCTTTGCGTTCTCCTCCACCCAGGGTCCTATGACCCCGCTGCAGCACAATCCGGAGTTCTTTCCAGGCCTAGCCCCCAATTTTCTAACCAATTGCTGGCCTTACAAACGCATAGTTGCTGAACACTTAAAATGCTCAATAAGTCTTTTCCTTTTTGGACATATGTTCAGCTTAAACATTTCTTCCAGTATCCAAATACTCTTAAGTGCATGGTCTAGACCCCATACGCCTTTTGAAGCCATCTGTTCTCGATTGACCCATCAAAGACACATGATCTCAGTGATTTATCTCCATTCTCATATTACGCCGAAGGCCAGTAGACTGTGTCAGCAATGGGAAAGGCACTTATCTCTAGATCTTACTGAATCTGAATGGGAAAGAGTCTTGTTCCATACCCATAGGGGTTCCGTTAATGTGAATACGCAACAAACTAGGTAGAAATGATTTTCTGCCTGGTATAAAACCCCTGAACTCCTCCATAAAATTTCTAGCTCTCTTTCACCTCTCTGTTGGTGATGTGATTCTGCCCCAGGATTCCTGTTGCATATTTGGTGGGAATGTCCCAAATTATGATATTGGTCTATGGTTCATGCTCTCATTGCTAAAATCACTACATATAACCAAGATTACACACCTGCCCAATACCTCCTGTATCATTCATCCTTGCCCCGTTCTATTTGCCATAGATTTTTAGCTATGCACCTTGTAAATGCTGCTAGATGATGCATTCCATTGAAATGGAACACCACACATCCCCCGACTGTTGCGGAATGGTTCCAACATATCAGTCATACAACCAAAATGGAGGAACTTATACACATAGCACATGACACCCTAACTAAATTCACCCATACGTGAGCTTGTTGGTTCCATTATCTAGACTCAGTGGATTATCTGAACGACAAGTCTACACGGACCTGGTTCACTCAGTAAATCTGGACCCCAGATCCTATACCTCTTTCTTTCCCGAGAGGAAGCGGAGGTACTTCCTGGCCTATTTCCAACCCCATTTTCAAAAACTTTTCCTTTTTCTTATTTCTACAGATCCCCTACATCCACTCATACAAAAGAGTTTTACCGGTTTCTTAATGTAGGCTTTGCTTGTTTTCCCATATCATTACCTGTTGCATGATTTGTTCATTATCCTACATTGAGTGTTCTGTAATGCATTTTGATTGCTTCACTGAACATTGGACTTATGTGATATCAATTCCCCCCCCCCCTCCCCGTTTCTATTCATTGTTACCGTGAGAAACCATGATGCTTTCTTGTGTGTTTCCCTTTTATACTGCCATTAAGAGTTGATATGTGATCTCATTGTACATGTCTGTACTCTTGGCTTGTTTTACTGAATAAAATCCTTGAAATAGAATATAGAAAAGTACAATAGACCATCAACTGTTTGCAGCATTGAGCAAGTTAATGAGAACACAAAATTATAAATAGTCCCTTAGTGCTGCATAATCTGCCATTTGCAAGGTCTCCCCTGGCTTGGCTGTCTAACCCAAGAGGGTCCATTATCTCCAAAATTCTGCAATTTTAAACTCAGTAGGACTTCAAATAAATTTCCATAGATAATTCAAAGTCTCAAACATACATATGTAGGTGAATGAGATTTCCCAAGTGCTCAGGGGTTTAAGAAGCCATAGTAATGAGAAAAAAAAGAGGAAGGAAAGTAAGGGTAGGGGCAAGCATCCAGGCCAAGGGGAGATGTTTCTAATTCAACTGGTATCAGGTTAGGTATTGAATCTATGGATCCCATGTTTTTTCAAACACTGCCAGTTTATCGTTTAACCGTTTCAATACCGGGCAATTTTACCCCTTCCTGCCCAGGCCATTTTTCAGGTTTCAGCGCTCTCACACTTTGAATGACAATTGCGCGGTCATACAACACTGTACCCAAACTAAAATTTTATCATTTTCTTCACACAACTAGAGCTTTCTTTTGGTGGTGTTTAATCACCGCTGGTGTTTTTATTTTTTGCTAAATTAGCAAAAAAATACCAACATTTTTGAAAAAAAACACGTTTTTTTTTGTTTCTGTTATAAAAGTTTACAAATAAATAATTGTTCTTCATAAATTTAGGCCGAGATGTATTCTGCTACATGTCTTTGGTGAAAATAACCCAAATTAGGATGTATTATTTAGTTTGTAGGAAAGTTATAGAGTTCACAAACTATGGTATAGATCTGAATATTGATCAATCCTGAAGTACTGACAGCCAATCTAATTTCTTGAGGTCCAAGAATGTCAGAACAGTACAGATATCCCCAAATGACCCCTTTTTGCAGAGTAGACAGTCCGACGTACTTCATAAGAGGCATGGCGAGTTTTTTGAAGTTGTATTTTTTTGTCATAATTTTTCGGAAAATGAAAAAATTAAAAAAATTATTTTCACTATTTTTTTTTTTACATATTGTCACCAGTGCAGTACAGCGTCATCATATAACTGGCATGGCGGTGAACAGAGACACTGACTGGTGACTTTTTTTAATTTTTTTATTATATTTAATTTTTTATTACTTTTTTTATTTTTTTAAGATTTTTTTTTCATATTTTACTATGACCAAAGTAGTACAATGTTACCATAGTAACATTGTACTACTTTGGGGAAGTGATCAGTATTTTTTATTTTTTTTTTTTTACACAATTTGCTTATAGCAAAGAATTACTTTACTATAAGCAAGCATTTAGCTGAATGAAATCGATTCATTCAGCTTTTTTTTCACATGTGCATGTGATTAGCTGTGACCATTCACAGCTAGGCACTAGTATACAATGGATGGCATCATGAATGAAGCCATCCATTGTATACAACTGTCATGTGACCTGCTGTGATTGGTCACAGCAGGTCACATGGTACCAGCAACGGGAGCCGGTACTCGCATCTGTCATCGGCCGTGTCCGAGGTGCACGGCCGGTGACAGATCGCACTGCTGCGCCGCTCTGCATTAGCGCAAACTGCGCATGTGCGGGAGCACGCCAAATGGCATGCACCCGGAATGCAGAGACTGTTTTGAAGCCGCCAAACGGCCATTGGCCGGGCGGCTAATGGTTAAATTACCAAAATGCGTTCGTTGATCATGATTCAAGACAGCTTTGTCTTCAATAATTCTTACCGAACCATTGGAAATTTAGTTTGATGGCTTTTTCATTTTAGAAAAAATCCAATTAATATACACAGATTTGTAGCAAACATAATTACATTCAGATCAGGGCTTGCTCATATGCTCATAAGGGCATATTTCAGCATGGATGGTTCTTGCTGGCAGAGATAGCAGAAGATCCTGTGTTTACATGTGTTACAGTGGGGCAAAAAAGTATTTAGTTAGCCACCAATTATGCAAGTTCTCCCACTTAAAAAGATGAGAGAGGCCTGTAATTGGCATCATAGGTAGACCTCAACTATGAGAGACAAAATGAGAAAAAAAATCCAGACAATCACATTGGCTGATTTGGAAAGAATGTATTTGCAAATTATGGTGGAAAATAAGTATTTGGTCAATATCAAAAGTTCATCTCAATACTTTGTTATATATCCTTTGTTGGCAATGACAGAGGTCAAACGTTTCCTGTAAGTCTTCACAAGGTTGGCACACACTGTTGCTGGTATGTTGGCCCATTCCTCCATGCAGATCTCCTCTAGAGCAGTGATGTTTTGGGGCTGTCGCTGGGCAACACGGACTTTCAACTCCCTCAAAAAGTTTTCTATGGGGTTGAGATCTGTAGACTGGCTAGGCCACTCCAGGACCTTGAAATGCTTCTTACGAAGCCACTCCTTCATTGCCCGGGCGGTATTTTTGGGATCATTGTCGTGTTGGAAGACCCAGCCACGTTTCATCTTCAATGCCCTTGCTGATGGAAGGAGGTTTGCACTCAAAATCTCACGATACATGGCCCCATTCATTCTGTCCTGTACATGGATCAGTCATCCTGGTCCCTTTGCAGAGAAACGGCCCCAAAGCATGATGTTGCCACCCCCATGCTTCACAGTAGGTATGGTGTTCTTTGGATGCAACTCGGCATTCTCTCTCCTCCAAACACGATGAGTTGTGTTTCTACCAAACAGTTCTATTTTGGTTTCATCTGACCATATGACATTCTCCCAATTCTCTTCTGGATCATCCAAATGCTCTCTAGCAAGCTTCAGACGGGCCCAGACATGTACTGGCTTAAGCAGGGGGACACGTCTGGCACTGCAGGATCTGAGTCCCTGGCGGCGTAGTGTGTTATTGATGGTAGCCTTTGTTACGTTGGTCCCAGCTCTCTGCAGGTCATTCACTAGATCACCCCGTGTGGTCCTGGGATTTTTGCTCACCGTTCTTGTGATCATTTTGACCCCACGGGGTGAGATCTTGCGTGGAGCCCCAGATCGAGGGAGATTATCAGTGGTCTTGTATGTCTTCCATTTTCTAATTATTGCTCTCACAGTTGATTTGTTCACACCAAGCTGCTTGCCTATTGCAGATTCAGTCTTCCCAGCCTGGTGCAGGTCTACAATTTTTTATCTGGTGTCCTTCGACAGCTCTTTGGTCTTCACCATAGTGCAGTTTGGAGTGTGACTGTTTGAGGTTGTGGACAGGTGTCTTTTATACTGATAACAAGTTCAAACAGGTGCCATTGATACAGGTAATGAGTGCAGGACAGAGGAGCCTCTTAAAGAAGAAGGTACAGGTCTGTGAGAACCAGAAATCTTGCTTGTTTGTAGGTGACCAAATACTTATTTTCCACCACAATTTGCAAATAAATTCTTTCCAAATCAGCCAATGTGATTGTCTGGATTTTTTTTCTCATTTTATCTCTCATAGTTGATGTCTACCTATGATGCCAATTACAGGCCTTGCTCATCTTTTTAAGTGGGAGAACTTGCACAATTGGTGGCTGACTAAATATTTTTTTGCCCCACTGTATAGATGTATTTACGTGCCTAAAATATTCAGATGTGTACAGCCCGGGACAGAGCTGTTTCTTACTTTCTTTGTGCGCATTTAGATTTGTAGAAAACTATATGCTGTATGCATCCAATTGCATTTTAGATGCCTGTGTGAATGAGCCCATAGATGTACTTTAAATATAAAAATAGCTTAAATATATAAAGGGGTTCATTTTAAAATATATCTTAATGTGCTTTTCAGAAAAGTCTTTTTTTTTACAGTCCTTTGTGGTTTCTTTTCAGTGGTTCTGGGAGGTTGTCCAGGAACTAACCCAAGAAGAGAGGGTTTTGCTTCTCCAGTTTGTTACAGGCAGGTGAGTAATAAATTAGAGAAACCACTTTAGTTGCTGCCACCTATGTTGTTTATGCTGTCATTATCATAAAAATAGATAACAGGCACTGTAAAAACCATTCATTCATTTTTCCTTTCAATAGCTTTTAGATAAACTCTGTGACTTACTGTCATTTCAAGAATCTGTTGTATACAAGGATTTAAGAGTTATTCTGTAAACTTAACACACTCCAATTTTAAAGGGGTTTATTTATTGGCTTGTGTGAAAAAATGTCAGTGTTGTTCATGGAAATAAATAAAGAACAGTTCTGCCATTCATTATAGATCAAACTCTTCAGCAGAATGAAAAGTCAGTTCTTGCTCCCTGATCATTAGAGGTGTTTTTAAAAAGAAATAAATATGCCTTCTTCCTTTGCTTCTCAGTCTTTCCTGCGCAGTTTATTCATTACAATCTCATCTCCGGCTGAGTATACCTTTAGTACCACTTCAGCAAAAAAAAAATCAAACATTCTTTCCCCTGGCTGCGGACCATAAAATTAATTCAATGGATCTGGTAAAACAAATACATTTATGATTGTAGCTTTTATGATTCCTGAATGTCTCAGATATCTTTGTCTCCTGCTGTACGCTTGCTTCGGAGTAATAATGGCTCGAATTCTGATGGCTATATTGTTTATGAAGCAGTATAGTGTTACGAATATAGATAAATGAAAGCCTTTGTTAGAATCTCATCCAAAACTAGTCACATCTCTCTCTTCCTTGCTTTGTAACCCTGGCACTTGTTCGCATTATTCCTGCTTGTTTCTCTGCAGCTTCTCTTCAAGGTGCATACACCCTTTTAGGTTTGTTTTATTGATGTATGCTAATTGGTTTAGCAATGTTATTCATTAATATAATTTAAATTAGGAATTTAAAGCCTCAGTTGCATTTTTCGTAATGAACTATATATACGAGGTATGCCTAAAAGGTTCGGTGAATGGTCTGATATCTCAACGGCAACATGGGCCAGGTCCGCACGTATGCACATGGCTATCCAGAGGCACGTTGAGAAGCGCCACCTAGCATGGAATGCACATGACCGTCAGGATGATACCACTACAGGCAGTCAAATGTGGTCAGGTAGGGTCACAGTACAGTTGATCAATGAGTGAACATCAAGTTCTGCTGCAAATTGGGGAAAACAGTGATGGAGATGCATGAAATATTGGTGCAAGTGTACAGAACGGAAGCCATGAGCAGAAAATGTGTTTACAACTTGTTCAAACCTGCATCCATCCTTTCTGCAACCAAAGGGAATGAGACCTGGTGCTGCCAGTTTGATCCAGAATCCAAGCGGCAATCGATGGAATAGCATTCACCATCTTCCCTGTGACTCAGGAAGAGTTGCCTGCAAAAGTCCTAGGTCAAGACAATGTTGATTGCCTTCTTTGACCACGATGGCATCATCCATAAGTTATTTGTTCCTGTTCTGCCAGAGTTGCACAGAACTGGAGAGTGGATGTTGCTTCACAATAATGCTCCTATGCACTCTGCGATCCGTGTGCGCCAATTCTTGGCTCAGCGCGGCATACCTGTTCTCGATCATCCACCGTACTCCCTGGATCTGGCGCTTGTGGTCTTCTTTCTGTTTCCCCGCCTGAAGAGCGTCTGCATGTTTTGCAGCAATCCAAAAATGTGTGACAGTGGTCAACGATCGATTCTTAAAGAAGCCTTTGCTGACAGTTTCCAAAAGGTTTATGAACTTTGCCCAAAGTGTGTCATGCACGGTGGCAATTATTTTGAAGGCCAATAAAGGTAATTTGTTTATCTTCTGTTTTGTTTGTTTTCTGATACCATTCACCAAACATTTTAGACACACCTCGTATACAGTAAGTCATTGGTGTTTTAAATATGATTTTGCCATACATTTGTGCATATCAATTCTGTATTAAACTCTGTGAAAATTATTTTTTATTAACGGTTCCACTGCAGGAATATGCAGTGGAATATGTTCCACTGCAGGAATATGCCATGATGTACAACTATGCAACCCATACTAGTACATTGTGACACTTCCTTGTTGAAGGATGTTTCAGTGTTAGTGTTCAGTGCTCCCATGTTCTCCCAGTCTTTCTTCCACGTTCTCTCTGTTTATCTGGTTGGACTGTTATAAAGTCACTCCCATGCATGGCACAGAGCAAGTGCTGTAAATGTACTCTGAGCTGTGCATGTGTAGCTCAGTGTACATTACAACTGATAAGCAGTGGGGAGCATTTATGACAGAAGACTCATTTAAGGTCTCTTCTGCCATAAAAACCCTGCCTGTCAGCATTTTTATAAATTTTTATATTAATACAGCTTTAACTAAAATATGTTTTAGTGCAATGCTAGTGTAAATTTCCACATAAATGAAGCTGCCAGTTAACCTGTCCTGACCTAATACAGAAGAGAGCAGTCTTATTTTGTCACCTCATGTAGGTCCCAGGGGTTTGTCCTTTGTGCTTACATGGTACAGTCTGGTTTGCTGATGCAATGTCCAGGAAGTGCTTTAAACGAAAAATCTTCATATTCCCAGACTGGTAAACATAAGGTTATGTAATTTTCCTGTGTGCTCGGTGATATACAGTATGTTGGATGGTGGTCTTGTATTAATTTGAACATATAAGACAGGGGTGGGGATCTGACATCACACACTGCACCCCAGGATTCCACACTAGGCGCTGTGGATTGAAGCAAGTACACTTTATATCAGGATATGCTTTGTTTATTTTACATTTCAAAGGTTTACAACTACTTTAAGGACACATGAGTGGATCAGCTGGGATCTGAGATTGCCTATGCAAGTGCTAATGACCTTATTATGAAAGGTCACATCTTTCTGGTGAGTTATTTTGAAGGGAGGGAAGAGCACACAGATATTGTGGATTGCACAGTTTTCTAAAAGAGATTGTCACTGCTTGAGGGATTGCACACACAGTTCGGTTCATATATATTGGGACACAGGCACAATTTTAGATTTTCTCAGGTATTTACCAAAACATATTCAAGCTATATTTATATAATGGATATCGACTGAATGTGCACACTGTCAGGTTTAATTTGATGGTATGTACATCCAAATTGGAGGAAGGGTTTAGAAATTACAGCTCTTAAGAGTACCTCCCCTTTTTCAAGGGACCAAAAGTAATTGGACAATTCAATTAAAAGATGTGTCCAAATATGTATGGACCTAACTGTATCTGGTGCGAAGGGTTTCTATTGGTTTCCAGCTGAAAAATCACTCACAGGTGTTTGATCACCCACATGGACTTTTTTCATGCACATATATTTTTAGACAGTCTAGGTTAAAGTGGTTGGAAAGGCTCAAGGGTTTTGTACCTTCATACATTCTTTACATGAAAGTAAAAAACCAGTGTGCATCAGCCCCCCCTAATACTTACCTGAGCTCCATCGCAATCCAGCAATGTACACAAGAGCCCTCTTCTCTCTGGGGACTCTCCCTCCTCATTTTCTGAGACAGCAGCGGGAACCATTGAGGAGAGAGAGTGGGCAGGGTCGAGCCACAGCTCTGTGTGTAAATGGATATGCAGAGCAGTGGCTCGGGATCAAGCCCAAGTGCTGCCATAGCAAGCTGCTTGCTCTGGGGGCACTTGGCAAGAAGGTAGGATGCGGGGGAACCAAGAAGAGGAGGATCAGGGCTGCTCTGTGCAAAACCACTGCACAGAGTAGGTAAGTATGACATACATGTCTGTTATATAAAAAAAAAATGCCTTTAACCACTTGCCCTCCAGAGGATTTACCCCCCTCCCTACCAGGCCATTTTTTCGATACGGCGCTGCGTTACTTTAACTGACAAAGGGTTAATTGTGTGCTGTGCTGTGTTTTACAACATGTGCTGTGTGTGCTTTACTTGGGAAACATGCTGCTGTGTATTTCTCTGCTATGCACAGCAGCATGTTACTGCTGGCAGGAGAAAGACCTGTGTTATTTACACACAGGTCTCTCCTCTGTCAGTGTTACTCGGCGATCGCCGGGTGTCAACTGAGAATCTCTGACCGGGACCCGGAGATTCACATCCGTAGCTGCCTAGGGCGGCTCGTGCGTCCCCTACCCGGAACTGCAAATAATGTGTGTGTGTGTATATATATATATATGTGTGTGAGTTTGCGCAGCCCTGCCACCCTGTAGCAGTATTTCTGCTATGGGGGGGTGGGCAACTAGTAAATATAATTTTAAGTATTAACCGGGAAAATAGAAGGTACGGTGCATTCATAACCTATTCAGACCCCCTTAACTTTTTTAAATTTTATGTTGCAGCCTGATTCTACAGTTGTCCAAATTAATTTTTTTCCTCATTAATCTACACTCCATAACCCATAATGACAAAGTGAAAACAGGATTTTAGAAATGTTTGCAAATTTATGAAAAAGAAAAAACTGAAGTATCACATTGGCTTAATTATTTAGATCCTTTGCAACTTGAAATTTAGCTCAGGTGCCTCCCATTTCTCTTGGATATTGCTGAGATGTTCCTGCACCTTGAATGGAGTAAATTAAATTGATTGGACATGATTTGGAAAGGCACACAGCTCTCTATAAAAGGCTTCACAGCAATGCACACTGTATATGAAAAAGCCATGAGGACAGAGGATCTGCATGCAGAGCTCAGAGACATTGATTATTGCAAGGCATAGATCTGACGGAAACTACAAAAAAAAAAAAATCTGCACTGGAGGATCCTAAGAGCACAGTGGCCTCCATAATTCTCAAATGAAAGAAGTTTGGCAGAACCAGGACTCTTGAAAGTACTGGTCACCAAGCCAAATTGAGCAACGGGGGGAGAAGGGCCTTAGTGAGAGAGTGAACCCAATGGTCACTCTGAGCTCCAGTGATTCTGTGTGGAGATGGGACAACATTCCAGAAGGACAACCATCACTTCAGCCCTCCACCGATCTGGGCTTTATGGCAGAGTGGCTAGAGCCTCTCCTCAGTGCAAAAAAAAAAACATGAAAGTTTGCAAAAAAGCTTTTTCAAGAGCAAGGATTTTTAAACTACATTTACATGGGGGATTAGCTATGGTTCAAATGACAGTGGCAGTTTTCTGCTAAGTGGCAAAAACAGCTACGGATATCAGCAGATCCCTGTCACTATCATTCAGATTGGCGCTAGTCGCCCATGTAAATGCAGCCCTAAAGTACACTGCTCAAAAAAATTAAAGGAACATTTTTTTAATCTGAAGAATATATTTGAAAAATATATATTTTTAATTATATATATTTTTAAAATATATTCTTCAGATTTTTTTAACATATAAAAAAGTCATTTTAACATATATTTGTAAATGCATTCCAAAAATGTAGATTTGTATTTTTAGACATACAGTATATTTGAAAATGTATTTTTAAAAATATTTTTCATATATTTTTTAATAAAAATGTTTTTCAACATACATATATTGTAGTATTTCAAATATATGTCAATATATTTGGGAAGAATATTTTAAAAATATATTTCAAATATATTTTTCTTCCATGTGGGTAAATCCAATAGAACACCTCTGGGATATCATATTTCAGTCCATCTGACACCGCCAGGTTGCATCTCAGACTGTTTTGGAGCTCAGTGATGCCCTGGTCCAGACCTGGGAGGAAATACCCCAGGACACCATCCATTGTCTCATTAGGAACATGCCCCGACATTGTCAGGCATGCATACAAGCATGTGGGGGCCATAAAAACTACTGAGTACCATTTTGAGTTGCTGCAATAAAATTTCAGCGAAATGGACTTGCCTGCTGGATCATTTTTTGCAGTGTCTTTAAATTCAGTCCTCTATAGGTTGATAATTGTCATTTCCATCAAACAGGGTATCCTTAAGTTCCTAACACATTACCCAGTCCATATCAGTATAGATATCCAGCATGATATTATTCTCCATTGAGATCTGATGTGTTTTCAAAGTGCTCCTTTAATTTTTTTTAGCAGTGTATATAAACAAAAATGGCAGCCACCCCAACTTATCACTAGCTTTAAAATAAGGTGCACATGGAAGGGCTTTGCACAGGGCAAACAAAACAAAATTTTTCCCAGCACACTTAAAGTGGTTCTAAAGGCTTAAGGTTTTTTATCTTCATGCATTCTCTGCAGCATCCCCCCCCAATACTCACTTAAGCCCCCTCTCGATCCAGCGGTGTGCAGTGGAGTCTCAGCTATCCCAGGACTCCCTCTCCTCATGGGCTGAGACAGCTGCTGGAGCCATTGGCTTCCACTGCTGTCAATCACAGCTAGTGGGAAGAGAGGGGGGGCGGAGCTGAGCCGCCAGTCCATGTGTGAATGGACACACGAAGCATCGGGTGTCCCCATTTCAAACTGCTTGTTGTGAGGGCACCCAACAGGAGGGAGGGGCCAGGAGCGCTGGCAGGGGACCTGGAAAGAGGAAGATCTGTGCTGCTCTATGCAAAACCACTGCACATGGCAGGTAAGTATTAACATGTTTGTTATTTTTTAAAAAATGTAAGCCTTTAGAATCACTTTAAGCTAGTCTGCATAAAAAAAAAACTAACAATTTGTGTTAAAAACCAGAGGTTTTAGTTGTATAGCGTATGCAAATGTATTGAAAGCCGCACTGTTTCATTTCAGAAGTGTGTAGTGTGGTGCCTAGCTCTAGTCTACGAGAGCCTCCACATTTGCACATATATAAAAATCTGTTTTCTTTTTGTTAAGTGTTGTACAACTCCTATGAGTAGTTCATGTTACTCTTTAAATTCATTTATAATAGTAATACTCCATTTGTCAATCTTGTATGTGTTACTACTATTGCATCATATTAGGTTTTTACATGTCTGTTAAGCCTTGGTTTGTATGTTTAGTTCCAGAGTACCTCATGGTGGCTTTGCATTCATTATGGGAGGAAGTGGGCTGCAAAATTTCACTATTGCTGCTGTATCATATACATCAAATTTGCTACCAACGTCTAGCACATGGTAAGTGTTAGAGATCAATTCTACAATGTGTTATAAAATAAGTTTTTTATAGGTGGATGTGTAACATCCAATCCAAGAGGTTTCAGAGTACTCGGTGATCCGATGTGTATGCACTTTTGGCTCTTACTGCTTATGAAACCAGAAGTTTGCGATTGACTTCTAGGAGAATAACAAATGAAACCTAAACTGCATGAGCACTACTGAATATTTATCTTTTTAACCCTTTTTGATGTCCCTATTCAAAAGCACTTTATTCTCATGAATATTATTTACACCTTACTCCTCTCTGGAGTTATACAAATGTTTTTGTTTTTTTTTTTTGGCTTTAACAGCTGTTTTCTTTCCATTTCTAGTAATGCCACACACAGAATTTACTAGGTTTTTCAATTATATTATGTCAGGAAGACACAGATCTGAAAGGCAAGGCTTCCAATATTGTGTTAAATATTGGAACTGAAAATATAGGAAAAATCATATACAATGATTCATGAATATTTACATCTTTAAATATAAGTACACCAACACTCTAGCATTGTTGTGCAATTTTGTTTGTTGACCTTGCCTGTCCTGTCTGTTTTTCCAAGCAATATCTTTGGACAGAGTTTTAAGACAAATATGTTACAAGATACCAGCTATTACCTCTATTAAACAAACAGTGCTGCTCTATGCACCTCTCTGACTAAAGCTGGTCATAGATGTGGATTTCCCCATCTACAAATGTGAGATGGATGGAGGAATCCTCCCTGCTGTGCTGTTGTATTTTGACAGCAGGTCTCCTCCACTGTTCAAGTATACTGATCAGCTCTGCAGCCACTGATCGAATGAAAAGTTTCCAACATTCTGTTAAAAAAAGTGGATTAATAGACCAACTTCTGTCGAGTGGGAATGGCCATGGATGGATCGAACTTTGTCCAGTCCCTGCTGAACCAGCTGAATTTCAATCCATCTATGGCCAACTTAAGTGTCACAATTTTTTTTTTAAATGAAAACTTGACTTCTCTTCTTTCAATAAGAGTTCCCTTAACTGCTACCAAAGTACTCTCATTGCATTGGATAATGCAATTAGGCAAGGGTTAGCTTAAAGTGTTACTAAACCCACAAGAGTAAAATCAGTCTGTATATGCAGTAAAGCATGCATGATATACTCACTGTGAAACCTAAGGGGTTAATCCTCTAGATTTTGTAAAAAGGCCATTTGATCCTGTTTTCTCTGTCCCTCCTCTTGTTCAGATGTCCATCTGATAAGACAGACTGAACCCGTAGCCCTTCTGCATATGCTTAGTTTAGTGTGTATTGCTAGAGAGGTTTTTTTATTCTTGGAAGAGTGCATCTGATCAGCACAGGGCCAATCAGCACTGTCCAGACAGAGGGTCAGGGGTTTTGCATCCTCCTTGAGTAGAAAGAAAACTCCTACAAGCTTTAACCAGTGCTCTGCTGAAGTCACAAGACTGCTCTAACTGCTGATGAGAAAAGGTATTTAGCAGTTTATATTTACTAAAATATTTGCACTTCCATGTTCTGTGTACTGTGGGAGACCAGATATAGTGAATGCAGGGTCCTGAGTTTAGTAACACTTTAAGAGTCAGGGGAAGTTGGGCATTTAGCAACAATGTGAAACAAAGTCAAATAGACACTTCTAGTTTTAAAAGGTTTGATAAGTTTAATAAATTACACTCCCTCGGCATCAGAGACTCCGCTCTCTCCTGGCTCTCCTCCTATCTATCCATACGCTCCTTCAGCGTTACCTATAACGCTACCACCTCCCCCTCACTCCCTCTCTCTGTTGGGGTCCCCCAAGGCTCTGTCCTCGGGCCCCTTCTCTTCTCCATCTACACCTCCTCCCTCGGCAAACTGATACACTCCCACGGCTTCAACTATCATCTCTAAGCCGATGACATGCAAATTTACCTCTCCACCCCTCGCCTCACCCCTTCAGTCTCCGCCCGTATCACCCACCTACTGAACAACATATCAGACTGGATATCGCTCCATTTCATCAAATTGAACCTTTCCAAAACCGAGCTCCTGATTTTCCCCCCAGCCCGCGCCCCCCCTCTCCAACACGACTGACAACGCCACCATCAGTCCCACCCCGCAAGCCAAAGTCCTAGGTGTCACTCTAGACTCAAACCTGTCCTTCCAACCCCATGTCCAATCGTTGCAAACTCATGCAGGCTCCACCTCCGCAACATCTCCAAAATACGTTCGTTCCTAACCCCAGACACTACTAAACAACTCGTTCACTCCCTTATTATCTCACGTCTGGACTACTGCAACTCCCTCCTCACCGGCCTACCTCATCACAGACTCTCCCCGCTTCAGTCTATCCTGAACTCAGCAGCCAGACTCATCCACCTTACCAACCGCTCCACTTCTGCCACCCCCCTCTGTCATTCCCTCCACTGGCTACTAACACAGACATACAAAGCCATTCATAACGCTGCCCCAAACTACCTCACTGACCTGATACCCAAATACCACCCTACCCGTAATCTTCGCTCCTCACAAGACCTCCTACTTTCTAGCTCCCTGGTCTCCACCTCCCACGCCCGACTGCAGGACTTCTCCAGGACTTCCCCCATCCTCTGGAACTCACTACCCCAATCCATCAGATTGTCACCTACCCTCCTCACCTTTAGGCGCACCCTGAAAACCCATCTCTTCAGAGAAGCCTACCCCGCCCTCACCTAACAGCCAATCTTCTCCACTCCTCCTACCACTTCATCCCCCACAGCCACTTCCTCCTGTACCACTATCCCCTCCCTCCTAGATTGTAAGCTCGAAAGAGCAGGGCCCTTGAACCCCTCGTGTTTTGTTTTGTTACTGTATTGTCTCATGTTCTGTCCCCCACTATAATGTACAGCACTCAGCAAACCTTTTAGCGCTATATTAATACTGTATAATAATAATATGTTAACACAGACAACACCCACCAGTCACTGTGGAACTACTGCATACTTCACTTGGTGCCCTTTTAGTCCACAGGAAAGCGTCTCTACCATGTAAGAGCCAGTTGGTTGTATTTGCCTTCCAACCAAATGTTCTCATTTCTCCCCTGCACTGTATCCTGTGAAAAGTTCTGACTTGCAGCAGAACAGCTGAATCTGCATGATTAAATAAATAAATGCAGAAACATTCATTGGAGAAAATAAGGAAAATTATAGTGTGTAACTTGGCTTACCAGTGCATCCTCCTCTCTACCAATGTGTTTTTCTAAGCATGCAATGGCAGCCACTCTGATCTTTTTGAAACTAACAAAAAAAGAGAAAGGGCAATGTTTTATACAAAATAAATACAAAAGGTCCCAACACACTTTTGAAGCTAAGCAGCAATACAACTAATTAAACTGTTTCAACCACTGATAAGTTCAGACTCTAAATCTAAACCAAACTGGCTATCAAACCTAGCTAGCAATACACAAACAGAGAGCAGGCTCATATGGAGGCAGCCCTTTTCTCTAGTTGATGTACCCTTTAACCACCTGTAACAGTTTTTACACTGTAGGTAACATTTATCACACTGACCACATTCATAAGGTGGGAACCCTGAGCACAAGGGAGTACCCAGTGTAGCAGAGGGAAATTAAATGTAAAAGTGGCACATTGACCACCAATTAATAGGAGGTGGGGGGGGGGGCACTGTTCTATAACCGTTATGGGGCACTCACCTCTGTTCATCAATGTTTAAACAGGCACTTTCCTCTCACCACTGCCATAAGGGGGCACTAATTTCTGACTACTGAAATCCACAAGCAGTGCTGTGCATTACATAGTCCTGACCCTGCATGTATACAATATTTGCTAGACCAACCAATTTTGCCAGTGTTTGTACATTTTAGGGCCCTAAGACATACAAATAGAATAGGCAGTCAGAATGTCGTGGGTTTTTTTTCCTTGATTTTTGTCCATTTACCTTTTATGTAGGTGCAAGTAATTGTCAAACTATCACAGCACCGAAAATTGAAACATGGTTTGGTAATGGAGTATATACAGGGTGGTACTCAAGTGGTTAAACGATAAGTTTCCCCTTTAGTAACATGTTACACCCATATTTAGGGTGTAACCTGTTACTAAATGAGCAGCCCCTGCACCCCCACCTTCACGAGCTCCTGTTGTGACAGCAGGCTGGGGATCTACTCCCTATACCCGCTGTCACAATTTTAAAAAAGAGTTCTGTGAATGGGAGAACTACAATTACCAGCTGATGGCTTGTATTTCCCAATGAACTACCAGAGTTCGGATGAGCGCTCTAGGTAGTTCATTGATTCTTCCTGTCATTCAATAACTGCCCATAGGCAGACTACTACACTGCAGGAGCCTGAGATTGCAATCACAATCTTCTGATAGCAGGTACAATGTTTCGCAGGCTCCTAATAAAAAATAAATGCATGTTTGTTTTTTTTTTAATGTGAACTTATCCTTTAAGGCAAAAGAGGCTGCCACCAGGTGCGCTGAGGTGAGATGAGGTTTCAGAATTACTTTGTTGATGCAGTGCTGTAGCCAAAAACTGAAGTCTGTGGATGGTGCAGGAAAGGAGAAAGGTCTGGTTTTCCATTGTGGTAGCAATTATCTTGTTTTTGCTTTTTAATTCTTTCGGAATTTAGACAACTGCAGGTTGCATCTAGAAAAAAACAGCACAGTGTATAATATGCTATAGAGCAAACATGCAGCTTTAATATGATTTCATTATGTAGTCACAAGTGGCCAGAAAAAAAGTATACATTTAACAATGCAGTGTAAAGGGCAATGACATGAACGTAATGTAGTCATTAATACAGATCTATCAGTTTTCTCAGTGAAACATTAACTATTGCAGGCTGCTAAGGATTCATGAACTTTGTTCACTGCTGTTTGTTATTACATAAGCTGATTCTGTTTTGGTGATTTACGGTGGATATATAGCCCTTTGTGTTACTAATGCCATCACATCATGTCATTTGTGTCCTGTCCTGTGGGGATCTTCTTTTTTTTCTTTTTTTTTTAATCTGCAGACTTTGATTTTATATATATATATATTGTTCTTTTTTTGACTTGCTCGTTTCTGTTACAGCATCAATATGCTTAAGTTGCCTGAATACCCAAGCAAGGAAATCCTAAAGGACAGGCTTCTTGTGGCATTGCACTGTGGAAGCTATGGCTATACAATGGCATAATGAAGAAAGAAAAACTCATCTGACTACTGATGCGCAATTCAGAGTGGCAGAACCAATTTAGAAAACTGTCAAGAGGAAAACAGGCTTGATACTGCCCACGGGCAGGGCTGACTTTCAAAGATTTGTAAAGTACCTATTTTCTCCAAGATTAAGTGTTGTTTGTGTGGATGTGTGATTTGAAAAGCAAGGGGAAAAAACATAGCCATTTCTCCCTGGCGCATCATGCTGTTGTGATTGAAAAACAAGGCACATTTTTTTTTTCCAAAGCAAAGACACTTTATCTTTTCATGTATGTGTTCAAGTTTGTGTGATCAGTTTAATTACTGCAACAATTTGTTTTATAAATTATTTTTATTATGTTTCATTTATGGAGGAAGAATGATTGTGCAGGGTATTAACGTTGACAAAAAAAATATATTGTAAAAACTGTAATTGTATTTTTCCCCTGTGGTTTTAACATTTTAGTGTTTATATGCTGTAAAAGTGAGTTGTTTTGTTATCATCCTGTACCACTACCAATAACGTAACTTTATTTCAGTTTATAAATGTTTTAATTATTTCTCAGTTCTTTTTTTTTTTTTTTCTCATAACTTTTTAAACTGTTCATTTGTTTTCATTTTACAACCGGCCAGGAAAAAGAGAGCAATCTTGTTTTATGTTTGGGTGAACTTTGTTATATTTTGCTCTGAATTGTTTATACATTAGTTGTGCAGATTATCTGAGATGTATTTTTGTATACAAATCAGCTTGCTGTAATAAAGTATTTTATAAACTTTTTATACATTAACACTGTGCTGAGATGTTTTTGCTTTGTGTCATTTTTTTTTCCTACAGCAGACCATTAATGGTTACACCAAAGATCACAAATCATATAAAACGGCTGTGTCTGCAGTCCCGAAGAGTCTTTTAATTGAAAAGAGCAGTAGCACCAAGTTTAAGTCGTAATAAATTGAGGGGATAATTGGTATGAACACATTAGTTTGGAGTGGCCGTTTTATGGGTGTACTGATGAATAAACAAAGGCTATGTATAGCACAATTCTTTCAGTTCTGAATCAAAGCATGTCAAGGGCGGTAATAATGTAGCACTGTGTTTGTTAGCACATTTTAATGGTTGCCCTGAAGCAATCTACCTACTGCACCAGTGTTTGGTTCTGACAACGCTTCAGGTTTATTTACTCTTGTTTAGTAAACGTACAGGTTGCTTTATATAAAAGGATTTTTAATAATTGCGGAGAAAAACCATAAAAAGGTTCAGGAACTTTGAAGTACTGTACATTTTAGTCTCAGCTGAAATTGAAATCCTGAGACAGGTACAGAGAGCTCAACCTTCTTGTTACTTCACTTTATCAGTTATATTTCTCCAGGGCCCCCACAATGTGTTTTGTTATTAATTCAATAATATGGAATTGCTTGCCTATTATGTACAGTTGCAAGAAAAAGTATGTGAACCCCTTGGGATTACGTGGAGTTTTGCATGAATTGGGCATAAAATGTGCTCTGAACGTCATCTAAGTCACAACAATAGAAGAACACAGTCTGCCCAACATAATACTGCACAAACATTAGATGTTGCCATGGTTTAATTGCACATAACATGTAAACATTCACAGTGCAGGGAGGAAAAAGTATGTGAGGCCCTAGCTTAATGACTTCTCCCAGAGCTAATTGGAGCCAGGAGTGAGCCAACCTTGACTCCAATCAGTGTGATGATATTGGATGTGTTGCTGACAGCTGTCCTGCCCTTAAAAAACACACACCTGTTTTGGGTTTACTGGTTTCAAGAAGCACTGTCTGATGTGAACCATGCCTCGCAGAAAAGAGCTCTCAGAAGACCTGCGATCAAGAATTGTTGACTTGCATGAAGCTGGAAAGGGTTACAAAAGTGTCTCCAAAAAGCCTTGATGTTCATGTGTCCACGGTAAGACAGACTGTCTACAAATGGAGAAAGTTTAGCACTGTTACTACTCTCCCTAGGAGGGGTCGTCCTGTAAAAATGACTGCAAGAGCACAGCGCAAAATGCTGCATGAGGTAAAGAAGAATCCCAGAGTGTCAGCTAAAGACCTACAGAAATCTCTGGCACATGCTAACATTTTTGTTGACACATCTACAATAAGGAAAACATTAAACAAGAATGGAGTACATGGGAGGACACCACGGAGGAAGCCATTGCTGTCCAAAAAGAATATTGCAGCACGTTTGAAGTTTGCAAAAGAGCACCTGGATGTTCCACAGCACTACTGGCAAAATATACTGTGGACAGATGAAACCAAGATTGAGTTGTTTGGGAAGAACACACAACGCTATGTGTGGAGAAAAAAAGGCACAGCACACGAACATCAAAACCTCATCCCCACTGTAAAACATGGCGGAGGGAGCATCATGGTTTGGGGCTGCTTTGCTGCCTCAGGGCCTGGGCGGATTGTTGTCATTGATGGGAAAATTAATTCCAGAGTTTATCAAGACATTTTGCAGGAAAACGTATGACCATCTGTCCGCCAACTGAAGCTCCGCAGAGGATGGGTGATGCAACAGGACAATGACCCAAAGCATACAAGTAATTCAACAAAACAATGGCTGCAACAGCACAGAATACGCCTTCTGGAGTGGCCCAGTCAGAGTCCTGACCTCAACCCGATTGAAATGCTGTGGCATGACCTTAAGAGAGCGATTCACACCAGACATCCCAAGAATATTGCTACACTGAAACAGTTTTGTGAAGAGGAGTGGTCCATAAGTACTCCAGATCGTTGTGCAGGTCTGATCTGCAACTACAGGAAACGTTTGGTTGAGGTTATTGGTGCCAAAGGAGGGTCAACCAGTTATTAAGTCCAAAGGTTCACATACTTTTTCCTCCCTGCACTGTGAATTTTTACATGTTATGTGCAATTAAACCATGGCAACATCTAATGTTTGTGTAGTATTATGTTGGGCAGACTGTGTTCTTCTATTGTTGTGACTTAGATGACGTTCAGAGCACATTTTATGCCCAATTCATGCAAAACTCCACGTAATCCCAAGGGGTTCACATACTTTTTCTTGCAACTGTATGTAGGGCGTTCCCAAGCACATCCAGTACAGGTTCCCTGCTGTCTTTCACATAACAGAAAACCTGACATAAATAGGTAGTACTGAAATTCCTGACGGCCACTAATAAAATTCAAAAATTTCTTGAAAGGTTAACCACTTACTGTTGTTTGTAAGTAAAATGTATTAGGGATGCACTGGTACCCTTTTTTGATTAGTGAATACAAGTACTGATACTTTCGGTCAATTACTCACCGAAACCAAGTATCAATACTTTGTGGTGCGACTTGCATCAATACAAAATGTATGGATGCAGATTGCACTGCAAAGAATGGCATGTGATTTGAACAGGAATGCGGTACAATTCCTGTCCAAATAGCTTGCAGTTTCCCCACTGCTCCTGTGTGAACCCAGGCTTGTCATAACCTGAGCTCACACAGGAGCGGCGCAGGAAACCTCCCTGTGGCTGTGGATTCTGATTTTATACCCCCCACCCCCATCCTGGCACCCTAAGCAAAAGGCCTGCCAGACAGCATTGTCTAAAGATGGGGTCCCTGACTTAGAGAAGATGGGGTGGTGTATGGAGGAGATGGGTTTGTCTCACCCAGGAGCAGGTTCTGGGAGTGTAGATACTGGATCCTGGCCAGCGTGGTCTGGCTGTACCACCACTTTGTGTCTCTTGTAGCCAGCTCCTTCCAGCAGCACAGTCATGGTGATCAGCATGGGAGGCTGCATCTTCCCCTCCATGTATTCTCCATTGGAGATTTCTTAGGGAAGGGTGGCATGGGGCTGAAACACAAGCCTGTTGTTTCATCCCTGCAAGGAGAGGTCTGGGGGATTTGAAAGTCCTGCGCTTTCTCTTCTCTCCTTGCAGGGATGACAGTACGGGCTAGACAGCTTCTGATTGGCCTGCCCCTCCCCCCTTCACAAAGAGATCTCCACTGGAGAATACACAACAGAGGTGAGGTTGCAGCTTTCTGTGCTGATCAACTTATCTGTTCTGTGCCTGCATGGGTCTGGTGCAGGGAGGCTTCCCGCCCAGCGCCTGTGTGAATTCAGGCTATGACAAGCCTGGGTTCACACGAGTAGTGTGGAAACCGTATGCTATTTAAATCATACCACATTCCTGTTCAAATCGCATGCTATTCTTTGCTGTGGAATATGCGTCCATTGATGCAAATTGCACTGTATTGGTATCAGGAGTACTTGTGAAAATGCTCTGTACCAGCACCGATATCGGTATTGGTGCATCCCTACAATCTATGTGACCTGTACATTTACCCCTTCTTCACCTCTTCCCTTGTGTATAACATCTAGGCTTTGTATCTAATGCATCACTGCCAAGCTGAATGAAAATTCAAGCAGCACAGGTTCCTACTTTATTATCTATATTGGCTTTCTTGTTGCAACGGCCCTGCAATCAGAAGTGACTACCAGTTGTATTCCAGTTCACACAGCTATTCAGGTCATGGTAGTATGTTTTATGGAGTTATTGGTCCAAAGCTGAAGCCATTTATCTGTTCCTATCGCTACAACTCATTGTGGTGGATACCTAGCAAGCTTATGATGGATTTGGTTTCCTCTGTTTAGGCACAGAGAATACTGTACATATGTGGTATTTGCTACTGTAGCAATTGTAGTTGACTGGCTGTTTGTGTGTGGGAGTAGATTTCTCCTTTTTATTTTTGAGCTTGCTTATATGTTATGTACTTTGCAGGTTGGCCATATCAAGGAACCCCCATTACTTCTTCTGGCAGTATAAAAAAGGGAAACTGTTAGTTTTATTTCCCTATGCTGTTTCTTCAGAATGCTACCAGCAGCAAAACAAACAAAAAAAAACATCTTCAGTGGAAGAAGCCTAAAGAGTAACCTGCCAAGTCATCTTCTTTGACTGTGAAGAAACCTTCCTTTTGATTCTTTATTTCCTCATCATGTCCCTCCCAGCCAGGTTCCCAGTCTGCCACTGTTTGGTACTCATTCTGTCATATCCTCAGACAAGCTTTTCTCAGCATGTTGTTGAGTGGGAGGGGCATTTCTTAACCTTTTTGAATGCTGCACAACTTACATCTCTGATGCTTGGGTGCAGGGGGTGGTAGCTTAGAGCTACAACCTAAAGCTTTGCTCCCTTCCCCTTCCTCAGTTTCTCACCTCCAAACCTGTGGCATTGCACAGATTTGCATATTTCCAAGCCCTTTTGAAAAGTTATTATTCCAGTTCCTGTGGCAGAACAGTTTCAGAGGTTTTACTATAACGTATTCACAGGGGGCATTCACCCTGTCTTGGATCTCAAAGCTCTGAATGTCTTCTTTGAATCCAGAAATTCTGCATTAAATACACCATATCTGTCAACTACTCCATTCACTAGAGAGCCTTTCTGACTCTTCATCAACGAGAGTGGACATCAACGATGCGTACCTGCATGTTCTCATCTTTCCACTACATCTGCATTTTCCTATGTTTTGCTGTGGGGTCCTTCACTCTTTCAGTTTGTGTCCCTGCTTTTCCGGTTTCCACCGATGTGCTAGCCCTTCAAAACTTGCAAGGCATCTCCATTGTGGGATACTTAGATGACCTACTGATGTTTAATAAGTGGCTTTGAATATCCTGAAGTCACAGAGATTAGGGTGGATCCTGAACTTTCAGAAGCTGGCAGTGGCTGATGTTTATGTTATCTGGGTCTGTCCTAGATATGGTTCAGGCCAGAGTGTTCCTTCCGCAGGAGAAATTTCAAATTCTTTGTATTTGCATCTCTGTAGTCAAGGGGCTGTCCAACTCTCTGAGTTTGCATGGGGATCCTGTGTCTGATTGTAGCAGCCTTTCTGGCAGTTCAGTTCACTTTCACCCCACACTTCAACAAAGCAAACCTATGTTGTCATGGGTCAAATTAATCAGGTCTCTGGTCAGATTGACTCATTTGGCACTAAGGGCTTGGTTGTCCCTGGCTTGGTAGCTTAGAAATCTGAGGAACTGGGAAGTCCTTTCTTCCCTCCTTTTGGAGTATTCTTACAATGGATGGCAGCCTGTTGAGCTGGGGAGGAGTCCTAGACCACTTGTTGGTGCAGGAGACTTGGCTGGCAAGGGAATCTTATTTTCTGATCAACATCCTGGAATTTTAAGTGACTGGCTTATTCAGCAGCACTAGACTATCCTGCTGGAAGATCTTCCATTTTAGATTTAGTTGGAGAATAGTGGGGGCATACATTAACCATCAAAGAAAAGCTAGAAGTCTTTGGGGGGGGGGGGGTTGTCTAAAGAGGTGGCTGGCATTCTGTTCTAAGCATTCATGTTCCTGCTTTGTCTTCCATGTAAATACCAGGGGTGGATGATTAACAGGCAGCCTTCCTCAGCAAGATAAAAGACAATGGATAGAAGTACCCTGATTAATATGTAGGAACTGGAGAATGTTGGTCCATAAAAACTCCTTAGTAAACAATGATTCTAGGAATGTAGGGAAGGAGATAATAGAAGCTCATTCTGGCATGCAGCTCCTGAAGATCACAAAGATCCAGCACTATGACACAAAACAAATAGCAAGCCCCATGCATTAAGAGATGATTTTCATATGAAGCTTAAAAACCACAGGTGAGTAACTCTATTAGCTCATCAAAGGCAACCAGGGAGTACAGCAGCAGATGGAGCCCAACAATCCATGGCGAATGGTGGGACTGTGAGTTGGAAGCATATGCTGACCTTTGCCTGGATAACCTCAGGGAAGATAAAGGATTACTTCTGCAAATGTTGCTATTGCTATGCATTTCTGAGCTGTTGAAAAGGTCCCCAGATGGGACCTGTGTGGTACAGAGAAACAGGACATTCCTATCTTGTGCCCATTCTGCAAATACTACCCAAGAAATTGGCATTATACCTGCAAAAGGTGAATAAAGCTTTTCAGAAATGTATAAACATACAGTACATAAAACATCTAGCAATACATTTATCTAAAAATATTCATTTTAATATAGAAAATGAATGAAACAGGTTTGTGCATCAATCTGATCCACTAAAAATAGATGAGGATCCATTCTCCTTCTGTGTAGTGTACCTGATGGCAGTTGGGTGTAAGCAGGCTAGCGGTCTATTTACATCTGACTGCCCATAGCCACTTTTGGGACCACACAGTGCAGCTTTACTGCTACAGTGTGAATGTATATATACGTGATCCAGCATATTTGGGTAGGGGACACACGCGCCGCCCAAACTATGCTGTCACTCGCTGATCGGCTAAGCAAATGACAGAAGAGAGCCCTGTGGTTTTTTTTTACAAAATGTGCTCTTTTTTCATTTATACAATAAAAAAATGCAGTGGTGATCAAAATACCACTAACAGAAAGCTCTATTTGTGTGAAAAAAATTATATACATTTTATTTGGGCACAGCATTGTTTGACTGCACAATTTCCAATTAAAGTAGCACAGTGCCGAATAGCAAAAAAATGCCCTGGTCATGAAGGGGTTAAAACCTTCTGAAGCTTTAGTTGATAGAAGAGAGCAGACTGGGTCTGTGCCTGCTCTGCATAAGTGGTTCAAATACAGACCAGCCATCCGCCTATTCAGTGGGGATTAGTGGAGTCCCCCCCATGTGAAGGGGGCCTTTTGATCTATTGTGTCATACTATATACTAATATTTAAACTAAGATTTACATTCTTGAAAAAGTGCACCTTGTTCCAAGAAAAATGTTGGGTGAATATCTGCATATGCAGGATTTTGTGTGATGTGTGTGTATGTATATATATATATATATATATATATATATATACATATATATATATACATATACATACACACACACACACACACACTGCTCAACAAAATTAAAGGTGCACTTTTTAATCAGAGTATAGCATCAAGTCAATTAAACTTTTTGGACATTGAACTTGTCAGTTAAGTAGCAGAGGGGGTTGTTAATCAGTTTCAGCTGCTTTGGTGTTAATGAAATTAACAATAGGTGAACTAGATGGGGAACAATGAGACAACCCCCAAGACAGGAATGGTTTTACAGGTGGAGACCACTGAATTTTTTTCCCTACTCATCTTTTCTGACTGTTTTGCATTTGGGTAGGGTCAGTGTCACTACTGGTACCATGAGGCGGTACCTGGGCCCTACAGAGGTTGCACAACTCCTCCAGGGTGGCACATCAATATATGCCATTGACAGAAGGTTTGCTGTGTCTCCCAGCACAGTCTCAAGAGCATTGAGGAGATTCCAAGAGACAGGCAGTTACTTTAGGAGAGCTGAACAGGGCTGTAGAAGGTCCTTAACCCATCAGCAGGACCGGTATCTGCTCCTTTGTGCAAGGAGGAACAGGATGAGCACTGCCAGAGCCCTACAAAATGACCTCCAACAAGCCACTGGTGTTAATGTTTCTGAGCAAACAATCATAAACTGACTTCATGAGGGTGGCCTGAGGTCCCAACATCCTCTAGTGGGCCCTGTGCTTACTGCCTGGCACCATAGAGCTTGATTGGCATTTGCCATTGAACACCAGAATTGGCAGGTCCGCCACTGGCACCCTGTGCTTTTCACAGATGAGAGCAGGTTCACCCTGAGCACATGCAGTGATGTATTTTGGTTTTGTGCGGCCCTAAGCAAGACTAAAATCAGGCGCCTCCACCATCTGAATTTGTCCCACGGTATACCGTTTGGCGCCAAATTACGGTACCTAAAAATCTCCATAGGCAACATTTTTAAAGCCTTTACAAGTTACCAGTTTAGAGTTACACAGGAGGTCTGGTGGTAGAATTTTTGCTCTCACTCTGACGCTAATGGTAGTACCTCATATGTGTGGTGCGATCGCCATTTACATGTTCATGAGGGACCTATGTGCGTGTTGCGTGTGAGCACGGGGGAACAGGGGTGCTTTAATTTTTTTTTGCTATTTTATTTTTTTATTTCATTTTTTTTAACACTGTACCTTTAAGTTTTTTTTTTAATCAATTTTATTTCTATTACAAGGGATGAACAACATCCCTTGTGATAGCATGGGCCATGACAGTTCCTCTTTATGGAGAGATCTGGGTTCTATTAGACCCCAAATCTCTCCTCTGGCCTCCCAATGCATGCAATCAGACATAGATAAGTCTGATTGGTTGCTTCACTGGCCGCTAATGGCCAGGTAAACAATGAGCCAAAACAGGAAGTGACAAAATCCTTGTTGCTTCCTGTTTCTGACAACACACAGTTGGAGAAAACCCCCCTGCCTAAACCCTGCCTCCTGTTTGAGCCCTGCCTCCCACCCGAGCTCTCCCGACCTGCCAAGCCCTGGTCCCTTGTCCCTTCTGCCTGGGAGTGGTGCCGCCCTAGGAAAACACCCTGTTTGCCTTGCGGCAGATATGCCCCTGAGCACATGTGACAGGTGTGAAAGGGCCTGGAGAAGCAGTGGAGAACGTTGGTGGTGGGTCAGTGGTGGTCTGGGGAGCCATATCCATGCAGGGAAACACCGACCTCTACAGGCTAGACATTAGCACATTGACTGCCAATAGGTACCACGGATTAAATCTTTGGACCCCATGTCAGATGCTACACTAGTGCAGTGGGTCCTGGGTTCCTCCTGGTGCATGACAATGCCCAGCCTCATGTGGTGAGAGTATCCAGGCAGTTCCTGGAGGATGAAGGAATTGATACCATTGAATGCCCCACTCTCGCCTGACCTAAATCTAATAGAACACCTCTGGGATATCATAGTTCGGTCCATCCAACAACACCAGGTTGCACCTCAGACTGTCCAGGAGCTCAGTGATGCTCTGGTCCAGATCTGGGGGAAATACCCCATTACACCAACAGTTGTCTCATTAGGAGCATGTCCTGATATGATCAGGCATACATAGAAGCAAGTGCACCTGCTGCATCATTTTTTCACTTTGATTTACAGGGTGTCTTTGAATTCAGTCCTCTGTAGGTTGATAATTTTCATTTCCATCAAATGATGGAGCATCCTTACGTTCCTAACACATTACCCAGTCAATATCAGTACAGATAGCCAGCATGATATTTTCCCCCGTTGAGATCTGATGTGTTTTTAAAGTGTTCCATTAATTTTTTTGAGCAGCGTATATACAGTTGTGTTCAAAATAATAGCAGTGTGTTGAAAAAAGTGAATAAAGCTCAAAATCCTTCTAATAGCTTTTATTTCCATACACACAAATGCATTGGGAACACTACACATTCTATTCCAAATCAAAACATGAAGAAAAATATCAAATTTGTGTTGTTCATCTAAAAAAATTGAAAAGTGAATATTAGACTGTTCAAAAAAATAGCAGTGTTTGTATTCTTCTTTACAAACTCAAACATTCACTATATAAACTGAAAAATGTTTGAAGATTTTGCTTTCCTTTGAATCACTTAATTAATATTTAGTTGTATAAGCACTGTTTCTGAGAACTGCTGTACATCTGTGTTGCATGGAGTCAACCACCTTCTGGCACCTGTGAACAGGTATTCCAGCCCAGGATGATTGGACTACATTCTACAGTTTTCTCTATTTCTTGGTTTTGCCTCAGAAACTGCATTTTTGATGTCACCCCACAAGTTTTCTATTGGATTAAGATCCGGGGATTGGGCTGACCACTCTAACGTCAATGTTGTTGGTCTGGAACCAAGATGTTGCACGTTTACTGGTGTGTTTGGGGTCGTTGTCTTGTTGGAACACCCATTTCAAGGGCATTTCCTCTTCAGCATAAGGCAGCATGACCTCTTCAAGTATTCTGATGTATTCAAACTGATCCATGATCTCTGGTATGCGATAAATAGGCCCAACACCGTAGTATGAGAAACATCCCCAAATCATGATGCTTGCGCAACCATGCTTCACTGTCTTCACAGTGTACTGTGGCTTGAATTCAGTGTTTGGGGGTCGTCTGACAAACTGTCTCCGGCCACTAGACCCAAAAAGAACAATCTTACTTTCATCAGTCCACAAAATGTTGCACCATTTCTCTTTAGGCCAGTCAATGTGCTCTTTGGAAAATTGTAACCTCTTCAGCACTTCTTTTTTTCAACAGTGGGACTTTGCGGGGGCTTCTTGCAGATAGCTTGGCTTCACATAGGCGTCTTCTAATTGTAACAGTACTCACAGGTAACTTTACACCTTCTTTGATCTTCGTGGAGCTGATTGTTGGCTGGGTCCTTGCCATTTTGGCTATTCTTCCACGCTTCAGGTTTTGGTTGCCATGTTTGCAATCATTTTAGCTGAGCAGCCTATTATTTTCTGCACTTCTTTATATGTTTTCCCCTCTCCAATCAACTTTTTAATCAAGGTACGCTGTTCTTCTGAACAATGTCTGGAACGACCCATTTTCCTCAGAATTTCAGAGAGAAATGCACTGTAACCAGCATGTACAACATTTGCTGCCTTCCTTCCTTAAATAAGGGCAATAATTGCCACCTGTTTTTCAAAGAATGAATGACCTCACTAATAGAACTCCACACTGCTATTATTTGGAACATGCCCCTTTCAATTAGTGATTCAATTACACAGAATCAGCAGCATGCATGTCATGACTGTTGGGTCTGTTGGATTTCTATTACTCTACTACACCTGCTAGTAAATTATTTGCCATGTAGAAATATCATTTCTACCAAAAATAGTGATTGACCAGGTTAGTGATGTCTGACTGCTATTATTTTGAACACAACTGTGTATATATATATATATATATATATATACATACATACACACACTGTAAAAGAGCATGTGTACCTATGAACTTAAATGAAAAGATAAAAACATCTGAGAAATATATTTAATTGATAAAACACATTAAACGCAGGTTTTTTTTAATGTGCTGTTTATTTGTATTTTGCATACCATGAATGTCTCTATATCCTTTTCATCTTTATATACACTATATTTCCAAAAGTATTGGGATGCCCGCCTTTACACGCACGTGAACTTTAATGGCATCCCAGTCTTAGTCCGTAGGGTCCAGTTTTGAGTTGTCCCACCCTTTGCAGCTATAACAGCTTCAACTCTTCTGGGAAGGCTGTCCACAAAGTGTAGGAGTGTGTCTATGTTTTACCATTCTTCCAGAAGCGCATTTGTGAGGTCAGGCACAGATGTCGGACGAGAAGGCCTGGCTCGCAGTCTCCGCTCAAATTCATCCTAAAGGTATTCTGTCGGGTAGAGATCAATCACTGTGCAGATGAGTCAAGCTCCTCCACCCCAAACTCACTCATCCATGTCTTTATGGACCTTGCTTTGTACACTGGTGCGCAGTCATGCTAGAATGGGCCATCCCCAAATTGTTACCACAAAGTTGGGAGCATGAAATTGTCAAAAATTACTTGGTATGCTGACACTGAGTTCCCTTCACTGGAACTAAGGGGCCAAGCCCAACCTCTGAAATACAACCCCACACCCTAATCCCCCTCTACCAAGCTTTACACTTGGCACAATGCAGTCAGGCAAGTACTGTTCTCATGGCAACCACAAAAAACAGACATGTGCATAGGATTGCCAGACAGAGACATGTGATTCGTCATTCCAGTGAACATGTCTCCACTACTCTAGAGTCCAGTGGCGGCAGGCTTTACACCACTGCATCCGATGCTTTGCATTGCACTTGGTGATGTAAGGCTTGGACGCAGAAGCTTGGCTAATGGACACCCAGTCCATGAAGCTCTCTAATCACTGTTGTGCTAATCTGAAGGCCAAACAAACTTCGGAGGTCTTTAGCTATTCACTCTGCAGACAGTTGGCAACGTCAGCATGTGCTGACCCCACTAAGTCATTTTACTTGACTTACCACTTTGTGGCTGAGTTGATATTGTTCCCAGTTGCTTCCACTTTGTTATAATACCACTAACAGTTGACTGTGGAATATTTAGTAGCAAGGAAACTTCACGGATGGACATTGCACAGGTGGTAACCTATCACAGTACCACGCTTGAGTTCACTGAGCTCCTGAGAGCGGCCCATTCTTTCACACGTGTTTGTAGACGCATTCTGCATGCCTAGGTGCTTGATTTTATACACATGCGGCCATGGAGGTGATTGGAACACCTGAATCCAATGATTTGGAGGGGTGTCCCAATACATTTGGCAATATAGTGTATATACAGTACAGTGCTCAGCATAAATGAGTACACCTCTTTTGAAAAGTAAGATTTTAATCAATATCTCAAAGAACAGAAGAACATTTTTATTTTTATAGTTTTATAGAACATTTGTTTAGCTCATTACATGAAAGTAAGGTTAATAATATAACAGATTACAAAATCTTCAGTTTTACTCAAATTAGTTTCTGCAAAAATGAATACACAACAAAATCTACTACAGTACATCTAGTATTTTGTATGATTTGTAAGGACAGCACCAAGTCTTCTAGGCGACATATTGCAAAATCTATCTTTTCCTGGATCATATCATGTCTGTGTTGTACTAATAAAGACTGTTTATGAAGAAGTGATCGTGTTGCTGGCAATATCTGTACATATTCTTCAGTGAGCGTTCCAGCCTCAATACCGGTCCCCAACTCCCATTTTGCCAACATAGCAGTAGAACTTGGGTGAGTTGTCTGGATATCTTTTTCCATTCTTCAAGAACGACCTCTTTTAGAGCCTGGATGCTGGATGGAGGGTGATGCTCAACTTGTCTCTTCAGAATTCCACATAGGTATTTGATTGGGTTCAGATCATTCTTGGCCACTGAATCACTTTCAACCTGTTCTTCAGAAATGCAACAGTGGCCTTAGATGTGTGTTTTGGATCGTTGTCATGTTGGAAAAGTGCACGACGACCAAGGGGACGGAGTGATGGTAGCATCTTCTCTTTCAATACAGAGCAGTACATCTGTGAATTCATGATACCATCAATGAAATGCAGCTCCCTGACACCAGCAGCACTCATGAAGCCCCACAGAAAGACACTGCCACCACCATTTTTCACTGTAGACACCATGCATTTTTCTTTGTACTTCTCACCTTTGTGACGCCATACAGTTTTGAAACCATCAGTTCCAAAAACATTTATCTTGGTCTCATCACTCCAGAATACAGAGTTCAAGTAGTCTTTTTCTTTTTCAGCATGGGCCCTGGCAAATTCTAGGAGGGCTTTTTGTGCATGGACTTTAGGAGAGTCTTCCTTTGTGGATGACACCCATACATGCTATTCCTCTGCAGTGTATGCCGTATTGTGTCACGGGAAACAATCACCCCAGTTTGGCTTTCTACTTCTTTAGCTAACTGTGAAGTTGCATGGCGATTTTCTTCAACCCCTCTTATCACAAGACGCTCTTGTTGAAGTGGTAACTTCTGTGCATGGCCTGGATGTCTCTGTGAGATGGTTGTAGTTCCATCTTTGTTAAAATTTTGTATCACTTTTCTGAGTGATAAAGTAAAGCTTTGCTGATCTTCTTGTAGCCTTCACCTTTCTTTTGTAAAGAAATGATTTTCTTTCTTAGGCCTTGTGACATTCCTCTTCCATGTGGTGCCATTGCTGACAGCATGAAATTGGAAGGGTTTTCTTTGTTAAGTAACACCCTTTTATAATCCACTGTCTGCTAGACATCTGTTTAATGAATAATTAGACTCACCTGTAGTTGAATTCTTGTTAATTAGGATTTTGTTGTGTAAAATCTATTTTTGCTCCCAAGACTTTCATTGGGGTGTATTCATTTTTGTAACATGGTCTTGAATGAATTTGTTAGGAAAAATACTTTTTTGTGTGTGCAAATTAACAAATCTCATTTGCAATCAATGGGCCACATTTGTGGGAGTATTTTGTAGTATAGTGCGCCATAGAAAATGTTGATTCTGAAAGGAAAGTAAACAGTTTCTGACAAATCTGTTGCTGTGTACTCATTTATGCTGGGCACTGTATATATTTAAAGGATAAATTCACTTAAGTAAAAAATAATAAACGCACGTATTTTTGCAGGAAAAAATATGTTTTTCCTACAGGAGCCTGGAAGCATTTCACTCATGATTACCGATGATTTGAGTGGAACTCAAACTGCTTGAAATTTTACCAGGAAACTGTGCAAGCCTGGGGAGTTACGGAGTACAATGATGTGCCCAAGTATTTGGATGACATTTTTTTGAATGTACTTATTACACTCAAGGTCTTTAACTGGCTAAACAATATATTTAGTTGTGTCCTGAGCATCTGCATTAAAATTATAAAAAAGAAAATAGGCTTATAAGAGATATTTATGATTTTGAACAGATGCTATTTGGATAGCTTCAAGAATATATATTTGTGAATGCAAGAGATTAAGCCCCGGTTTGCAAATATGCGGCCGTGCGGGACACATTTTGCGCTGGCACGAGAGCCCATTCATTTGAATGGAATCCCGTACCCTGTGACACGCAGAGAAGAAGTCCCTGCACTTCTTCCGAAAACACAGCCCGCACGGGAACCTCGGTTCCCAGTACGATTGCGTTTTCCAGTGCGGGCAGCGTGCATTAGAACTAATGGCACCCGCCCGCAGGTCCGCATTTCTCTGTGTGGGTGGTGCGGCTGCACGGATTTTTGTGCGGATCCGCAGTGGCACTACCCGCACAGATGTGAACCTAGCCTAAATGTGACGGATTAGGGAATCTGCTCCCACAAGGAGTTGGTAGCAGCAGCTCAGACTTGGCAGTGGCTTTGGCCACGGAGAGACAGTTGACTTCAAAGAGTCTGGGATGGGCTGGATACCCAAATGTACTGGTGGAGAGAACCCAGTATGCTTGTATGACAGCAGAATTGAAGGGCTGAGAGTTCCTGAAAATGAGGATGAGTTTGGCTGTAGTTAACATCCAGATGGCATCCCACTGACCCATCTAAGCAGACAGCTACTGGGAACTGAAAGTGGGTGTACTAGAGAGTGTTTTTTGCAGCACAGGGGCACAGGACTCACCAGTCAGTAGGTAACGCAGTCCATACAGACAGGAATTCACAAACACTTAGAGGCAATGGGTGTTGGTAGAGGTTCATAGAATCAAAGGGGGCCACTGGAAGCAGGTTGCAGGTAAGGATATGTAAGTTCACAGAAGGAGGATGTGGACAAGCTGTGCATGGGTGTTGGCTGGCTGTACATGGATCAGTGAGCAGGATTCAAACTGGGAAACACAAGGATCACAAGAGCAGGCTTCAGGTCACAAACTGGAGTACACAAGGCTGGAATACCCAAAGACACTGGGATCCCTGAGACACACAGGAGCTGGGTACAGGCTAGACAGACATTGGCAACACTGTAATACAGGGGGTCGTCTCGAACACTTAGCATCCCGCATGCTAGCCCTTTAAGACAGTGCCCTCTATGTGATTAGCTGCCGCACTGAAGGAGGCAGGAGGCCAGCAGCTGAACACAGTGGGAAAGACTTGGCATGGTAATGTAGAACTGGTGAGTGTGACTTTAAATATATTTCAGAAACTTTTAGGAGTAAGTTTCCACCTGTGTTTGCTAAATAATGATTCCTGTAAACCATCATGATATGTCCAGGCAGTGATGGTCAATTATCAAGCTAAAAAACATTGTATTGAGGGGGAGATTCAGGCAAAAACCTAACTAAAGAAAGGAAAGTGGATACACACAAATACTTTTCCTTTTCAATTCAGTTTAGGATATTCTAGCTCTGCAGCAGTTTTTCTGAGGCAGATTTTAATTAAATGAGAGTTTGAAAATGATTGGTTTTCCCAAACAATGAGCTACATTTGCATTTTTTTATTATAAGGTCATCAGACAGGGAGTTTGCTAATTGTGATCTCTGTTACAATGGTTTTGTAATAAGACTTCCAATTAGTTTTAATAAAGTTTCCATGCCTCAAAACATTACTTTCTAAACAAACTATTTGGATAAATTGGATTTTTCCGTGGGATTTGTTTGCATGAACACTGTCATATTATTCCTGACTAGCTAAATCTGGCTACTTACAGATTCATTTTTTTTATTTTATTTTTTCAAAATTACCATGATCTGCTTGTTTGACATAAAAAATATGTACACATTTTATATGGTTAATGTGTCATTAATTCCAAATCATTATAAACGGACAATGCATGATATCTTGCATTGAGCTCATACTCTACCAGGAAAGCATTTGTTTTCTGTAGATTGCAAAAAACTGATTGAACCTGTTGTTCACTATCCCTCCCACTTTGTTTGTGCCCTGATACAGCCTGAGATTGTGTAGACCAGCTGTTGCCACATCTATTGAGCATGCTCCTGTTTTAGTTCCCTTCTAAGCTGTTCATTTCATTCTTTTTCTTATCTGTGTAGCCCACTGGGCATATATACAGTGTTAAATGACAATCTCCTTCCGCCCTCCTTTTCCATGTCCTCATATTTCTAAACACTATGGGGACAGGATAAAAGATGGTGATTGATGGAGGCTTCACCTCGCTGTTAGTGCCAGCACATTCACATCATAGACACAGTCCAAAGGGACAAGGCACAGCCTATGATTGGCAGATCCTCTTCCAGATATCTTTACAGTGTGAACAAAGTTAAATCTATCATCAGTCAACTTAAAGTGTTACTAAACCCATGACCTTGCATTCACTATATCTGGTCTCCCATGGTACAAAGAACATGGAAATGCAATAATTTTAATAATATATAAACTGCTAAATACCTTTTCTCATCAACAGTCTTCTGACTTCTATCAGGGTCCAGCAGACACTAGTATCAGTGTCCAGCAAGCACTGGCTAAAGCTTGTAGAAGGAGTTTTTGTTCTCCCCTGATTATCCTATGAGGCTGCATAACCCCTGACCCCCTGTATGGACAGTGCCGATTAGCCCCGTGCTGATCACATGCACTCTCTCAAGAAAAAAAAAACTCTCTAGCAATACACACCAAACTGAGCACGTGCTCTGTTCCCAAGCCTCTGGTCTATCGGCAGATGGATTGGAGACAGTAGAAGAAGGAGAGTATCAGAAAAGACAGGATCAAACATCCTTTTTACACAAGGATTAACAGAGGATTAACCCCTTAGGTTCCTCAGTGAGTATAACAAGCATGCTTCACTACATATACAGACTGATTTTACTGTTGTGGGTTTAGTAAAACTTTAAACTCCACTTAGTTTGCATGTTCCCCATGCACCTGCATTTGTTTCCTCTGGATACTCTGGTTTCCTCTCACACCCCAAAGACATGAATATAATTTATAGACCTTAGATTGTAAGCTCCTTGAGGGCAGAGACTGATGTGAACATACAATATACAGTATATGTAATGCACTGCATAAACTAATGGAGATATATAAGTACCTGTAATAAATAATGAATAAATAAATACACCATGTTACTGCAAAAAAATAAATAAAAGAAACATTTGCTACGATATATAGATTTGCAATAAGCTTTAAAACGTGTTGTTGCTAGTAATTATTTATTTTGATTCTCTGTTCTGAAAGCATATTTTTATGTCATGTGACCAGCACAACACCAATCAGCACTGTGCAGACACAGATTTATAGTCCAGATGTCCACTGCTGCTATAGAGTAGGCATCAGCAGAGATTGAGAAAATCCCTCAGATCTTTCCCTGAGGATAGGAAGTACCTGGAAAATTGTCTTATGACTGATGATCAGCAATGATTAAATAAGGTACTCAGATGATTTTTAATATTAAATTAAATACAATGGTGTGATCTTTGTATGTTTACTATCACTTTAATGTTACATTGAATGTAAAGATTTAATTCCTCTATGCTGCTTTCCAGCATCCTGTAGCACTGACATGTATTGTGAATGTGTTGTTCAAGGGCTTAACCCATCCCAACTGACTTTTATGCCTAATTGTTTTCCCATTGGAAATATTTCACCTCACTTCTTCTCCTGGTGATAACCTGTATCAGAGAGGGAAATGAAAAATCTCCCCAGTGTGGACCAACACAGCAAATGCAGTCCTAATCAAATTTTCTAATGCTTTTTATCCACTTTATGGGCCTGTCCTGCTCTATGCTATGACTTTAAATGGATTTTCACTTACAAAAGCCTTAAAACAAATATCTTAGCCATTTCCTGCCTGACTGACGTAAATACAGTTGTGTTCAAAATAATAGCAGTCAGACATCACTAACCTGATCAATCACTGTTTTTGGTAGAAATGATATTTCTACATGGCAAATAATTTACTAGCAGGTGTAGTAGAGTAATAGAAATCCAACAGACCCAACAGTCATGACATGCATGCTGCTGATTCTGTGTAATTGAATCACTAATTGAAAGGGGCATGTTCAAAATAATAGCAGTGTGGAGTTCTATTAGTGAGGTCATTCATTCTTTGAAAAACAGGTGGCAATTATTGCACTTATTTAAGGAAGGAAGGCAGCAAATGTTGTACATGCTGGTTACAGTGCATTTCTCTCTGAAATTCTGAGGAAAATGGGTCGTCCAGACATTGTTCAGAAGAACAGCGTACCTTGATTAAAAAGTTGATTGGAGAGGGGAAAACATATAAAGAAGTGCAGAAAATAATAGGCTGCTCAGCTAAAATGATTGCAAATGCTTTAAAATGGCAACCAAAACCTGAAAGACGTGGAAGAAAGCGAAAAACTACCATTCAAATGGATAGAAGAATAGCCAAAATGGCAAGGACTCAGCCAACAATCAGCTCCAGGAAGATAAAAGAAGGTCTAAAGTTACCTGTGAGTACTGTTACAATTAGAAGATGCCTATGTGAAGCCAAGCTATCTGCAAGAAGCCCCCGCAAAGTCCCACTGTTAAAAAAAAAAAGACGTGCTGAAGAGGTTACAATTTGCCAAAGAGCACATTGACTGGCCTAAAGAGAAATGGCGCAACATTTTGTGGACTGATGAAAGTAAGATTGTTCTTTTTGGATCTAGTGGCTGGAGACAGTTTGTCAGACGACCCCCAAACACTGAATTCAAGCCACAGTACACTGTGAAGACAGTGAAGCATGGTTGCGCAAGCATCAGGATTTGGGGATGTTTCTCATACTATGGTGTTGGGCCTATTTATCGCATACCAGGGATCATGGATCAGTTTGAGTACATCAGAATACTTGAAGAGGTCATGCTGCCTTGTGCTGAAGAGGAAATGCCCTTGAAATGGGTGTTCCAACAAGACAGCGACCCCAAACACACCAGTAAACGTGCAACATCTTGGTTCCAGACCAACAAGATTGACGTTATAGAGTGGCCAGCCCAATCCCCGGATCTTAATCCAATAGAAAACTTGTGGGGTGACATCAAAAATGCAGTTTCTGAGGCAAAACCAAGAAATAGAGAAGAACTGTGGAATGTAGTCCAATCATCCTGGGCTGGAATACCTGTTCACAGGTGCCAGAAGTTGGATGACTCCATGCAACACAGATGTACAGCAGTTCTCAGAAACAGTGCTTATACAACTAAATATTAATTAAGTGATTCAAAGGAAAGCAAAATCTTCAAACATTTTTCAGTTTATATAATGAATGTTTGAGTTTGTAAAGAAGAATACAAACACTGCTATTTTTTGAACAGTCTAATATTCACTTTTCTTCAATTTTTTTTAGATGAACAACACAAATTTGATATATTTTTCTTCATGTTTTGATTTGGCATAGAATGTGTAGTGTTCCCAATGCATTTGTGTGTATGGAAATAAAAGCTATTAGAAGGATTTTGAGCTTTATTCACTTTTTTTCAACACACTGCTATTATTTTGAACACAACTGTATGTCCTCGGGAAGTGGTGGTGATATCTAGATCATGGCTGCAGCTATCACTCTTTTCAGGTGGCAATTCTCTACAAGGTAAAAGTGATCAAGCATCTATACAGCTGCCTGATCACTTTTAGAGGCAATGGAAAGGGGTTACCTGCTGTCTTTAACAGACTCTACTGTCCCACCGGGGAGCCTGGTACTGATGTAACCTGTCACATCGGTTGCACTAAACAGAGTGAGAGAACTTCCATTGTTCCTTCCCATCTGTGACATTAGGAACCAAAAGCAATGAAGATTTAGAACAATAATTCTAGCTCCAGGCTTCCTATGTAACTCTAAACTGGTAACCTGTTAAAGGCTTTTAAAGTGCCATCTATGTAAATTTTCAGGTACTATAGTGTGCCGCTGTTCCACAGGCATAAACAATTTTAAAGCGTGACATGTTAGGTATCTACTCGGCAAAACATAATCTTTTATATTTTACAAATAATTATTTATATATATATATATATATATATATTTATTTATTTTGTTTATGTGCTCTAAAATGCATCAAAGTATTTTTTTTCCTGAAAATTTGCATTTGATAAACCACTGCACAAGTATTGTGTGACAAAGATTGCAACACCCACCATTTTATTCTTCAGGTACTTTTCTTTCAGAAAATATATATTGTTTGAGCTGTCTAAGTAATTGTCTTGCAAAAAATGCAGACTATTATGTGTATGTGAGAAATGGACACAGGACTTATAGTCATTACCATGGGTTATATGTTGCTACCCTGGCAATAGCTTTACTGGGAATTCTTCTAGTCCAACCTCATAAAACCCCACCCATTCTGTGGGGCTCCAGTTTTTGCTAGTGTCCTTTGGTGATGGTTCTCTTTTCTTCTAGAGAAATGTGTAAACTATTATTTTTTATTTTATCTTTGCTACTTTGACTGATAATTCTATCAAGAACAACTGTTTGTTGCCTCATCTCATCGGGATCATCAGCATTTTCCAGATCAAATACCTTTTGAATAAACATGAGCACCCTGGAAATTTTCGTTTCGGCATTCGTTTCATATATTCGTTGGTCCAGGTGGACTTGAAAAATATTGCAGTTTTTTCAAAAGATTTATATATATTAGTTTTTGGTTTTGATATTTTGGATAGACTTGTTATTTTTATATCAAAACTATTCGATATTTTCAGACACAGCAGAATAAATAATGCATTCCATTCCTATGGCACCCGAACTCTGAAGACCTCTTCAACGGTATACCCACAATGATGGTTGACATTTGCTTTCCTCTGAGAAACTGCATTGTGGATAAGGTAAGACAGGGTTTCTCTGTATTTATGGCAAAGTTCTGTTTTCACTTGTGGGGTGTTTTTCACTGAGCGGTTATACCCTCTGTAAAAGTCTCCACTATGCTGAGGTTAGGTAATATTTTTATGATTAACTTTTTTGAATTTGGTGGGTTTGTCGCTTAGTGTTATTGCTTGGGTAGTGCACTTCCAGCCACCATTTCTTCAAAGAATACAAGGAACATGTTGACTCTTCTAGCAGAAGTAGTTCCCCATGACTGGCAGACAGCTAATATTGTACTTATCCACAAGAAGGACAGTAAGATAGAAGCTGGCAATTACAGGCCAGTGAGTTTAACATCAGTTGTAGTCACGTTAATGGAAACACTCCTGAAAAGAAGGATCATTGGTCACTTAAAAACACACAACTTTGCTGGACTCAAAGCAGCATGGCTTTACTGGGGGCAGAACATGTCAGACTAATCTGATTTAATTTTTTGACCATATCACCATGGTTTTGAACCAGGGTGGTGCTGGAGGTGTCTGTAACATGAAACATGATTTGGCATTGCTGGAAGATTGGTAAAAGCATTGGAAACTGCAATGTTTCCAAATGTAAAATAATGCACCTAGGGAAAAAGAATCCTTTGACAGGGTACTACATTGGGGGTATAGTGTTGGCCAGCACTACAGAGGAAAAAGATTTGGGGTATTTATTTCAGATGATTAAAAAATTAGCAAACAGTGTGGCCAGGCTGTGGGAAAAGCAAACATAATCCTAGGATGCATTACAAGAGAGGTCACCAGCAGCAGGAAGGAGGTCCTGAGTGCCCTCTATACGTAGATCTGTGTCCAGTTCTGCAGACCTCACTACAAAAAGATATTGATAAGATAGAATGAGTTCAGGGACGGGTAACAAAAATGGTGAAAAGTCTGGGGGATAAAACATATCAGGAGAGACTTCAAGAACCTAACATGCACAGTCTGGAGGAAAGGGGAGACATTTAAATACATCAAGGGGGTGAATAAGGTTCAAGAGGACATGACCTCAAACTAATTGGAGGAAAGTCCAAGATTAGTATTGAAAAGTATTATTTTACTGAAAGGGTAGTGGATACTTGGAATAGATTTCCAGTGGATATAGTGAGTCAAACAATAGCAAGTGGCTTCAAACATGCTTGGAATAAACATAGATCTAAACTCAGGCAAAAAAAAGTTACCAAAAAAAAAAAATACAAAAACATGTATGAAAAAAAAGGGCAGACTTGATGGACAACTAGGTCTTTCTCTGGTGTCATTTGTCTATGTTTCTGTGACTGATCTTCTGACTGCTTGCCTTTCCAGAAACACAGCAGCAAGAAATCAGTCAGCACCTAGGTTATAGTGGCTTCTTTTCCAGACATGCAAATACCCCTCAGTCTGATTCCATGTCATGAGTACCACACAGGGATCTCCTCACAGAGCAATAGAGGTGTAGATTAGCTGAGAAAATAAGAGCACAATAGCTCTTGCGCTACAAACAGCACTGAGAAAAAAACAGCTGAAAGCTCATGGCAATAGCTGTTTCCCTGCACCAGGGCAAGGTCATATATTGACACCAATCCCTTCTACTTAATGTAGATCTCTCATAGGCCCACAACAGACAGCCTGACTGTCATGTTTCACATGACTGTCATATTGACTGTCATATGCCTTTAAGTGTTTTCTATATTTTTCTCTGCTCCTCCCTTTCCTTTGGTTTAGTTAATGTTGTAGAGATAGCCCACCCCTTTTCCCAGAAATGCATTGCAGCTCATGCCTCAAGTCATGAAGCAGGACACATTATGATCTTTTGAACTATCCATTGTTCATTGTTGTAAGATTCTCTCAGTTTATGGAATAAACTTCACAAGATCTACAAGCTGTCTTCTGGATTGAGTCACTGGCTGTGTCATTCAACTGAGGTAGGAGTTATCGCTATTTCATCACAACTGTAAGTTACAGAGATCACACTATCAATGCTTAGATTGGAGAGACAGAACACTGACTAAGGCAGATTTCAATGCAATTATGTCTGATTTTTTTGGAAGACTCTCTGCCTTTCCAGAACCTTTGGTCTCCAGAGTCTAAAAACACTCTTCTGTATCTCCACCACCTGAATCCATTCTGGAGTATGACCCTGAACATCCTAACCATTTTAAAGGTGATATTGTGGAAGTAAAGATGGATGTAGAAGTGGATATTTCAGGGGAAATTTCACCTTATGCATGTTAATAAACATTCTAAGCTGTCATATGTTTTTTTACTGTGAGCTTACTTATTGATGCAGTACATACAAGCTTTTTTTCTCAGCGGAAAGTACTGCCACCATGCAAACAGCCTAAACCTACGACTACCATAGCTATTACTTATTTCCACTGAAAGAGGTCCTTTCTATTTACCCAGGAAAGCAGGCCCATCCTGTGGTCACAAGCTTTGGACCCCAAAACCCTCCAAGCCTACCCAAAAGCCCTCTTCACAATGAAGTGGTGCCTTTGCTCTCCATAATGGGGGAACATCTGTTGGCATTTGCTTCTTGTTTCTCTGGGTCCAATATTTTGTTTCTAGAGGCTACAAAATAGAATTTTATCCCTGCCCCTCCTCAATTCCTAATCTCCAATCTGCCAGCTTCACGTCAAAGACTGGCAGATTTGTGGGCATTCCTAAGTCAACTTCAGACACAAGGAATCCCTAAACAGATTTCTGTATATCCCCAAATTCCGTGTGGAGTCTGCAGGATCTGTCATAACTTTTCTCAGATCTCAGGGAGACATTGGGAGATAATAGTTTTGCAATATTCAACAAACATTTTTTCAGTCTGTACTGTTTTATATAAGTGTAGGGCTGTAATATTTGTTGTTAATTCTTTAGTTAATGAATCAGCTGTTGGTTGTACTTAGCCTAACTGTACCTTAGCAGGAGTGTCTAAGTTCAGAAAGTATTTCCTTTTGCCACCTGTTTGAGCTTTTGCCAGCTGGGTATGCCAAAGAGAGATATTCTGTGTTAAGGGTTTAAGGCATGGGTGCTCAAAATGTGGCCCTCTGGTTGTTGTGGAACTGCCTTTCGGAGTAATTTTTGTAACTGTCAGCCTTGCAAGGATTCATGAGACTTGTAGTTCTGCAACAACTGGAGGCCCACAGGTTGAACAGCCATGGTTTAAGAATTAGCCAAGCCAATCAATCAATCAAGCCTGGGGAATCTGATGTGCATGCCAGGAGAGCTAATATTACCAGAGGTACTTCCTGCTCCTTATTATCAGCCTAGTTATTCTCACCTAGGCTTTGGACCTAGTCACATGGGTCTCCTCTCCTTGGGGGGAACACCTAAAGGTGCTTGGCTGCTGGAAGAAAAAAAGCATAAGGCCCAGCAATCTGCAGCTCTAGTACACATTGAGAGGTGTGGAGAGGTATGGTTGAGTGGGAAGGTATACACAAGAACTTTTACATGTTGTCCTTTCCTGGAAGTTTAGACTGAGATATCACTTGAACTTTGGTCACCTGGGAGATCGAGCTCTGAAGGAGTCCAACCAGCACAGTCTGTGCTCAGAAGGCAACAATTAGAGATTTTTTGAGAGAGACTTTGGGAGATCTAGAAGAGATTGCGGCTTGTGTGATCCAGTGTATTTGGGGATATCCCAGACCACACCTCGCCCTTCTTCCCATATTGTCATTTGCAATAAAAAACTTTCTTGTATGTAAAAAAAAAAGCACTAATGGACACTAATGGTGTCCATTCTTTCTGAACATTCAAAGAAAAGAACCGCTTCTCAGATTAATGCGTCTAGACTATACTGAAAGTAAATGGGCATAATGTAGCTGTTTGATAGCTGAAGGTCAATATCTTCAGATAGTTAATGAATATTTTAACAAACAGCCCTGCTGAAGACTAAGCACTAAGTGGTGTTAAGAGAGACAATTAACATTACCTATATCTGTAAATTTCACTGATACTTATACAGTGGAATTTCAAAGATATTTGCACAATACACAGTTGAATTACATATTTGGCAACTATTTTTGCCGACAGTGGTTTTGGACGGTATGATGCACAGCATCACTTTATCAGTTACTTGGGGGCAAAACTCAACCCTAGATTTTTTTAATATAATGATTTAGCAGCAGCACACTGATGAGGAGGTCAACCTTCACTCTGCTTTCTGCTCCTGTGTGTACAGTGTGTTTATAGACAGAATATGTAAGCTGCAGCAAAGACTCATTGCCTCTTGGTGCTAACCTTCTCTTTTAGACTTACAGGGTATAAATAAGGTCAATACAAATACAGATTCAGATGCTTACACCAGTTGCATTTAAAAATACAATTAATGTTTTTTAGTGATTGTGTTAATTAATCATTGTTGTATACTGTACTGTATGTCTGGGGTTCAGCACTAAAATTCAACATTAGAGATACACTAGTTTATTTGTCTGGAAAACTTTACAGGGAATGTATTTCTACAAATATAACCAATGCATGTGATTTCTTTAACACCAAACCTTCTCCTTTGATTGATGGCTCACTCGGTGATGCTCTGGCTGACATTGATACAGGTTGTAATCATTCACGATATCATAAACATGCAGATCTGTGGAGGTCAGTTCTCAGTCTAAAGCATGCATGTGGAATTTTCATTACTTGGTGATTTTGCTATTAAAAATTGATGGTTTTCAATTCACTAAGGTTTCTTTTTTATTGCATTGGTCAGTTGAATTCAGCTCATCCATGTTGTAGTATTGATTTTTGTTGTTCTCTACATGTAAAAGTCACTTCACATAACTTATCACTCAGTATAGCAGAATTATACTGAAAATCGAAAGTCTGGCTGTCTACCAGAGTTTCATTAAAACAGTTTCCCTTTCACCTGTACACGCTTGTGAACCAGAACAGCTCTTACAATTCTGCTGTGGGTCTGTTGATTTAGGCTTGAATTCACACCTATCCTTTGCATGACTTGCACTGACATCTACTTTTTAATGAATTTCAGATTGCATGTGTGTTTTTGAACACGTTGCATTGATATGCAATTGTTTTTTTTTTTTTTTATAAATAATAGAAATTCCCTGCATTGTAACATGGTGACCTGCATTTAAATGCAATCAAACTTTTATTGAGTGCTGTTTGAATGATACGTTTAGGAAACTACTACATTTTGGAACCATCATATTTGGCATTCCATTACTGTTATAATATTCTTTAAAAAAAAAGAATACAAATTGACACATGTACCAGCGTAATTTACATAACAGCATTAAAAGCAAGAAAATAACTACACAAACCATTTTTATTTTTTGCATTTAAAGCAAAAGCGTTTTCTTTGTGCATGAACCTTCTCAGAAATCCCATGTCACTATTCTTGTGTTAGTGTTTTTTGTCTCTCTCGAAAGACAGCACAGAGCTTGAAGTAGGGTTGCCGCCTCATCCCTTTTAACCCGAACACATATCAATTACTCAGGTTCTGTGGCTTATTAAGGTGGTAATTAAACTCACTTAGTGCCTTATCTGCAATAAATTAGCCTCAGAACCTGTGTAATTAATATGTGTTTGAGTTTAAAGGCATGAGGTGACAACGCTAGCTTGAAGTCAAATCACAAGTATGCTCTGCTATAGAGTGTTATCTTACAACATAAATATAGATATATATAGACAAACTAATTTATATCATAAATACCTCTCTGATGCAGTGGGAGAGCCAGAAGTACATTACCAAAGATAATGGTCTAAAGCAGGGGTGGACTGGCCATTTGGGCACTCGGGCACTGCCCGGGGTCTGTAGGGGGCCCCATGAGATGCCCCTGGTACCTTTCATAGTCTTTTTTGGGTGTGGTGTGAGTGTGGGCAAGGACACAGGGGGACCCATGATCCCCTATTGCCCGGGGCCCCATGAGTTGTCAGTCTGGCCCTGGTCTGGGGACAAAGAGAAGGCAAAATTTATTTAATACCTTCTTCAGCTCTCTGTATACAAATAAGTATGGGGGAGCTCTTGTCCATAATGGGCTTGGTACTGACACAGCTCCAGATGATCCACATTGGTTCACAATTGATATGATCCAAAAATATTTAGACAGTATAAAGGTGAATAAAGCACCTGGACCGGATGGCATACACCCACGGGTCCTTAAAGAATTGAGCTCTGTCATTTAAAAGCCATTGTTTCTAATTTTTAGGGACTCTTTAATGACTGGCATAATACCACTGGATTGGCGTAAGGCCAATGTGGTGCCAATTTTTAAAAAGGGGTCAAAATCTTTACCAAGTAATTATATACCTGTTAGTTTAACTTCTATAGTTGGGAAGGTACTAGAGAGTTTAATAAAAGACCACATAGATGAGTTCTTGGTGGAAAAAAATTTTTTAAGCAACAGAGAGCATGGATTCATGAAAGACAGAAGTTGTCAAACAAATCTGATTTCTTTTTATGAGGGGGTGAGCAGGGTGGATTTGATTTAAATTAAACTGATTTAAATCACAATTTAAATCACTAGTCAGTAAGGCTTGATTTAAATCCTAGTTTTCTACATAAAGACTAATTCTTGCTGGTATAACTTTAATATGCAAGTAGATGAAGATTTTTAGAATAACAACTTTTCATATTTGTTTTTTTATCCCCAGTTTAATAGGTTAATCATTCATATTTGGACAACTTTTCTGTTGTACTTAGGAAGGAGAAAAATAATCATTACCTTAATAATAACAATTTAAATAGATTTATTCAACTGAAACAATAACATTACAGCATATGTTATTTGCTTAAACAAACATCCATGTTTGTTAACTAATTTGGCTAAACAAAATATATATATTTTAAGAAACTTAGACTGTCAGCCCCTTCCTCCTCACACTTAGTTTCACTTTCTTCTTGTGCAGATCTATTCCACTCCAAACAATCAGAAAAATATTGTTTCTATTCTATTCACTGAACTTCTTGAAATTTAGCACTGAAGGGGTTGATTCTGTATTCATAGGTTTGTAGAAGTTAGGATTAAGGTCTTTTTCTTAACTCTGTTCATGTTATAACATTTTTGCTGTGAAGAAGAGGCATGTGATCTCCGCTGAGTCAAATTTAGTTTTGAGAATTGCAAAAGTAAACCAAGCATCTGTGATAATATCTTGTAGGCAGAGAAACTGCCCAATAATCCTACAAAAACCTCTGGAAGAGCATGACATTGTGAATGGATTAATGGAATTTATTTACCAAAAAAATTAAACATATACAGCCTTATTCTAAATAATTAAAAACCTAATCTTTATTTCATGATGGAATAACCTTTGGATGGTAATATATTTTCCTCAAAAAGCATTTTATTTAAAAAAAATCCAATTTAAATAAAAAAAATCCGATTTAAATTAAAAAAATCAGATTTTTTTGATTTTTTTAAAAAAATCATTGATTTTTATCCACCCTGGGGGTGAGGAAAACCTTGAAAGGGGGGGGGGGGGGGGCAGTGGACGTGGTATACTTGGATTTTGCAAAAGTGTTTGGCACAGTTCCCCACACACAGCTAATGTGTAAGGTAAAGTCTTGGAAAAATCCATATGTAAATGGATAGAAAACTGGCTAAAAGACCGTATTTAGAGAGTAGTGGTAATGATTCATACTCTGAATGGTCTGGGGTCATCAGTGGTGTACCCCAGGGTTCAGTGTAGGGACCCTTACTTTTTAATATATTTATAAACGATATAGGGTCGGAGACTAGAAATCCCATTTCAGTCTTTGCAGATGACACCAAGCTGTGCAGTGGAATAACGTCCTTACAGGATGTCTCCAACTTACAAGCCAACCTCCATGCACTGTTTAATTGGGCAACTATGTGGAAAATGAGGTTTAATGTTGATAAATGTAAGGTTATGCACTTGAGGGTTAAGAATATGCATGCATCATACATACTAGGGGGGGTACAACTGGAGGAATCAATGGTGGAGAAGGATCTGGGAATTCTGGTAGATCACAAGCTTAATAATGGCAAGCAATGCCAAGCTGTGGTTTCTAAAGTGAGCAAAATCCTCTCTTGTATTAAAAGAGGTATAGACTACGGAGAGAGAGATATCTTATTACCCCTGTACAAATCATTAGTAACACCTCAGATGGAATATGCAGTTCAGTTTTGGGCACCAATTCACAAAAAGAACACTGGGGAACTGGAGAAAGTACAGAGAAGGGCAACTAAACTGATAAGAGGCATGGAGGAGATCAGCTACGAGGAAAGATTAGAGGAACTAAATGTATTCTTTCTTGAGAAGAGGAGATTAAGGGGGGATATGATCAACATGTATAAATACATCAGTGGGTCATATAGTGAACTTGGTGTAGAACTCTTTATGTCTGGAGGAAAAGAAATGTAATCTCCAAACACGGAAAGGTTTCTTCACAGTAAGAGCTATGAAAATGTGGAATAGACTCCCTCAAGAGTTGGTTCTGGTCAGCTCAGTGGATTGCTTAAAAAAAGGACTGGATTCTTTCTTAGATATACAGAATATAACTGGATACTAACATTTATAGGTAAAGTTGATCCAGGAAATATCCGATTGCCTCTCGGGGGATCAGGAAGGAATTTTTTTCCCAGCAGGTGCAAATTGGATCATGCTTTGCTGCTTTTTTTTTGCCTTCCTCTGGATCAACTGTGGGTAGAGGATTATAACTTTTTTTTTTTTCTATGGACTGGATGGACTTTTGTCTTTTTTTAGCCAGACTAACTATGTAACTATGGTCTAAAGTAAAAAAATGTTTCGGTGTCCAAAAATGCAAGGTGCCCAAAGTTGGGATTTAAACAAAAAAAACCCCTTATTAACCCTAAAGCTGGCAATACACTTATAGTTTTTTGGACGAGAATATTCGTACGAAAAGTCGTACCAAAATTCTTTGAACATTCAGTGAATGGATGAATGTCTTTTGCTTTTAACATTTACCTATTTTTATAACCACCTCCTTGCCTTTGAATAATTGAATATATTATGGTGCTGTTACTTTAATTGCTGTGTTAAATGAATAATTGATCCCAAATGTTGTGAGATATATTTAAACATATTAGACATTCCACGCCGCCAAGCAGGCTTACTTCGTAAACCTGATTAACACCCTCTCCTCCTGCCCTCGCCGACTCTTCTCCACCTTCAACTCCCTGCTCTCTCCCCCCCCTCCTCCACTCAGTACCTCACTCACCGCCCACGAGATTGCCACTCATTTCCACAATAAAATTGATGCTATCCGTCAGGACATAGTCAACTCGCAATCTACCTCCCCACCTAGCCTCCCCCCCCCTATCTCCCCCTCATCTCTTCCCTCCTCTGACCTCGCAACCGCACTGCCCCCCTCCACACCCAAGACCCCGCTTACCGTAACCCCACCAGCTCTGCACTCCTTCAGCCCCGCTACCACTGAGGAAGTCACCAGGGTCTTCTCTGAAGCCCGCCTCACTACCTGCCCCCTAGACCCTATCCCCTCTCGACTCCTCCAGTCACCCCCCTCTTCCCTCATCTGCTCCCTCACCCACATCTTCAATCTCTCCCTCTCTACCGGCGTATTCCCCTCCCCCCTAAAGCATGCGCACATCACCCCCATACTCAAAAAGCCCTCCCTGGACCCCTCTGACCCAAACAACCTCAGACCCATCTCCCTGCTGCCACTCACTTCCAAACTCCTGGAGCGCTTAGTCTACAACCGCCTAAGCGCCCACCTAACTGACAACAACCTCCTTGATCCACTACAGTCCGGCTTCCGTCCCCTACACTCCACCGAAACCGCCCTCCTCAAAATCACCAACGACCTACTTACCGCCAAAGCCAAAGGCGACTACTCTGTCCTCCTCCTCCTGGACCTCTCCGCGGCCTTCGACACAGTTGACCACCCCCTCCTCCTTAATAAACTATTCTCCCTTGGCGTCAGAGACACCGCTCTCTCCTGGTTCTCCTCTTACCTATCCCGACGCTCCTTCAGCGTTTCCTACAATGGTGCCACCTCCCCTTCCCTCCCCCTCTCTGTTGGGGTCCCCCAGGGCTCTGTCCTTGGACCCCTTCTCTTCTCCATCTACACCTCCTCCCTTGGCAAACTCATACACTCCCACGGCTTCAACTACCATCTCTATGCTGATGACACTCAAATTTACCTCTCCACCCCTCACCTCACCTCCACTTTCTCCGCCCGCATCACTCACCTCCTAAACGACATCTCTGACTGGATGTCGCTCCATTTCCTCAAACTCAACCTCTCCAAAACCGAGCTTCTCGTCTTCCCTCCTGCCCGCGCCCCCCCCCCATCCTATCCATCACTACTAACATCACCACCATCAATCCCGCCCCGCAAGCCAAAGTCCTTGGGGTCATTCTGGACTCTAACCTCTCCTTCCAACCTCATGTCAAATCACTGACAAACACATGCAGGCTCCACCTCCGCAATATCGCCAAAATACGCACCTTCCTTACCCCAGACACCGCTAAACTACTTGTGCACTCCCTGATTATCTCACGCCTTGACTACTGCAACTCCCTCCTCACCGGCCTACCCCAGTGCAAACTCTCCCCGCTTCAGACCATCCTGAACTCAGCTGCCAGACTCATCCACCTCACCAGCCGCTCCACCTCTGCCACCCCCCTCTGCCTCTCCCTCCACTGGCTCCCTATCGCCCAACGCATCAAATTCAAACTACTCACTCTGACCTACAAAGCCATTCACAACACTGCCCCTAACTACCTCACCGACCTGATTCCCAAGTACCACCCTACCCGTACCCTTCGCTCTTCACAGGACCTCCTTCTATCTTGCTCCCTGGTCTCCTCCTCACACGCACGTCTGCAAGACTTCTCCAGGTCCTCCCCCATCCTCTGGAACTCACTACCCCAATCCATCAGACTGTCACCTTCCCTCCTCACCTTCAGGCGCTCCCTGAAAACCCACCTCTTCAGGGAAGCCTACCCCACCCTCACCTAACTGCTGCTCTCCTTCATTCCTCCTACCACTCCATCCCCCACAGCCACTTCCTCCTGTACCACTACCCCCTCCCTCCCAGATTGTAAGCTCGAAAGAGTAGGGCCCTCTTACCCCTCGTGTGCTGTTCGTAGCTGCTGTAATGTTTCATGTATTGTCCCCCCCTCTATTGTACAGCGCTGAGCAAACCCTTTGGCGCTATATAAACTCAATGTAATGTAAACATTTGTATGTGATTCAGGAGTTGGTTGTTTTCTGATCTGAAGAAGGGCTTTATTACGCTAGCTCAAGACTGTCATGCTATGGAATGCTTTTGATAAAGTTGTACATTTTTCTGTTCTAACAAATGTTATGTGCAGCAATCCTTTAGAATTTTTTCTGAGAGAGAGAGAGAGAGAGAGAGAGATTGAGTGTGTGTCTGGGCTCAATGCCCCACGTTGCCACTTCAGCAGATGCTTAGTCTCCAAGTTTGTGCAGGTGTAAAGTAGTCTTGGAGAAATACGTATTTGTCATAATAAGACAACCATGGCCTTCCATCCCTAGCAAATACACTCATTCTATGCTGTGCACAAAAGTCAGCACACTAAATATACAGCAAGCCGTTAGAAGTAAAACATGCTTATATTAATTAGCTCCTGCAGTACAACATGAGAACTCAAACAAAATATTATTACTGGAATGTAATAAACTTTTTACCTGCACCTTATATGTATTTAGGTGCGCTGCTTGCAAGAAAAAAAAATAATGTTCCATAGGTTTGGGATCTGTCACAGCCTATAAAACCAAGTTTTGCTGTGGAATTCAGACTATATTCCGCCATTACACACAATGTTTGATGATCCAGCAATTACTCCGCTTCGTTTGATGAAAAGGCTGCTGTCAGCACTTGTATATGGATTTGAAGTCTTTGTTGCTGGCAGTGATGCAGCTCGCAGTCAGAAAAGAAGGCATCAAGTGCATGTAGCTTACTATCATGAACACTTACTGGTAATTGAGCTATTCCCTTAAGATACGCTGTATAAGATAATTGTTGGGTAAACCTTTCTGTGTGCTGACTTTAAAGTGTGGCCCAACATAGAAGAGCCATAGTTTTCATATCACCTGTAACTTAAATTTCCAGCATTTATTGTAGTTCTCTTTGTGCTTTAATTGCACAAGCAAGTTTTGGTCAGATATTTTATCATTCTAGAAACTAAACAGATGTGTTGTCACACCATAGATCATGAGTGCTCATTAACTTTTACAATCCTATATAAAATGTTGTGCACTAAAGCATTGTTTTCAGAGAGATGAAGATGCTGAGCGTTTCATAGCATAAACCTGTTTGAACTATACAGTGTGATTAGCTTGCTGTGCATATCATGCTTAGCTGAGACAATGCCACTATAAAAGGTAATGGCTGCTCTACCAAGCAATTTCCTTGCACTGAGAAAACCCAGAAGTGATTAGATGTCTGTTTAAAAGAAATATGAGGATTATAGCATTTTCCAGATCATGTTTTATGCATTTAAAGTAATGTAAAGTGTGTTTTAGCACAGTTAAATTTAATTGGATGACATATTATGATGTGCATGCTCGGCATAGCTATACAAATAATAACCTTCATACTATGTACCGACAAAGAGAGTAGTGCAACAATGGATTTTAGTATATACTTTTATATATATATATATATATATATATATATATATATATATATATTTATTTTTTTGGGGGTTTTTTTTTCAATACATACTCCTTGTTCATACTTTGATGACATCAGTCAGTGGATTTTAAGTTTGGATCTGTAGTAGATAAACCTGTCTGCTGTGAGTTTCTTTTTTTGTCTACTAAGTTTTGGAAACATTGGCCAGCATGTTTTGTCTTCAGTAAGCTGAAAAAGATTTGCCATTATTAAAAAAAAAAGCATTTCAGTCAGTTGAAGTATAGCTGCCTCTTTGTACATTTCCTTGTTTTCCCATGAAATTGTCTCCATATTTATAAAGACATGTTTTACCTTGAAAACTAAGGCTTCTTACACAAAAGTGCCATTGAGAAGTGCTGACTTTGCATTCCTGACTCAGTAAGTTTGATTCACCAAGGGTTTGGTGGATCTTGTTTAAATTTTGGTGATTTGGAATTTAGAGGTGCATCTAATTAAAGTCCATGAGGGGTGGTTCTTGTTATATTCTGCTCATTTTAGGGCTAAGGCTGGCCATACATTATACAATTTTCTTGAGATTTTTGCTTTAGATTTACCAAAACCATATAATATGAGGTCAAACCTACACAATACTTTTATTCTATCCAATTAGGCAGGCCCTTGCACTACATAGTTGAAGGTAAATCTAAAGAAAATTGGACAGAAATATGTAAGAAAATTGTATAGTGTATGGCCAGCCTTACAGGCATGGGAAGCTGGGTATTTTGACATGAGACATATATACCAATGCAATTTTCTTTTAAAAATACAGTACATAGAGGGTCTTTTCATGCAACTTTAAGGGTAATATTGAAAATCCACAAATCCTGAAAAAAACATGTTTGGAGAGGGGGACCTTAAAGCTATATGTGCTGTTATGGAACTGTATGACTTTCACAAGCGGTTTCAGGGACAAAGTAATTGTATACATTTAGCTTAGCTTACATATAGGGCAGCACCTCAAATTTATTCATTTCAGTCTAAAAAAAGGCAGCAACATATGCTTTCTCATCAAGCAGTTATAGACCTGCTTTAAACAGCAGATAAACATTGTCCATTAGTTCAATGTAGTTGTTTCTGTTCTCGCTGATGCAAACCTGTCCTGCTGCTGGCCAGTTTCTGTCAAGCTCTCTTTAAGATTTAATAGGCCTCAGATGATACAGCAGTAGGACATTTGTAGTGAGGGAGAAACAGCCAAAATATACTAGAATGGTAAAGGCAGGTGTTTTACTACAAGCATTAAGTGACCACAAATGCCCAAGCAGTTTAAAATTGCCCAGCAGCAGGTCAAATTTAAATCGCAAGACTAGGCAAACTTTTTTACTAGATTAAAAAAGATTACAATTTACAAAGATCGGGGCTTAACAACAAGAATTGGTATACTGCAGTGAATATAGCAGTGTAAAACTGGTCAGTGGCAGGACAGTTTAATCAGCTATAATAGGCCAAACTGTACTAGAAACAAAGAGGCAGATGTAGAACTGGCCAGCAGCTGAACAATTTTAATGAGCAAGGCTAAGCCCAAAGTTACTAGAGATAAAGATTATAGGCTGAGATTTTACTGCAAGAAATAAGAAATTATGGAGGCTACAGCAGTGTGAAATTGGCCAGCAGCAGGACAGTTTTCATTAGAGATAGTAGGCCTAACTGGTGTGTGCCAGTTTTTGTCTTATCTATAGGGATAGAGGGTGCAGTGAGTGTTAGTAAAATAATGTGGGGTGGTTTAGGTACACACTGTTCTTACGCAATTTTTTTTTCAGAGTCTAAACAAAATAAACGATTGGATAGTGTCAGCAATAAATGCCTGATGCATTCTAATCACCCCAAGCTTAAAGTTTTATAATTAATTAAAAAAAAGGCAAACAACCCCATTTAATAGGAAAAAAGTAGCTGAGGTGATGACAGTTGAATAACTAGTTGTTTAATCAGTTGTTCAATGAGTTAAAAAATATATTGATTACTTTTATTTATACCTAAAGTGATTCTAAAGGCTTTTTTTTTATAGAACAAATAACAAACATACCATACCAAACATACCAAAATAAACAAACATGCTCAGTGCAGTAGTTTTGCACAGAGCAGCCAGGATCCTCCTCTTCTTGGGTCCCCCGCTGATGCTCCTGGCCCCTCCCTCCATTCGGGTGCCCCCACAGCAAACAGCTTTCTATAAAGGCACCCGCTGCTCTCTGTGTCCATTCACACATGGAGCTGTGCCTCGGCCTGTCCCCTCTCTCTTCTCATTGACCCACTGGCTGTGAGTGACAGCAGTAGGAGCCAGTGGCTCCCGCTTCTGTCTTAGTCAGTGAGAAGAGGGAGACCCAGCTTAGTTGAGACTCCAGTGCACATCACTGGATCGAGAGGGGGCTTAGTTGAGTTTTAAGAGAGGGGCATAGAATGCATGAAGGTAAAAAACCTTGAGCCTTTAGAACCACTTTAAACCATTGCTGTATTATACTTTTTCTGTTATAATTGTAACAGTCATCCTTTGTATTTCCCTTTACCTGTGTCCATAACACTGGGGGAGATTTAATAAAGCTGGTTCACTAAAAATCTGGTGCAGCTGTGCATGGTAACCAATCAGCTTCTAACTTCAGTTTGTTCAGTTAACCTTTGGCAATAAAACCTGGAAGCTGATTGGTTTCTATGCAGAAGTGCACAAAATTCTGAGTGAACCAGCTTAAATAGGAGCTCCAACCAAATGGGGAAGTTCCGTTGTAAGGATTGGTACCCCGCTCTCCGCTTAAGGTTTGGCACCTGGGGGGGGTAGCGGGTACCCAAAATTGACAGGTACCTGTTCTCACTTCAGCTGCGATCGCCTGGGTGAAGCGGAAGTTGTCATACCCCCCTCCCCGGTAGTCTTCTGGGACATGATAGGTCCCAGAAGACTACAGGACCATTGACAAAGTGCAGCGCTACTCGCGCATGTGCAGTGGGCACCCAGCTGTGAAGCCACAAGCTGTCACAGCTGGGTGCCCACACTGAAGATGCTGGCACAGGGTGGCTTGGGGGGGGGGGGACACCGTGGGACGGGGGGACACCGTGGGACAGGTAAGTGTCCATTTTTTGCTTTCACTGGAACTCTGCTTTAAGTAAACCCCACTGTTTGTTATTTGTATATTCCCTTAAAAACAAAAATAAAAACTTATAGTGAAAAACAAAATTGGGGGTTTGGAGATCTGTGCACATGAGATATATACATATATATATTTGTTGTTTTTTTTTTTTTTTTTTTTTTTTCAATCGATGCAGCGCTGTGTTGTGAACAAAAGGCAGCTGCATGAACAGATGGTCAATAATAAGTAAATGGGCTTCTTGGAGCACCCCAAGCTTAAAAAATAAAAAAAAAAACCCACAAAAGAAATTAAAACCCCCAAATACCACCCTTTCTGTCTTGTGGGAAAAAAAAACAGTACACCTAAAATAAAGGTCATATCAATATGAACTACAGACCAATATACCTCCAAAGTACCCTTCTAAAAAAGCCTATTTGAACAGGGAATCCTGTTAGCAAAAAAAAAAAAAAATGTTATTGGGCGTAACAATAGCTAAATGTAACTGCTGATCTCAAGTCAACCATGTAATACAATGAAAGACAAAAAGCCCCCAATAATAGTATGTAAATAAGGCAGCAAAGAGGTTGATTTCCCAAAGAGCTAGCCATCAGTATTAATGTACAGTTTCCTAAATGACCCTAATCTTTCTCTATGTAGTTTGCCAGCTTTTCCTGTACTTCCCCTGCAAGAGTTTCCAGTTCACTGACACTGTTACTGTTACTGCTCCCTTTTTATAGTGAAGGGCTGGTTTACTGGAAAAAAAACTTTATTGGCCCTTTTAAGCCTGTTGGCCATAGTTCAAAGGTCATTCAGTGAATAATGTTTTAAGAAATTCTTCCAGACGGTTATGCACATAAATTCACAAGGATTACAAATATCAGGCCCACTGAATTTGCCTCACACCAATGGTAATGGCAAACCTGAACCTCATCCCTATTCATGACACATGGTCATCAGTCCTCAGTGTGCTGTGCATGAAAGCTTAATTCAGCTCAGGTGATTTTTTTTTTTTATTTCAATGACTGCATTGATCAAGAAAGTTTGATGCTGCCATCCAATTCAGTTGTATTATTCTACTCTGGCAGTCATCTCCACCATAAAAAAACATGGATCCACCATATTCCTTTATATGGAATTAACATAGTATGGTGATACAATATTCTGCAGTGTTTTACCAAGTGTATAAAATCATTTTCATTCCCTAATTCAATGATTTTAACTGTCTGAGGTTCTTACCAATTTGATTAAATTATTCACATTGCCTACACTCCAGTGGATTTTGCTAGCTGATGTTCCAGTCAAGTAGATAAAATCATAAAGATTGCCTACGCCAATGGATTTAAATATCTGGTGTTCCTACTGTATTTTTATGTTTCAATATTTTTATTGAGTTTTTCAAGGATAAACAGGAAAAAATGGGAAAGAGATAAAGTTCAGTCATATAACATTACAGTAGACAAATATGATTAATCATTTTGTTGTAGATCAGCCCTTTGGAACGATGGGGTGTTGATCTTGTTTAGCAATATCATCAGAGGTATTCGTGGGTATTTGAAGAACCTTGGTGAGGAGTTTAGGGAATTAAGGGATTTGGGATGTTAGCAGAGAGGTGGGGGAAGGTAGGATTGGGGAGGGAGGAATACAACTGGGGAATTGAGGAGATACCAGTCTTGGTGTGGAGTGTTAATTCCTACTGTATTTTTTAAAAGCACATACATTTCTAGGACAGGTTTGTGTAGGAAACAGTTTGCCCATCAGTTAGTTGATAGAGGAAAAGCGAGCCCTAAAGAAACATATAGGGGGTAATTTACTAAACCTGGAGAGTGCAAAATCTGGTACAGCTGTGCATGGTAGCCAATCAGCTTCTAACTTCAGCTTATTCAATTAAGCTTTGGTAATGAAACCTGGAAGCTGATTCGGTTTCTATGCAGAACTGCACCAGATTTTGCACTCTTCAGTTTTAGTAAATCAACCCCATAGTGCAGCGGTTCTCAACCTGGGGGTCGCGACCCCTTTGGGGGTCGAACGACCATTTCCCAGGGGTCGCCTAAGACCATCGGAAAACACATATTTCCGATGGTCTTAGGAACCGAGACACCGCTGCTGTCTCCGGCGATGTGTGGGCGGGATGATATGCTGCCCCTGTCACCGCCTCCTCGCCGCTGATTGGCCACCGGAACTGTAGCTCAGGAGAGGCACACAGGCGGCCAATCACCGGCGAGAAGGTGGAGCTTGGAGAGGAGGAGCCGAGCGGCAGCGCGCGGAGATCGAAGAAGATCGAGGGAGCTGCAGGAACGAGTGAAGAGAGAGGCCAGAGAAGGAAGACCGCTGACAGGTAAGTGCAAATTTTGCTGCTGCAGCCAGGTATGCAGGCTGTAGATGGGAGAGGGAGAGAGCGAGCCCAGGCTGGAGCAGGAGTCAGCAAGGTAAGTATCATTGGTGTCAGTGGAAGGGATAGTGCCCCATCATTTGTGTCACTAATACCAACGATGGGGCACTATTCCTCCCACTGACACCAACGATGGGGCACTATTCCTCCCCCCACTGACACCAACGATGGGGCACTATTCCTCCCCTCACTGACACCAACGATGAGACAGTATTCCTCCCCTCACTGACACCAACGATGAGACAGTATTCCTCCCCCCACTGACACCAACGATGGGGCACTATTCCTCCCCCCACTGACACCAACGATGGGGCACTATTCCTCCCCCCACTGACACCAACGATGGGGCACTATTCCTCCCCCCACTGACACCAACGATGGGGCACTATTCCTCCCCCCACTGACACCAACGATGGGGCACTATTCCTCCCCCCACTGACACCAACGATGGGGCACTATTCCTCCCCCCACTGACACCAACGATGGGGCACTATTCCTCCCCCCACTGACACCAACGATGGGGCACTATTCCTCCCCCCACTGACACCAACGATGGGGCACTATTCCTCCCCCCACTGACACCAACGATGGGGCACTATTCCTCCCCCCACTGACACCAACGATGGGGCACTATTCCTCCTCCCACTAACGCCAACGATGGGGCACTATTCCTCCCACTGATACCAACGATGGGGCACTATTCCTCCCACTGACACCAATGATGGGGCACTATTCCTCCCACTCATACCAATGATGGGGCACTATTCCTCCCACTCATACCAATGATGGGGCACTATTCCTTCCACTGACACCAATGATGGGGCACTATTCCTCCCACTCATACCAATGATGGGGCACTATTCCTTCCACTGACACCAATGATGGGGCACTATTCCTCCCACTGATACTAATGATGGGGCACTATTCCTCCCACTGACACCAATGATGGGGCACTATTCCTCCCACTGACACCAATGATGGGGCACTATTCCTCCCACTGACACCAATGATGGGGCACTATTCCTCCCACTCATACCAATGATGGGGCACTATTCCTCCCACTGATACCAATGATGGGACACTATTCCTCCCACTCATACCAATGATGGGGCACTATTCCTTCCACTGACACCAATGATGGGGCACTATTCCTCCCACTGATACTAATGATGGGGCACTATTCCTCCCACTGACACCAATGATGGGGCACTATTCCTCCCACTGACACCAATGATGGGGTACTATTCCTCCCACTCATACCAATGATGGGGCACTATTCCTCCCACTGATACCAATGATGGGGCACTATTCCCCCCACTGATACCAATGATGGGGCACTATTCCCCCCACTGACACCAATGATGGGACACTATTCCTCCCACTGACACCAATGATGGGACACTATTCCTCCCACTGACACCAATGATGGGGCACTATTCCTCCCACTCATACCAATGATGGGGCACTATTCCTCCCACTGATACCAATGATGGGGCACTATTCCTCCCACTCATACCAATGATGGGGCACTATTCCTTCCACTGACACCAATGATGGGGCACTATTCCTCCCACTGATACTAATGATGGGGCACTATTCCTCCCACTGACACCAATGATGGGGCACTATTCCTCCCACTGACACCAATGATGGGGTACTATTCCTCCCACTCATACCAATGATGGGGCACTATTCCTCCCACTGATACCAATGATGGGGCACTATTCCCCCCACTGATACCAATGATGGGGCACTATTCCTCCCACTGACACCAATGATGGGACACTATTCCTCCCACTGACGCCAATGATGGGACACTATTCCTCCCACTGACGCCAATGATGGGACACTATTCCTCCCACTGACGCCAATGATGAGGCACTATTCCTCCCACTGACGCCAATGATGGGGCACTATTCCTCCCACTGACACCAATGATGGGGCACTATTCCTCCCACTGACACCAATGATGGGGCACTATTCCTCCCACTGACACCAATGATGGGACACTATTCCTCCCACTGACACCAATGATGGGGCACTATTCCTCCCACTGATACCAACGATGGGACACTATTCATCCCACTGACATCAGTGATGGGGCGCTAGTCCTCCCACTGCAAAATTACAGTTATGAAGTAGCAACGAAAATAATTTTATGGTTGGGGGTCACCACAACATGAGGAACTGTATTAAGGGGTCGCGGCATTAGAAAGGTTGAGAACCACTGCCATAGTGGGAATATACAATTATCACACAGACAGTGTCCCTAGTGAAAATTAATGTCAGGATCCCAGCTTTACCTGGAAGCAGCAATAAACACAATTTTGCCTGACCTCACTAATGTGAAATGGAACAGACTCAGTTTGGCAGTGTGGCAACTCTAGTATTTGCTAGATCTGTTCAAAGTTACAACATTTTGAGATGCTGTGACCTCATGCAGGCTACAGTTTCAACCAGCCCTTCAATCTGATAGCAGCTTATGCTGTATATACTCGGTCTTAAAGTATTAAATTACCAGTGTTAACCACTTGCCTACAGGGCACTTATACCCCCTTCCTGCCCAGGCCAATTTTCAGCTTTCAGCACTGTTGCACTTTGAATGACAATTGTGGGGTCATGCAACACTGTACCCATATGAAATTTCTATCATTTTTTGCACAATAAAATGGGTGTTTTATTTTTTGCGCTATAAACAAAAAAAATGGAAAATTTGTAACTATTATAAAATGTTTCAAACAGGTAATTTTTCTCTACTGATGTGTGTTGATGAGGCTGCACTGATAGGCATCACTGATGGGCACTGATAGGAGTCACTGATGATGCTGGTGGCACTGATGGATACAGGTGTACAGCACTGATGGGGACTGATCATCAGTGCCGATCCCTTCGCTGACAATTGCCGGTTCTCGGCTGTGAAAGTGTGAAGAAAGTGCAACCGATAACAGGCAACTGCATTTACCCGGTGATCGTTGTGTCATTTGACACAGCTGAGCACGTGGTAAAAGGTTGCCGTGATTGGCTGATTACCATACCCTGTGATCTGCTGTGTCCGTAGGGGATGGGGACGTGCAGGGAGGCGTGTCCTGGAATGACATCCATGGACTACACAACCGTACTGTAGCCGTCCTTCGGCTATAGTGCGGTTGGGAACCAGTTAGTGACTTAGGCTCCATGTGCACTGGGCTTGTAAAAAGGCCAGTTCCCTTGGCAGAAAAAAACCTCATATAGGGCATTTTTGTACACAGGTTTAGGAGTTTAGCATTTTTTCTGCCAGAAAACTTCAATAAAAAAATATGAGCTGCGTCTACGGGTAAACCACAATACTCCTGTACAAGTTTTGGTTCATAGTGTGTCAACTATTCATGTTTCATACAGTGTATCATTTCCACAGTGTGCCAAATAAACTGCTGAATTACATTTTTAAAACTTTTCATACCATGCCAATAGTTATTTACACATTGCCGTTGTTACAGAGAAGATGTTTAATGAAATGTGGATGGGAAGAATGTCTGTGGATTCTGTATTTGTTTTAGCAAATGGCAATTATATTTAATTCCTCTGAATAAGAGTCTAGTGTGCCTCACTGTTTGCATAAAGTGTAAGTAAGCTACAGGGTAATTTTTGGAAAACAATCCTTCAAATATATTTAACTAAAGAAGAAAATTAAGTTAAATTATGGAAAAAATGTATCATTTTTAAGAATTCACTTAACACTGTAGGGTAGCTAATTATGATAAATAATATATTTTCTGTTACTGATTTTAATATGCCATTGCGCATATAGGCAGCAGATGAACTAAACACTTAAAAAGACATGTAACAGCTTGTGTATTAGTTTGTTTAGTGTTTATTGCATTTTATTAGAATTCTGTACAGGCATACAGTAGAACATGATCCCACAGGGAGGATGCTGATTATCTTCCATTTTTGTGGTCGTATATTTATTTTTAACTTGCAGAGAGAGATTTGTGATTTCTGGTGAAGAGGCAGTTTAACATTCTGCAGTCATTCTGTAACGGGAAAGGTCATATAGATGAAGTTTACCTTATTGTTACTGCAATGGCTTATGGATCTGAAATGATTATAAATGCACCTTTGGAATTATTTTTTCAGCAGCCGTCTTTATTGAATATGATGCATTGCTTATTTTTTTTTATCATTGTTTCTTATTTTAGAAACATTTCTAGACACATAGATTTTAATATATCAGCCATTGTTTGGAATTTACTGAATATACAGAGTGAATGGAGGAGAGGTTTTATTTGGAATCCTTTTGTTGTTTTTAAAACCTGTAACTTCTACACACTTTAAGGGAATATATAGGATTAATATATATATATTATATATAGTACAGGACATCAAGGATGGGTGCTATGTGGCACTGATATTTGGGTTGTGGTCCCTTTAAGGGAATTGTTTGTTGAACCCAGGGATCTCACCCATGATGGGTGTGGAATTACGAGATAATCAAGCATAAGTAGAGGCTTAACTCTCAGTACTATCTGCATTAGAAATGGCTTATTTGGGATCTAGAATTTTGGAGGTTCACAGTGATATTTGGGTGGGAAAAGAACCTCCGCCCCTAACTAACCATGACCTAGAGGGTTAAGCGGCCTCTATGAAACACAGGAAGCTCCTAGTGCTAGGTATGGTGGAGTAGTAGGAGTTGAGAGAGGATTCCTGTCTAAGGCTGGCCATACATTATACAATTTTCTTGAGAATTTTGCTTTAGATTGACCAAAAACCATATAATATGAGGTCAAACCTATACAGCACATTCAATTGTATCCAATTAGGAAGGCCCTTGAACTACATAGTTGAAGGTAAATCTAAAGGAAATTGGACAGAAAATTGTATAGTGTATGGCCAGCATTAGGCCCCATCCACACCAATGCGTTTTTGAGTGTTTTTTTGCAGAAACACGCTACAGTCCAATTAACATGGTTTCCTATGGAACATGTTCACATCTATGCTTTTTTGAGCTGCTGCATTTTTGGAAAGGGTCAGGGACTTTTTTAAAAGCAAAAAGCTATATAAATCCTGCACAATAATAATAATAGCAATAATTATAAGCACTGGTGTTTCAAAGTAGATTTACTGAATGTCCTTTTTAGGTAGATAAATGCTGTGTATCTTGGGGAATTTGGGGGTGGAGGGAGAAAAAGATGGTTGTATATGCTAATGCTGCTGGTGTGTTTCCTGCAGTCTTTTCACAGCCTCTTCACATTCACTGTCTACATTCACAACAGGATGAATGCATTTTTTTAAATGGCACATTTGAATTATTTTTTTTGCTGGTTGCAATAACTTTTTTGCCTGTCCCTAAGGCCAGGTTCACATATTTGCGGCTGAATGGACTCCCATGCCCAGGAACACGCAGGGAAGAAGTCCTTGCACCTCTTCGAAATCGCAGCTCGCAAGGGAACCGAGGTTCCCAGTACGGTTGCGACTTCCAGTGTGGGCGGCGTGCCATTAGAATGAATGGCACCTACCCGCGGATCCCACATTCCTCTGTGTGGGTGGTGCGGCTGCAGGTATTTGTGCGGGTCCTGCAGTGGCACCACCTGCACAGATGTGAACCAAGTCTAAGTCAACAAATACCTCTGCACTACTAGCTGACTGAATGTGTGTTTTCACAAGGCCTATCTTCTTATTGTTGGTTACAATGTTTGTTTGTTTTTCCAGGATGTCTTCAACATACAAGCTGACCTCAATGCACTGTTTAATTGGGCAACTATGTGGCAAATGAGGTTTAATGTTGATAAATGTAAGGTTATGCACTTGGGGGCTAAGAATATGCATGCATCATACATACTAAGGGGAGTACAACTGGGGGAATCAATGGTGGAGAAGGATCTAGGGGTTCTGGTAGATCACAAGCTTACTAATGGCATGCAATGCCAATCTGTGGTTTCTAAAGCGAGCAAAATCCTCTCTTGTATTAAAAAGTATAGACTCCAGAGAGAGAGAGATATCATATTACCCCTGTACAAATCATTAGTAAGACCTCATCTGGAATATGCAGTTCAGTTTTGGGCACCAATTCACAAAAAGAACATTGGGGAACTGGAGAAAGTCCAGAGAAGGGCAACGAAACTGACAAGAGGCATGGAGGAGCTCAGCTAGGAGGAAAGATTAGAGGAACTGAATTTATTCTTTCTTGAGAAGAGGAGATTAAGGGGGGATATGATCAATATGTATAAATACATCAGTGGTTCATATAGTGAACTCGGTGTAGAGCTATTCACCCTGAGGTCATCACAGAGGACAAGGGGCACTATTTACATCTGGAGGAAAAGAAATTTAATCTCCAAACATGGAAAGGTTTCTTCACAGTGAGAGATGTGAAAATGTGGAATAGACTCCCTCAAGAGTTGGTTCTGGCCAGCTCAGTTGATTGCTTTAAAAAAGGCCTGGATTCTTACTTAGATACACAGAATATAACTGGATACTAACATTTATAGGTAAAGTTGATCCAGGGAATATCCAATTGCCTCTTGGGGGATCAGGAAGGAATTTTTTTCCTTGCAGGAGCAAAGTGGATCATGCTTTGCTAGGTTTTTTTTTGCCTTCCTCTGGATTAACTGTGGGCATAGGATCAGAACTTTTTTTTTTTAATGGTTGAACTGGATGTACTTTTGTCTTTTTTCAGCTAGAGTAACAATGTATGCATCAGCCCAGATTTGTTTGTTTTTTTTTCATTTGGGAAGGCACATGACAGGGTGATTTGCAGGAAGGAGATTTTAAGAGGCAGGGCAGAACATTGTCACGACATGGCATAAAGACACCCCAACAAGGACCCTTGTATCACCAGCTGTTAAAGCTTATATGACATTTTATTGCTTGGATTAAATCTAATTAAACTATGCATGAGTTTATTAATTGTATTGCCTGGGTACATTTTCTTATGTTCCCTGATTGTGTGCACAGATATATAAACCCCCAAATCCTTTCCATCTGTCTGCAACAACTGATTGATAGTTATCTTTACATTTGTGAATGACAATTCTGCTTTTTTTCTATTAAATCAGGTCTTTTCCCCTTATTGTTTTAGACTATAACATATTTAGCTGCCAGTGATTAGAGTGCATCAGGCAATTCTTACTTGACGGTTCATCCAAGAACTTATTTTTTGCACCATTTGAAAGAGAAGTTCAGTTCAAGAATTTGTGCACATTATCCACCCCAAATGACATCACTTGCTTTAACCAGACCCCTCCATCTTTATAAATAAAATAAAAGTCTAGCATATACTAGTTAGGCCTATCTTCCTTGGATAAAACTGTCCTGCTGCTTGGCAATTTTAAACTGCTGTAACATCTGTGGTATTTTTTTTGTTTAGAAACTCTTAAAGTGGTACTAAACCCAGCACCCTGCTTTCACTATATCTGGTCTCCCATAATACACAGAGCATGGAAGTGCAATTATTTTAGTAAATATAAACTGCTAAATACCTTTTCTCATCAGCAGTTACAGTAGACCAGTCTTGTAACTTCTATCAGTGTTCAGCAGAGCACTGGTTAAAGCTTGTAGGAGGAGTTTTCTTCCTGCTCTAGGAGGATGCAGAACCCCTGACCTCTGGGCACTGCTGATTGACCCTGTGCTGATCACATGCACTCTCCCAAGAATAAAAAACCTCTTTAGCAATACACACTAAACTGAACATGTACAGAATGGCTACGGGTTCAGTCTACAACCTGGACATTTGAACAAGAGGAGGGGCAGAGAAAACAGTATCAAACGGTCTTTTTACACAATGCAGAGAATTAACCCCGTAGGTTCCACAGTGAGTATAACAAGCATGCTTTACAGCATATACAGACTGATTTTACTGTTGTGGGTTTAGTAACACTTTATTGTCTTTACTAATACGTAAATGAAAATAGTCTGTATGACTTAACAGAATAAGAAGCAAAGTTAGGTATTCAGTAGCTTCTAAAAACACTTAGGCCTTACACAATGCGCTTCATAAGTGAATAAAAATGTTTTTCACTTTACGTTTTAATAACAAAAAGGTGTTTCTGCCATAGGCACTGGATTAACTGTAGCACTATCCCTTTAGGGGCCGCTGGATCTGAATAGGTCCCCCGATGCTCTACACGACCAGGCAACATGCATTTCTGACACTTTGTAAACTAGAGTCAGTAAACAGTTTTGAGCTTGGTTTTGTGGTTTTTATTAAGGGGTTAAACATGGATTGGGGCTAGGAGTATATGGGATGCCCAATTTGATTGAAGATATAGCAGAATCAGGACATTTCCTGCTCTAGCCCACTTAGTAAAAAACAACAGACACTTGCCTGCATTCCAGCTGGAACCATTAAAGTCCCTAGTAATGTAATCCCCTTCTAGGAGCTTGGTGTGCTCTGAGTGGATTAGTAACATGAAAATGTTTAGGAGCTCTTGTTCCCGTTGGTGCACAGAGCACCAGCCCACGGTGGCTACGATATCTGATCCCAGGACAGGAGATTGGGTAAGCTATGAACTGTCTGCTGAGTACTTGCAAGAACTTGCATCCAGCAAACCTCTCCCTTCTAGGCCCTGGGGGTGTCTAGGTACTCACACTGTCCTTGTCCTATAGCTGTGGATAGAAATGCTTTCAGGCCTTTCAGCTGGGCTAGTTCCTCATCAAGCTTTGCAGGCTGTCCTTCCCTGGTGCATGGCAGGGCTCCATCTTTTAGCTTCTCTTCAGCTTCCAGCCTGGAAACAGGTCCCCCTTCCTTTTGGGGCTGCCTCTCAGGTAACACAGCAACACCTCTCAGCAATCTATCTTCCACTGACTCCCCTGCTAACATGGCTCTCCCCTACTTATGGGCTAGTCCACTACCCTACCAGGACCTCTTAGCGTGGGATTGGTCAGGCTCTCATGAATATGTAGATTGAGGTCTCCACCCTTCCACCTACTGGCTTCTGGAAGCTTCCATGGGCCTCTAGAACCAGGTGGAGGCGATAGTCCCAACCTGCTGAGTCTTCCAGCCTGTCCTCACACTGAACCCACAGTAATTCAGGCTCAATAGCACCACCTAGTGGGCTGGTGCATTTTCATCAAACTCTTTATCGTTGTCAGGCAAAAGAATACTGTCTGCTTTGGCAATAACAAAACGTTAATGTTGTTTGAGCTGCTTTTCCTCCATGCAATCGCCACAAAAAAAAGAAGCTGGATTGAAAAACGCATGCTTTTTGGCATTCACATCAATCCTCTTTAGATCTAGCATTCCATTTGGTTTGAGTAGAATATCTTTACCAATGTAGAATCAGTCAAGCTCACTATTTAACTGTACTCAGACCAACACCTGTTGCCTGAGCATAAATAGTTATCTATTAGGCTCTATTCACACCTGAGTGTTTTGTAGTGTAAAGTTCAAAGCCCCAAAAAGCTTAAGGAGAAAAAAATCAATATTACTCTATGGAGATGGTTCACATTTTCACTCAAAGTCACCTGAAACAGAATGCCTGAAGCTTAAAGTTTTGGAGCTACCTTACCTTACCTTACCTTACCTTGACTCTCCCTGGTGGGAGAGGGCCTATACTCTTTAACCCATTCCTGCCCAGCAGACCCTCTAGGCTTATTGAGGTGCTATGGGCATGGGGTTCTCCCCTGGGTGCCATGACAGGAGTCTTTCAACAGGAAGCCCTGGCCTGACCGACACCACCCAGTAGCCTATTCCATACCTTCCTGAGACCATATGACCATAAACCCCAGCAGCAGCCCTTCCAGCACAGTTATCCTTTCCAGAAAACATTCCTATTACAGAAGTAGGAAGAATCCAGATGACAGCCTTCTAACACTTTTTTGGTACTCAATTAATTCCAAACTTACATGCTCCAGTCATTCCAAATTGTGACAGCACAATCCTTCAGATAAGAGAAGCGAGCCAAGTTGAGGAGCAGCCCACATCCCAAGGGATGTGAATAGTCCCATTAGTCCTGCACCTCTCCTTTCTTGCTTACCCACTAAGGCTGGGTGTCTGCAGGCTGAATAGCAAGGAGCAGTTCTACAGGGGAGAGGAGACATCTATGCATGTAGTTTACAAGTCAAGCAGATTTTTTTTTTGGGGGGGCGGGCTGGTTGCGACTCCCTCGCCCGTTAGGGGTTGGTGCAACTGATCTGCAAAGACTGACATCTTTAGAGGAAAAGAACGGTCCAGGATCTTTTTCTGTAAATAGGTAGGAAGTTGTCCCTGTGCATTGATTCAGACAAGTTGGATATCCCACATTCCCTATTACCCTATCCAAGTTATCTGCCCTAATAAAATAACAAAAACCAAGCTCATGGACTGTTCACTGACTGTGGATGACAGCGTGGAAAATGAGTTTTGCCTGGTTGTACAGAGCTTAGGGGTGCCTAGAAACATGGCAGCCCTCACAAGGGTAGCGCTACAGGCGGATTTCCTAAATTTCAAGGCAGATATGGCAATTTGTAATAATAATGTAATGGTTTGGTGCACAAATCTGTACTGCACAATTATGCAATGACATCATGCAAAGGACAGCTTTTCCCTTGTCAAAATGGTCAAAACCAAAGCCTCATTGTGGAAGGGTGGCCAGCCTATGCCTATAGGATTTCCCCCTGCAGCTATGCCTATGGTGTGGGAGATCCAGCCACCATTTGAAAATATGGAGTTTCTTTACCGCCTCCTCAGAGTGGGTCATTTTGGGCTCACTCTGGATGATGGGTTTAAATCTCTCAGATTTTTTCACGTATATCAGAGGGGTGAATTGCCAGCCTTTGAAGTTTCCCCATAAGACTTCCTCCTCCACACTGCCAACACTGCTCCCACTAATCACCAGCATCCCAACACTCCTCCTTGTATCTTTCCTTTGCCTTAAAGCATTTAACATGCTGGTGGAGTGTGGGAATAGACTTTTGTGCAACACAATGGCACTGGCTCTGGATTTTCTGGTCTAAATGATGGTGGGTGGGTACCTGCCTTTATACTTGTGGTGCAACATTGCCGCCTCTAGATTAGTATGAGATGTTGGCATTGTGACAATTACAAGTGACTGCTGGGCAATAATGACACTGACCTTTGCACAAATGATATACTTATATGCATCACTGTCCCTCCTCTCCACTTCTTCCAATCATAGAATACCATGTATTAACTGAGAAAAATGCAAGACATTCTATGAATGATGTTGGTGCTGAGCAAACAACCTCTTTCAGTCAGTGTGCAGTGGGACAGTGTGTAGAACCTGAGCAGGACTCGAAAGATCACAGCTATCACTGTAGAAGTACTGACTACTACAGTGATTTACAGCTTCCCCAGTGGTCCATCAGATAAGAGTAATGCATACTTATATTGTGCCAAGCTGGACCACGAATGCAATACAAATAAATCCTGGCACTTTAAATACATGTTTGAACTTTATAAACTCCTTATTTAAATCTCTATTCTATTTTACTTATTCTGCATTTTCCAAAATTACTATTATTATTACCTAATATCTTTATCTTGTTCTCATATTTGACTGCTTCTGCTGGATACATTTGAATAATAAAAATGTAGTGTTGTCTCAGAAGCCAGGACTTTGCTCGGCCTCCTGTTACTATGCTAGAAAAGCTATTATTCCTGAACAGAAGAATAGGAACACTAATTAGATATATCCTTCTTGTTTTTCAAAGAGGTTATATGTTCTAAGAGGTCATGGTCAGACATCTGAAAAGGTATGTGGATGTTATGACTTGACTAATATGTCTTTTCTACTGTAACAGTAGCTTCTTCAAATATTAATACAAAAATCAAGAAAATGATTGAGAAATTGTTTTGCACACTTTATTTTCAACTTTAAAGCTGACAACATTGTACTCTGCCTAAGAACTCCTCTTAAGAGTGTATTCAAAATATCAAAATGCCTCGATGGGTGGATATTAGTCTGCAGGTGCACAAACTGCCATAGGAAATGCCTAGGTGTGATGCCAAGCCTCTATGATGGAAACAAATTAAAATCGTATGCATGGGTGGGCGACAGTAAGGCAGGGGAGGAAGAGAAAGATGATGCTGGACATCCTTGAGTCAGGAAATGAGGAGGACTCTATCTCACTTTGTGCAGCTTGAGGAGCTCACAGTGTGTAGTGAAATCAGAGTACACAGTTTTAGTACAGGAGACGAGCTATACAACTGTGCAACAATAAAAGTATGCCTGAATTCAGCTTTAAATACATTAGTACACTAATAATTCCTGACAAGCTCCACTGACTAAGGAGAATGCCATGTGTTATGATGTGTGGGAACCCCATCTACATACATTTCATCCTATACATCAGTAAATTTAAACCAACTGATTAACATTGGTCTATTATATATACAGTATATCTAGATTGGGAGAGTGTCCAAATCTGTTAATGTGGAGTTCCATTCTGTTCCACTCCAACCAAGAAAAAATTCTTAAGGGAAATTATCCTATAGCTTTTTAACATTTAAAGTGTGCAGATTTAACTACTATACACTGAGTGTGAGGTGCAGCAGCAGGGAAAAACATTATATAAAAAGATAAACCCTCTATAGGAAATCCTGGGACAAGACTGGAAAACTCCTGGGACAAGGCTGGAAAACTAGATAAAAAAAGAAGTAACACAATAAATATTGCTCTGGACAAATCTCTGGTGCATTTATACTGCAATGTATCCTGTAATTTAAAGAATGACCATTTTAAAGGACAATGTTTAAAGTGCTTATATTTTTTGTGTATACAGTATGTTCTGTACAGGGGCGGACTGACAACTCATGGGGCCCCGGGCAATAGGGGATCTTGGGTTCCCTGTGTCCTTGCCCAAACTCAAACAAGCCTATGAAAAAGGTACCAGGGGCATCTCATGGGGCCCCCTACTGACCCTGGGCCCTCGGGCAGTGCCCGAGTTTCCAAATGCTCAGTCCGCCCCGGTTCTGTATTTCATTATTTGGATCAGGGCAACAAAATATTTTGTAATTATTTTTCTTTTGTCAAGTAAGTGTGAACTATTTCTTGGGCATATTTCATTGTTAATATTTCTGGTCAGCAGGTGGAGCTCTGAGCACCTTTTTACATGTTTACCAGGCTATGAGTAACTGATTTGCTGTAAAAAAAATGTTTGCAGAACTGAATAGTTCAAATTCAAATTACACATACACAGCTCATAGAGCGATCAAAACCCCACTTCTCTTACATCTCATCCCTCTCCATCTGATTTGTAGGGGTTTTTACAGAGTCCTAAATGAACAGTCTCAGGATTAAAATGCTGCTATGCTTTCTCTTTAGAAAGACATTATGCTCTGTAAGTTTATGAGTTGCTCCTTGTATTAGATATGTATTTGAAAAAAATATTTTATATAAAAAAGGTTTTAAAATGTATAGATTAAAAAATAAATAAATGGAGCCAGCACCCTTGTAGTTTACCTTTACTGTCCATACTAAACTGAACAGTTGCTCAGGTCTGTGCCATATGAATATATGAAATGACTGACACTTCCCTACTTGACCTCACTAACTAAATAAGTCATACAAATGGCCTGGAGCTAAAATAAAAACACGCAAGTTAGATTCATGAGCTAAGGGCACCACTTGTAGTCAGTTCACAGGGATGAGCTAAAAAGCTTAAAAAGCAAAATGGAGCATGCTGACCTGATTCTTCAGTTATTGCTACTTCCAGAGATGAGTGAACAAGTTAAATTCGGCTCCATTAATAGTTCACCTGATTCAACCCACAGTATAAGAATTTTACCAATATGTATGGGGCTTTTTGAGAAAAAGCAGCAAAAACCATATTCAGTTTCTATTTTTACACACTTCTGAAAAGGTGAAAATATTATTGTGGAAATTATACCATATAGGTAATTTTGTAAAGGAAATTGCTGATTTTGAAAGCCAGGTTTTTTTTTTTTGTTTTTTTTTAACCAGTGAGCAGTATATGTGGGATTAGTACCTGAAAAGAGCAGGAAGGTCTAAAAAATATGATTTTTTTTTCTTCTTGCAAATAAAAGGCTTTGGCAGCACCACAATTATGCAAAATGGAATTCCAGCTTTAGAGAACTACCAGCTGTGAAATTAGTAGGTTTTACATGGTATGGCAGTAAAAGAGCAAAGCATTATGAACTAAATGGTCCAGGCAGCGAATATAATGATGATAAATATTTTTTTTTTTTATAAAGAGAATGGTGAGTCTGAAGATTTCCAAGTATCCATATTCAAACCATCACCTAGTAAATTATTTCAAAATATTCCAAAAATTGTATTTTAAATAAGTTTGGTGTGGTAGCACCTCATCAAAATATTTGGATCCAAATGTTCTGAAAAGAGATTCCAATGGTGAAAAGTAAGATTACTAAAGGCATAACTAAAATCATAACAAACCATATGAGGGCCTGAAAACACACAAGGTTCTGAACTGTTTGACTGCACAGTGATTTATGCAGGTTGCAATAGCATTTGCCAATTATATAACGCATATACTGTATATTTTGGGAATCTGTATATACAGTATTTGCTATGAAAACAACTAGTTTTATGTATCACTAGATGAGTCACCTTAGATGATTCACCTTTGATATGGGAACTGGAGAGATGGGAGCCTCTTAATGGATTATTGTTGGGACCATTCATACCTAGGTCTAGTCCCTTATAATTTGGAACCAGCAATTGTTTGCAAATCTGTGGACATCAAGACAGGTATTGTTTTTTTTTTACCTAATTCAATCATAGAACAAGATACCAGATCTAACCCCAATTAACCACTTGTCCTCCAGACGATTTACCCCCCTTCCTGACCAGGCCATTGTTTTGCAATACGGCACTGCATTAACTTTAACTGACAATTGCGCAGTCATCAGGCCCTCACAGGGACAAAAAATAGGCCCTGGCATTTTGGACTGAGCAGCCCAAAGCCCAGGGACCCTTTCCTCAGAGCCCGGTGGCGGAACGCCAGGGCCCGGTTGCAAGAGCGACCTTTGCAACCCTGGTAGTTCCACCACTAGTTTCAGTAGATTATTTAATTATTTACAATTTTTTTAATTTTTTTTTTTTTTTAATTTTTTTTACAGGAGGCAGAGAGAGAGAGATAAAGCAAGAGAGATGTATGGAAGGAGGGAAAGAAAGGAAGGAGGGAAAGAAAGGAAGGAGGGAAAGAAGGAAGGAGGGAAACCGTGACAGAAAGAAAGAGAGATGTATAGAAGGAAGTAAAGAAAAAGGAAGGAGGGAAAGAAGGAAAGGAGACACAGGAGACAGAGAGAGAGAGAAAGAGAGAAGCAGAGAAAGAAAGAAGAATGGGGGAGAGAAGAGACAAGGCTGGCTGGAAGTGTGGGCGGGGCAGACGCAGTAGGAGAGGGTGGGAGGAGGAGGGGCAGCTTTCTCTCTTCTCTCCCATCTGTGGTGGGTGAGGAACTGTCAGCACTGGTGTAATGAACCGCCTGGCAGTACCTCTAGCAACCCACCGGTTAGGATTCCCCAGAGCGCGGAGTCTAAGTCCCGGTCTGCTTGTTCACCAGGGCCCCTGATGGTGGGGATGGACTTGGAGCGAACCGAGACCAGGTCGCGGCCCCTGAGTACACCTACCCGTGGTAGAGGGATCCTCCAGAGGTATCTGCAGGGTGAGAGCCTGATGTGAAGAGGCGGATGTGCCAAAGCAAGGTGGATGGATGAGCAGGACCGTGGTCAGACAAGCCAAGTTGGTAGCCATGGGAGCAGTGAGGTACAAAGCAGCGGGCAGAGAATAGTCGGGTCACACGCCATGTCAGCAACAGAAGATCAGATCCAACAGGGGGCATCCAGGAGGGAGGTCAGGCAAGCCAGGGGTCAGAGCAGGAGAGTACAGCACAGTCAGGGACAATCCGGGTCAGCAACAATCAAGAATCATGAGTATTCAGGATCAGGAACACAGAGAGACCAAACGGCTATTCATGTCAGCGCAAGGCAGATTTAAATACCGCGCCCTGCGCTGTCATTTGTGCCAGGCATGCACCCGCGGCTCCGAGTGCGCATGCTCGGGTTCCGTCTCCGCCGCGGCCAGCCAGGACCTAGTCCCCGTACACCAGCATGAACAGGCACACTGCGCCGAGCAGTGTGTCGCGGCGGCTCCTGACAACTGGGGACAGAATATGCTGACAGATCCCTCGCAGTGCTCCATGGGATGAGGGTTGACTGACTGCGGGGGGGGGGCATACAGGAGCCCAGGGTATGCAGGCTGCAGGAGATGGATAGGAGAGGCAGCCAGGCGGAACATAGAAGAACTGAGAAATTCATGGTCCTCTATGTGCCGCCTCTCCTATCCAGGCGGCCCCAAATGCCCGCTGTGCCCTATGGCCAGTCTGGGCTTGGCGGTTATGCAACACTGTACATCAATGATATTTATGTCCTTTGTTTTCCCCCCACAAATAGAGCTTTCTTTCGGTCGTACTTGATCACCTCTATATTTTGTGCTATAAACAAAAAAAGACTGACCATTTTGAAAAAAAAAAAACCCTATTTTTTACCTTTTTCTATTGTAGCGCTATTTGTACACTCTTTGCAGCTACTGGAGTATGATGGCACCACCTGTATAGTAATTAGTAGCAGAGTCCTTATAATCTGTGTGATTAGGACAAGATCTCTATCAAGCGCTAGTGCCTCCATTCAATTGGGGCTTGTGGAAAACAAGTGAAATCCCAATTGAGAAATGTATCATCCATAGACAGTAATCCACACAGCATTGTATATGAGAGTCCATGTATTGAAGAAATATCATTCAGTGGACCATCCAACATAAAGTATCTTCCAAACAGGAACATTAAGCATTAACAGTCTTTTTTTTGCATGTCCCAGTGAGGGGAGGCTGCAACATTTACAGTCTGAGCTCTCCCTCTGCAGGAAATCCACACCCCTCTCTTTTCCACCAGTGCTCTCTCTGATGACCTCATCTTCAGTGCCCAGAAAGCATAGCAGCCATATTGGAAAAGGGCAAAACAAACACTGCATAACAGAAGTATACACTGGAAAATGGGCAAATAGATTATCACATCACTACATTCTCGCCCTGCTGAAACTCCTTCTGACCCGGCAAGGATATACACATAAAACAACAACAAAACATAGCAAGTTAACATTGTTGTCGCCTTCTGCAGACCACTTCTCCAGAAGCAATCTATTACAGAGATTAGCTGCAAATAAAACATGGTTAGTAACAAATAGGCATCATGCTAACCAGTCTAAAATGAGCTGTAATCATGAACATGAGGTTGTACAGCATAGTTCTGTACAGCATAGCAGGGTCTTCCCAAGGTGTCATAAACATTGGTGGAGGTCGTCGAACACGATCTCCTCTCCTCAAGCCCTCAGGCATTAGTCCAGATAAATCTGGGACTGCACTAGTGGGAAAACTTGGTGCTCCAATCATGCCTGGAACTGTAGGCACAACGTTTTGGGAGTAGTTGGGTTCAGACTTCCCCTCTGAGGAAGGCCCCCATTAGTAATAGGTGAAGGAGCCTGTACAGGAGACTCTGGTGGAGGTGTAAACCAGTCATTGTCATCACACTGTTCTCCACTGCCTGCACAAGGCACATCATTAGAATCTGTAGCAATATCAGGTTGTGGCTCCTCATCCGCAGTAGCAACTTGTGGTACTGGAAGCAAGTGATTCCTATGCCAGGCTTTGATCCGACCCTAAGGTCCTCAAATCCGGTAGACTGGAATTCTAGGCAGTTTTTCTATAACTTCAAACAACTAATTTCTCCAGCGATCAGCTAACTTATGTTTGGCTGAGGGTCACAAATTGCAAAGAAGCACTTTATCACCAGGTTGTAAGTCTTTGTAACTAATGTAGGCATCAAAGCATCTTTTATTGGCACTATTTACTTTTGCAGCATTTTCCTCAGCCATTCGATAGGCCTCTTGTAAACTATGTTTGAGTCGTGCCACATACTGGTAGTGATCTCTATGTTCCACTCCATCAGTAGACACATGCAACTGAATGTCAATAGGCAGACGGGCTTCTCTCCCAAACATGAGAAAATAAGGAGAGAAACCAGTTGACTCATGTCTGGTACAATTATAGGCATGTACCTTAGCTCCAACATGTCAGCTCCAGGTTTGTTTAGCACCATTAGGGTGGGTACCCAACATATTCAACAAGGTACAATTGAATCGCTCAGGGAGAGCATCACCCTCTGGATGATAAGGTGTGGTTTGGCTCTTGTCGATGTTAAGCAATGTTAACAGCTCTTTAATTAGGCAACTTTCAAAGTCCCGTCCCTGGTCAGAGTGAAGTCGATTTGGCAGTCCATAATGAACAAAAAACTTCTCCCACAACACTTTGGCCACAGTTACTGCTTTTTGATCTTTGGTAGGATAGGCTTGAACACCGAGCGTAGTGATCAGTCACAATCAAAACATTTCCCACACCACTGCTGTCATTATCAATACACAAAAAGTCCATGCACACTAAATCCATTGGACCAGAACTTTTCAAGTGTTCCATATGAGCAGCTCGAGTAGGCAGAGTTTTCCATTGCACACATCTCACACAACGGCAGCAATAGTCCACAACAGCTTCCCTCATTTGTGGCCAGAAGAAACGGTCTCAGATAAAGCCATATGTTTTTTCAACTCCTAGATGCCCATGTTGGTCATGCAAACTTCTCAAAACAGATTTTCTGTAGACTTGAGGGAGCACTAGCTGTCGCCTTCCAGGATGATCATGGAACAAATGTACCCTATACAAAAGTCCATCGATAATTTTGAGTTCATCCCATTCCTTGAGATAGTAGGTATTCTGCTCACGTAGGGTTTTTCTCATGTAATTAGGATCTTTGCGGAAAACAGACTCTCTAACATGTCTGATTACTGGATCCCTCATTTTTAGAATAATCATATCTTTCTTTTGCAGCTGGATGTTTTCTGGTACCCCTAGAGCAGTGGGGCAGCAATACATGTTTGGGATACACTCTTCACCAGCTCCCAATGAGTCAATAACTCGTAAGTCAGAGAAAACAATATTGTCTCCTTGTACAGCAGCTGTAGCACAGTAGGCAGCCACAGCAGGCCCAGGTACTTCCCATTCACTTTCTTCTAAGTTCATTGGCAATCCAGGACGCCTGGAGAGAGCATCAGCCTCAATATTTTTGGGTTCTGGCTTGTACTTGAGAGTGAATTGGTAATCAGACAAGGCAGCAAGCCACCTATGACCAGTGGCATCCAGCTTGGCTGTAGTCAAAACATAAGTGAGGGGGTTATTGTCAGTTCTCACCTCAAACTGAGCCCCATACAAGTAATCATGCAGCTTTTCAACAATAGCACACTTCAGGGCAAGAAATTCCAGTTTGTGAACAGGATAATTATTTTGGACTGATATAAGCAACAGGCCTTAGTCCTCCTGGGTACTCCTGATGGAGGACTCCTCCTAACCCATCGTAGTTGGCATCTACAGGCTTTTGTGGGTCTACATAAGCCAACACTGGTGCTTCTGTAAGGCTTTTCTTAAGCTGTAGAAAAGCTTCCTCACAAGCAAAAGTCCACCTCTCACTGAAAGGAATTTTTCTGGTTGTGTCAATGCCAGCTGTTTCTTTAAGCAAGTCATTAAGAGTCCGAGCAGTCTTTGAATAGTCTCTAATGAAGCAGCGATAATAGCCACAAAACCCCAAGAAGAATCTCAGTTCTGTCAGATTTGTGGGACGGGGCCAGGTTACCACAGCCTCCACTTTAGCAGGATAAGTTTCTACCCCTTCTGCAGATACCATGTGGCCCACAAAATTTACTAAAGAAAGGGCAAACTTACATTTGTCCAGGGAGAGTTTCAGACCTTCTCTCCTCAAACGATCAAGCACTTTAAACAGTCTCTGATCATGCTTTTCCAGAGTGCAGCTAAAAACAATTATGTCATCTAGGTAGACAATACATTGAGTGGGACAAAGGTCTCCAAGTGTCCGATCCATTAGACGCTGGAAGGTTGCAGGTGCACCATTGATTCTAATTCCCTGAGGCATTTGAGAAAACTGGAAAAACCTCAGGGGGCAAATAAAAGCTGTCTTTTCTTGATCTTCCTCACTCATTGGTACTTGGTAATACCCAGATCTTAGGTCCATTACTGTGAACCATTTGCTGCCTTGCGCGGCATCAAGAGGTTCCTCAGTGCGATGTAGTGTGTATTGATCTGGGACCATTCGCCAATTTAGAGTCCTCCATATTCGTACTCCACCATTTTTCTTTCTGACTACCACTATTGGGGATGCATACAGGCTTTTAGACTCAACAATGATGTTTTGATCTTTCATTTTGTGCAAGAACTCTCGAACATCATCCAGATCTTTAGGAGGTATGCACCTGGGTCTTTCTGTAAAGGGGGTGCTATCTGTTAAGTGAATACTGTGTTGAATACTTTTAGCACACCCAACATCCATGTCATCAGTAGAGAAAACATCATTGTATTCCATTAGCTGCTCTTCTAGTGCTTGTTTGTGCTCTGCAGGACTATCAGCATCATTGAGGTGAAAGTCCAATTTGGTTTCTTTCTCCTCGACCTTGGCAGGGTAAGAGCTAATGGTTTCCACTGGGTAACAATAGGCTACCTCCTGCCAAGCTGGTATAATAACTGGGTATGTGGTAACAACATCCATTCTTGGACATTTTAAATAGAGATGAGCGAATCGAACCAGGCGAAGTGGAATTCGTTTCGAATATCGGGAAAAATTCGATTTGCATCGAATCCAAATTTTAGCCAACTTCGGGTGCACGAATCGAATTTTTCCCGATCAGCCGGCAAAAGTGTCACTGCAGAGAGCTCCGCTATTTCTGACAGTTCTGACAGTTCATTTACAGCGGTTGAAACATTGTATCTATTTGTTTCCATTTAGGATACAGATGTTTTTATTCGGAAATAAATAGATACAATGTTTCAACCGCTGTAAATGTGAAGGAACTGTCAGAGAACTGTCAGAAATAGCGGAGCTCTCTGCAGATACACTTTTTGCTGTACTGGAATACTTCTTCTTTTCATTCTTCTTCTTCTTTTCATTCTTCTTCTTCTTCTTCTTTTCATTCTTCTTCTACTTCTTTTCATTCTTCTTTTCATTCTTCTTCTTCTTCTTTTCATTCTTCTTCTTCTTCTTTTCATTCTTCTTCTTCTTTTCATTCTTCTTCTTCTTCTTTTCATTCTTCTTTTCATTCTTCTTCTTCTTTTCATTCTTCTTCTTCTTCTTTTCATTCTTCTTTTCATTCTTCTTCTTCTTTTCATTCCTCTTCTTCTTCTTTTCATTCTTCTTTTCATTCTTCTTCTTCTTCTTTTCATTCTTCTTTTCATTCTTCTTCTTCTTCTTTTCATTCTTCTTTTCATTCTTCTTCTTCTTCTTTTCATTCTTCTTCTTCTTCTTTTCATTCTTCTTTTCATTCTTCTTCTTCTTCTTTTCATTCTTCTTCTTCTTCTTTTCATTCTTCTTTTCATTCTTCTTCTTCTTCTTTTCATTCTTCTTCTTCTTCTTTTCATTCTTCTTTTCATTCTTCTTCTTCTTCTTCTTTTCATTCTTCTTTTCATTCTTCTTTTCATTCTTCTTCTTCTTTTCATTCTTCTTCTTCTTCTTTTCATTCTTCTTTTCATTCTTCTTCTTCTTTTCATTCTTCTTCTTCTTCTTTTCATTCTTCTTTTCATTCTTCTTCTTCTTCTTTTCATTCTTCTTCTTCTTCTTCTTTTCATTCTTCTTCTTTTCATTCTTCTTCTTCTTCTTTTCTTTCTTCTTTTCATTCTTCTTCTTCTTCTTTTCATTCTTCTTCTTCTTCTTTTCATTCTTCTTCTTCTTTTCATTCTTCTTTTCATTCTTCTTCTTCTTTTCATTCTTCTTCTTCTTTTCATTCATTCATCTTCTTCTTCTTTTCATTCTTCTTCTTCTTCTTTTCATTCTTCTTCTTCTTCTTTTCATTCTTCTTTTCATTCTTCTTCTTCTTCTTCTTTTCATTCTTCTTCTTCTTCTTTTCATTCTTCTTTTCATTCTTCTTCTTTTCATTCTTCTTCTTCTTCTTTTCATTCTTCTTCTTCTTCTTTTCATTCTTCTTTTCATTCTTCTTCTTCTTCTTTTCATTCTTCTTCTTCTCCTTTTCATTCTTCTTTTCATTCTTCTTCTTCTTCTTTTCATTCTTCTTTTCATTCTTCTTCTTTTCATTCTTCTTCTTCTTTTCATTCTTCTTCTTCTTCTTTTCATTCTTCTTCTTTTCATTCTTCGTCTTCTTCTTTTCATTCTTCTTTTCATTCTTCTTCTTCTTCTTTTCATTCTTCTTTTCATTCTTCTTCTTTTCATTCTTCTTCTTCTTCTTTTCATTCTTCTTCTTCTTCTTTTCATTCTTCTTTTCATTCTTCTTCTTCTTCTTTTCATTCTTCTTCTTCTTCTTCTTTTCATTCTTCTTTTCATTCTTCTTTTCATTCTTCTTCTTCTTCTTTTCATTCTTCTTCTTCTTCTTTTCATTCTTCTTTTCATTCTTCTTTTCATTCTTCTTCTTCTTCTTTTCATTCTTCTTCTTCTTCTTTTCATTCTTCTTTTCATTCTTCTTCTTCTTCTTTTCAATCTTCTTCTTCTTTTCATTCTTCTTTTCATTCTTCTTCTTTTCATTCTTCTTCTTCTTTTCATTCTTCTTTTCATTCTTCTTCTTCTTCTTCTTCGTCGTGCCTCGTGACTGCCCAAATGAGTGAAGTGTGCGGTGATTCTAAGATCGACGGCACTCATCTGCATGTCATACTGACTGACAGTATTATTTCTCTTCCCCAGCAGACTCCAAGGGCATTTAAATTAAAGGTACAGTGTTCTGCACTAATATAAAGGCTCTCTGAAGCCTAGAAACCCTTTAAATAAGTTAAATTCGCGGCGAATAAATTCGCATCGAATCGAAATTCTCCCGCAAATTCGGCGAATCAGCCGAATCGAATTTTTGAATAATTCGCTCATCTCTAATTTTAAACGATAGTCTTTCCTTTCTGGTACTATCACCCAGCCATTCTTTGCAGCCTCTTTCGGATCAGTCTCTAGCAGGAAAAAGCTACCATTTGCACCCAGTGAAATTTCCACATAAACCCGAAACACTCCCACTCCTCCGGCTGGAAGCTCTATGAGATGCCATGGAATTCTCACACATCCTCCAGGAAGATCAGGAGCAAAAGTTTGGCAGATATTTTGAAGTTCTGGAGCAACAGGCAGTGAAAGTAGAGGAGTACCCTGTTGTGGCAGAAGAAACCTTATGAAAGCAGCCTCAACGGCTTCAACATTGGAACCCACAATCATAGGAGCATACTCACTACCCCTGGGTGGAGGGCTCACATAGGCAATGAATGAAGTGGGGGATCCTCATCAGCTGTCATACCAGGAATGTGAAGCTCAACTTTTAGACAACCATCCATAAAAACAGGATTTCCTCCCACACCATAAACAGGCATAGTGTCCATCAGTTTCAAAGCGAGGTGGCTTAAGTGTTGCTGATAGAAAGGCCTGTAGATTATAGTCAGCTGAGAGCCAGTGTCAAACAGAACAGTAGTGGGTATATCATTAACAAGCAAATTGATAGTACATCTGCGGCCTACTCCAGCCAGTTTAGTGAACATTTGTTTTCTTGATTTTCCCTGTTTTCTTTTATACATTTGTCCAGCTTTACTGTGAATTTCAGAACTATCAGCAAGCAGTGGACACTGACGAACTGTGTGGCTCGCTTGTCCACAGCAGAAACATTTAATGTGGAAGAGAGGCTTATCACTGGAGGTTTTATCAGCAGATAGAGCTCCAGGCTGTGGAAGTCTACCAACTTCTTTGTTTTTAGCAACAGTGTCATTTTTGTGCTCACTCGAAGAACTCTGATTAACTTTACTTTTAGAAGGGGTACTAAAAAGGATATCAGCCTCCTGTTTCTTTAATTCAGACATAGTTTCAGTAAAAGTAAAGTTTCTTTTTCTTAAAACAACTCTTAGGACCGGTGACACTGGGTGATGCGGCAGTAACCCCTTTATGATTTGAGCAGTCCTTAATTTATCAACATCTGTAGGAGAGATTACTTTTTTAGTGAGCAATCTTCCTAGAAGCACTTCTAGCCTCCTCAAAAACACAGAAACATCCTCTCCCTCGTTATGCTTTGTCTATTTAAAATCAGCTAGCATCTGATCCGGGTCACGGTGCAGTCCATAAGCATCTGTCAAAATATCAATATATTCTTGAGCACTGGTACTCACATGTGTGTCCTTGTAAGCTCTGACAATAATGGATGCTGGTGGTCTTAAGCTTTCCATGATGCGCTGTTTTTTATTTTCCTCTGAGCAGGTCCATTCCTCTATCACTTGTGCAAAATCTTTCCATACTTCAAAGCTTTCTTCACCAGCAGGGACAGGTAGCACTCCTGAAAAAGGCTTTAATTTGCGTTAAGAATCAGCATGTAAATTCTGAGCAATGACTTCAGTGACTTTTAGCAGCAGATGCTCAATATTTGTTTCCTGCTTAGTGGCTGTAGCAGGCAACATTACAGTCTCTCCTGATGAAGCTGTTGTATTCAATGGTTCACACTTTACAGGCAGAGCTGGTAACTTTTGCCTTACTGGAGGTGAAATCACTGGAAATACTACAGCACAACCAATTGCTTCAGCCCCTTTGGGATTTATGCAAAAGGGCCCTTTAACTGGATTTAAATCTACCTCACTGAGACAGAGATAATGGGTTTAAAGTTCATAACTCTCATCTTCTTCTGTTTTATCCACAAGAGTGGCATACTGCAAGGTTTCATTTGCTTTTAGTGCCTCCTGCAGTCTGTGGGAACTCACAGTGATAGGCACATATGAAATAGCAAATATCCTTTTAGGTGGCAGGCCCTCTTCTAGGGCCCACTGCCTCACAGCTTCTGTTGATAACAGTGACATGGTCATTCCTTAATGTCCTGATCCAAGATATATTCTCTCAGTAGTGCCTCCAAATGTAGTGCTCTTTGTACACTCTTTGCAGCTACTGGGGTATGATGGCACCACCTGTATAGTATTTAGGACCAGATTCCTTATAATCTGTGTGATCAGGACAAGATCTTTAACAAGCGCTAGTGCCTCCACTCAATTGGAGCGTGTGGATAACAAGTAAAATCCCAACTGAGAAATGTATCATCCACAGACAGTAATCCACACAGCATTGTATATGAAAGTCCATGTATTGAAGAAATAACATTCAGTGAACCATCCAACATAAAGTATGTTCCAAACAGGAACATTAAAGCATTAACAGTCTTTTTTGCATGTCTCAGAGAGGGAGGCTGCAACACTTACAGTCTGAGCTCTCCCTCTGCAGGAAATCCACACCCCTCTCTTTTCCACAAGTGCTCTCTCTGATGACCTCATCCTCAGTGCCCAGAGAGCATAGCAGCCATATTGGAAAAGGGCAAAACAAACACTGCATAACAGAAGTATACACTGGAAAATAGGCAAAGGAATTAGCACATCACTACACTATAAAACATATCCAGTAAAAAAATTTTAAAAAATCGAATTTCTTTATACATTTAGGCCAAAATGTATTCTGCTACATGTCTTTGCTAAAATAAAAATCCCAGTACATGTAAATGAATTGGTTTATGTGAAGGTTATAGTATCTATAAATGGTGGTATATATACTGAATTTTTTTTTTTTACTTGTAATGGTGGTGATCAGCGACTTAAAGCAGGACTGTGGTGAGCATTCTGACACTGGGGGGGGTGAGAGGGCAACTAACTGCCACTGACATCCCCAGTGTCATTATTACAGTGATCAGTGCTAATAAAAAGTACTGACACTATTCTAATGACACTGGGCAGGAAAGGGTTAACATCTGAGGCAATCAAAGGGTTAACTGTGTTCTGTTTTACTAACTATGCTGTGTGTGTTTTACTTGGGAAACATACTGCTGTGTATTAAAGGTACAAAAAGCTTGGTTGTCATCAAGGCTGGACTTTAAACAAGCCTTCATCTCCTTTACATGGGTGTGGGAGGATAAATAGTTTACAGAAGGAACAATATTTTTGGTTTGTTTCAGTTCAGCTCACAGAACATGACAAGGACACTGTATTTCTGTAAAGATAAACTGTTTTTTCCTCTTTGTGCTGAAAATATTCTTTTAGTGGTAAGCATTATGTGAAAATTTTGTTCTAGGTTTTACATGTTTATTTTAAACTACGCGCTGTCTTCTGGTGCCAAAGACAGCAAGGTAGATATTGAGGTAGATTTACTAAAACTGGTGAATTCAGAATCTGGTGAAGTTGTGCTTGGTAGAAAATCAGCTTCTAACCTCAGCTTGTTCAATTAAGATTTGATAATAAAACCTGGAAGCTGATTGGTTTCTATGCAGAGCTGTGCCAGTTTTTGCACTCTCCAATTTCAGTAAATCTCCCCAATTGTCTTCTGGCTGTTTGCCTAATCTGCTTCTTTTCAACAAGCTCGATATCTATGGTAACAAGACAATATAAGAAGAAATGTTTGATTTTTCCTACAGGAGCTATATGCAAGGAGCTAAATACACTTGGAATTCACTCATACACTACAAGACTATAAAGGCAGTATCTTGATCTCACTTTTCTGTATTGCAGTTAAAGCATTAACCACTTGCACTCCTGAGGATTTACCTCCCTTAATGACCAGGCCTTTTTTTGCTGTTTGGCATTGCACTAATTCAAATGATAATTGCACGGTCATGCAATGCTGTACCCAAACAAAATTTACGTCCTTTTTTTCACACAAATAGAGCTTTCTTTTGGTGGTATTTTATCACCTGTGCGCTATTTTTGCGCTATAAACAAAAAAAACACGAAAATGTTGAAAAAAACCCGATATTTTCTACTTTCAGCTCTAAAAAATATATCGTAAACTCAAAGTTAGTCATAAATTTAAGCCAAAATGTATTCTGCTACATGTTTTTGGTCAAAAAACCCCCCAATAAGTGTATATTGATTACTTTGTGCGAAAGTTATAGTGTCTACAAACTATGGTATAGATATTGTAATTTATCCCATTTTTTGCTATACAGCGCTGCAATAGTTCAACTGACAATTGCGCGGTCATGCAAAGTTGCACCCAAACAAAATTTATGTACTTTCTTTCACAAAAATAGAGCTTCTTTCGGTGGTATTTGATCACCTGTGTGCTTTTTATTTTTTGCGCTATAAACAAAAAAAAAACTAAAATTTTGATAAACAATATTTTTTCATTTCCGTCATAAAAAATCTCCAAAAATCTCAAATTTCGTCATAAATTTAGGCCAAAATGTATTCTGCTACATGTTTTTGGTAAAAAAAATCCCAGTAAGTGTATATTGATTGCTTTGTGTGAAAGTTATAGCATCTACAAACTATGGTATAGATAATTTGAAATTTACACAGCTTTTACTTTCTGACCGCCCATCACATCTCTTGAGGTGCTAAAATACCAGGATAGAACAAACACCCCCAAATGACCCCTTTTCGGAAAGTAGACACCCTAAGCTATCTGCTGAGAGGCATACTGTGTCCATGGAAGATTTCTTTTTTTTCCACAAGTTTCTGGAAAATGACAAAAACATTTTTTTTGTTTTACACAAAATTGTCATTTAAATTATTTATTTCTTGCACAAACCACGAGTATATGTGGAATTACACCCCAAAATACATTCTGCTACTTCTACCAAGTATGAGGATACCACACATGTGAGACTTTTTGGGAGCCTAGCCCCATACAGGAGCCTGAAATCCAATGACCACTTTGAAAGCCTGAAGGTGCGTAACTTCATTTCACTTCCTCACTACCTATCACAGTTTTGAAGGCCCTGACATGCCAGGATAGCACCAACCCCCCAAATGACCCATTTTTGGAAAGTAGACACTCCAAGGAGTTTAAAAAGAGGCATGGTAAGTATTTTTCAGATCTCATTTTTTCTCACAAGGTTTTCAAATATAAAAAAAGAAAAGAAAAAATATGTTTTGTTTTCTTTCTTCATTTTCCAAAAACTTGTGGCAACAAACGAGATCTGAAAAATACTCATCATGCTTCTTATCAAATTCCTTGGGGTGTCTACTTTCCAATAATTGATCATTTGGGGGAGTTTGGTGCTATTCTGGCATTCCAGGGCCTCCAAAACTGTGATAGGTAATCAGGAAGTGTAATAAGGAAATAAAGCCCTTTAAAAGCCTGAAGGTGCTTATTGGATTTTGGGGTCCTGTACTTGGCTAGACTGCCAAAATGTCTCTCACACGTGGTACCCCCATACTTGGGAGAAGTAGCAGAATGTATTTTGGGGAGTAATTCCACATATACATATGGCTTGTGTGAGCAATAAATTATTTAAATGACACTTTTGTGTAATTTTTTTTTTGTCATTTTCCAAAAACTTGTGGTAAAAAAATAAATTCTTCTATTGATTCAACATGCCTCTCAGCAAATAGTTTGGGGTGTCTACTTTCCAAAAAGGGGTCATTTTGGGGGGTGGGGGCATTTTATGCCCAGCATTAGAAGATTATGCCACACATCACTCACTCTTCTAACCACCTGAAGACCAAACCTTTTGTGACACTTTTTGTTCACATTAAAAAAATCTGTATTTTTGCTAGGAAATTAAAGTGAACCCCCAAACATTATATATTTTTTTTAGAGCAGACACCCTAGCAAATAAAATGGTGAGTGCTGCAAATTTTTTATCTCACATATTACTTACACAGCAATTTTTCAAACGCAATTTTTTTTAAAAATATACACTTTTTTAATTTTAATGCACAAAAACACAATATATTGGCCAATTATTTGGTATGCTATAAAAGATGATGCTATGCTGAGTAAATAGATACCAAACATGACATGCTTTAAAATTGTGCATGCCCTGCGCAATGGCGACAAACTGCATACATTTTTAATATCTATAGGCAACGCTTTAAAAGCCTTTACAAGCTACCATTTTAGATTTACAGAGGAGGTCTAGAGCTATAATTACTGCCCTTGATCTGACGTTCGTGGTGATACCTCACAAGCATGGTGCAATCGCTGTTTCCATACTGGCACATGGTCAACGCTCACTACCGCAGGTGCGCGCGTGCGGGCGAGGGTACTTTTTTTCTGATTTATTTATTTATTTTTACACTGTCCCTTTAATTTTTTTTTTTTATCACTTTTAATGCTATCTCAGGGAGGGGGGGGAATATTCTCCCGCTGCTTGTAAAAGCAATCCTGCAGCTAATTAGCCACTAGGAATGCTTTTACATGAAAGCCCATCGCCGGCTGAAAAAAATGATACCAGGATGATGCCTGCTGCAGTCCAGTGATGTACCAGTACATTGCTGGTCCTTGTTGGGTGTATATGCTATGTTCTTTTTTTCTTTATGCAGCCTGTGGGCTGAATGAAAAAAAAGAGAAGAAATCTCTGCCAGAAAAAGTGTGTGGTATGCCCACCATTAGAATACCTCCCTGCATCCACCCACTTCTAATGGTGGGCACACATGAAATGTGCCAACAAATATAAAATATATATACCGAAGCATAGGGGCCATCCACCCACTGGCCTCCCCTGGCCCCCATGCTTTGGCATATATGCTCTTTTTTTTTAACTGCGGATAAAAAATCTCATCCAACAGCACTGCACACACCTACGTATGTCTATTCTGAAAGCAAGACCCTGTTGTTGTCAGAATAAACAGGTCAGTGCTGCAGTTTGACATTCCTGCAAAGAAATCAACAATGTTTAACAATAAAACATTAACTCAATAAAACAACTTTATAATTGAAATATCTCTGCAAGGAAAAGTGTATGGTGGTATGCCCACCATTAGAAAACCTCCCTTCATCCACCCACTTCTAATGGTGGGCACATATGAAATGTGCCAACAAATATAAAATATATATGCTGAAGCATAGGGGCCATCCACCCACTGGTCACCCCTGGCCCCCATGCTTTGGCATATATGCTCTTTTTTTAAATGCGGATGAAAAAATCTCATCCAACAGTGCTGCCCACACTGATTTATGTATATTCTGAGAGCAAGTTCCTGTTGCTGTCAGAATAAACAGGTCAGTGCTGCAGCTGAAAGCATTCCTGCAAACAGAAATTGTTAACAATAGAACAGTAACAATAAAACAGTAAAAGTAGAACAATCTAAAAAATGACAACAACAGAAAAAACTATAACTATTTTTGGTTTTTACATTTTTTTATTTTTTGGGGGGATTTGTACTTTTAATTTTTTTTTTTTAATTTCTTTTTTTCAAACTTTAAACATTTTTAAAACAGATGGTAGGGTCTCTCCAAATGCGATAGCCAGTTTCCTGACTACCTAACATCTTTCGAGACCCTGTGTAACTGTGCCCTGCTGTACCCTATACTAATAGGCCACTAGTGTATGGTAGAGGCGGAAGCAGGTCTTGACGCAGAGGCCAGGTTGGCCAGGACAGGAGGGACAACAAAAGCTGCTGTCACGCCTAATTCCACGTTTGCTACAGACACAACATTTTTTTGGGGGTCTTTTTTGGGTTGGGATACCAGGAATGGTATCGGGAAAATGTCTCTCATGCAGCCAGTTAACTGCATCTGGGATGGGAGTTTGGGGCGCAGCCCTGATGACCTCTAACTGGAATTTTAGGTAGGATTCACTATGTCCAGTTGCTTTGTAGAGAACAAAAGCGTTCTATAAAGCCAATTGAAATAAATAAACAGACACTTTTTTGTACCAGCATCTGGCTTTTTGGGAAACTAAGTACGGCTTCATCATCTGGTCCTTGTAGTCCACCCCTCCCACGTTAAGGTTATAATCGTGGACACAGAGGGGCTTCTCAACAACACCAGCTGCTGTGGCAATTTGGATGGTCGTATCTGCGTGAATGGAAGACAGGAGGTAAACATCCCGTTTGTCCTTCCACTTTACTGCGAGCAATTCTTCGTTTCTCAAGCAGGCTTTTTCCCCCTTTCTAAGTCGGGTATTTACAAGCCATTGGGGGAAGCCCCGGCGATTAGATCGCACAGTACCACATGCGCAAATTCCCAGATTGAACAAATGTCTAAATAGTGGCACGCTTGAATAAAAATTGTCCACATATAAGTGGTACCCCATATGGAAAAAGGATGACACCAAGTCCCAAACTATCTTGCCACTGCTCCCCATGTAGTCTGGGCATACGGGGGGGCTCCACATGACTATCTTTTTCCTCGTAAATCCGAAACTTACATGTATAGCCTGTTGCCCTCTCACAGGTCTTATACATCTTGACCCCATATCTGGCACGCTTGCTGGGGATATACTGTTTGACTACAAGGCGGACAGAAAATTGAATGAGGGACTCTTAAATGCAGATGTTTTTATGGGGAGTATACACATCTGCAAATTTTTGGTTAAAGTGATTTACGAGGGGCCGAATTTTGTGGAGCCGGTCAAATTCAGGGTCACCCCGAGGATGACCGAGTGTGTTGTTGTAGAAGTGCATAAAACACATTATCGTCCCATACCTATGCCTGGCCATGGCAGTAGAGAACACGGACATATGAACAAACGGGTCTGTGGACCAATACAACTGCAATTGATTTTTTTTATTTTTTTTATTGCCCATGTTGAGGGTTAGGCCAAAAAGATTTTAAATTCGGGAACACAACTTGTGCTTGCCACCGCACCAGCTTGTACTGCACTTATGGGACACGCCACGTCACCAAGTGATACTGCAGTGCTGGTATGTATAAGACCAGGATGTACTAGGCCGCTGGTGCTTGCCAGTTCACCAAAAGGTAGTGCGGCACTAGTACTGACACTCTGTTGCATATGAGAGTCATCATGCATTTGTACCACCTCAGCAACCTGGGAATGGGGTCAGGTACACCTGATCTTAGCAGGGACCTCTTCTGCGTCTTCAGAGCTATCTGTCAGGGTGCCGCTGCTGTCTATAGGTTCATATTCTGAGCCTGATTCTGTCAGGGAGTCTTCCCCTTCGCTCTCACCTGACATGCTCAGAATCCTATAGGCCTCTTCACTAGAGTACCTTTGGTTGGACATTTTGGCCACTAAATTTACAGGTACCTAGTGCGACTCATGGGAAAAAGAGCACCTGGCTGTCAGGAACTGCTTGAACCGCTACAAAAAAATTTACCGACAAGTGCTAACAGAGATCAGGCCTGATTCTGTGAACACTGCGGTTTTGTGTGTAATGTATCAAGTGACAGTTATCTACTGACACTGCACTTGCTGGGGGAGAAGGGGGGGCATAGGGGCTAACTGCAGGTGCTGGCAGGTGTCGGGGCTGATCCCACTAACACTGCATTTTTGGGGATACTATAGTAATGTGAACGCTGGTATAGCGCTGATCTGATCAAAGATATTGATCCAATGAGACACTATACTAGCAATGGAGGTTTAGCATGCAAGTGAGAGTGTTCCTGGCAATCAAGGGGTCAAATGTGATTACTTGTGTACTAACGGCAATCTGACGCTATCTGGGAGGGGCGCTGACGCTAACACTTTCGGAAGTCACCAGTGACACCAATACAGTGATCAGTAAAAATCTGTTCACTGTAATGACACTGGTGACAGGGCAGTGAAGGGTTTAACTGGGGGGGGGTCAATGGGTTAAACGGGATTACTGGTGTACTATCGGGCAAACTGGCGTTATCAGGGAGGGGCGCTAACACTATTGGAAGTCAAGAGGAACACTGATACAGTGATCAGTAGAAATCCGTTCACTGATCAATGACACAGGTGGCAGGGCAGTGAAGGGGTTAACTGGGGGGGGGGGCGATCAAGGGGTTAAACGGGATTACTGGTGTACTAGAGGGCAAACTGGCACTATCTGGGAGGGGCGCTAACACTATTGGAAGTCGCCAAGGACACTGATACAGTGATCAGTAGAAATCTGTTCACTGATCAATGACACTGGTGACAGGGCAGTTAAGGGGTTAACTGGGGGGGGGGGGGGTGGTGATCAGGGGGTTAAATGTGTCCTGGGTGTGTTCTAACTGAAAGTGTAGTGCTTTTGTATTCACAGTTCTTCTGTCTTCTCTGTCTGGAACAGAATGTGCCCAGGCAGAGAAGAATTACATCATATCCTGTCCTGTGTAACTGTCAACACAGAACAGGATAGGACAGGGACCGATCATCCAATTTCAGCCAGACATCACTGGCTGAAACCAATGATTGATCCCTTGGGTATCAAATCTTGACACCCGCGGGTTGGCGTGTGCTCGCCCCCTGCCCGCAAAAACCTCGGGAGCGCGGAGCACGTTTAAAAACGTGGTTTTGCGCAGCCGTGCCATCCTGCAAATGTTTTAATGCATTGGCTGTGGGACAAGAGGTTAAGCAATAAAGACTTGTCCTAGCCTAAGAACTGAAATGAAAGAACAGCAAAAAACTGATGAGGTCATCCCTACGTTCTCTCATACTATCTCTGACTTAGACTGACAGCACTATGCAGTATAGTAGATTTTGATTGCCATACAGTATTCCTGCTCCCAGCCTAAATCATGCTGTATGGGAGATTACAGGAGGCCAATATCAAAACAGGTTTAGGTACTATTAAAGTATATGAAGTTTTTAAGTTCAAATCTCTGGTATGGCAGTCTAAATATGTCCCAAATCTAGTTATGTTATAGACCAGCCCCAAACAGCAATAACAACTTTCCTTTACCTGATTGACCCAAGTTCTCCTTTATTTGTGTCTTAAACTCTCTTCCTCCTAGACACTGCAGATCACAATTAAAATATTTCAGCAGAAGCAGTGGTGGGACCAGTTTTGGCCAGTTGCTGATTGACAAGCTACAGGTTTATGAATCAGCAATGACAATGCTGATAGCCACACACTTCACTACAATCACATCCCACTGTAGTGCAAAATGGGACAGCCAACATGAGAGTGGCAACTCTTCCCTGAATTTAGGAGCAATGCAGCATTGTTGCCATACCATACACTAGGTTGACTTCACTGGGAAGCTCAACAGGTTGTTGCAGGGGGAATTATGGGGAAACTGTAAGTGCAGACGCACTTCTAATTAAAGCGGTATTAAACCCAAAAGCAAACATTTTATTATATTGCAGCTTACCAATTCTTAGATGTTGTGACTGCATTAGTTTTCTTTTTTAGGCTTTCTTTTTTTTATTTTCATCTGGTGATCCAGTCCATAAGTCTGTTGTTTTTCAACAGAACAAGCTGTCCTGCAAATGTCGCAGTTAGCGTTGAGACAAACCATTTACCACTGAAAGGGGTTCTTACAATGGCCAGCTTTTATTTATTAATGTGAAACCTTTCTCCCAAAAGAAAAAACAATGTTGCTTTAACTGCTTGTGTAACTGCAGTGTAGCTGAAGTTTGGTTTCAATGTGTTAGTGTATCTAAACCCGCAAGTACATCTAACACTCCCCTCCCCCAGACTGACAATGCCGCTGTCCAAAGGTGCTCCCTGTGTTATTTCATACAAAGTGAGGGCAATCTAATACAGGAGGTGTGTTACTGGCCAGATCACCAGGTAAAAGAGAAGGGAAAAAGCCTAAAAAAAAGAAAATGATTACAGCCACCACATCTAATGATTAGTAGGCTACAATATATTTCATATTTAGTTTAATTGCAGCGCATGTCACACTATTGTACAAATGACTGATTATGCTCTGTATCCCCCTGCATTAAAAAAAGACACATAGCTGCAGGCTGTAGATATCTGGGCAGGATTTACTTATGTATTAGAGGGATCCCTGTGTTTTTTTTTTTAATACAAGTTGACTTAATGCGCTCTGTAGTGTGTTCACTCCTTGGACAGAGTCTTCACAGTGGTTTTCTGTAAAAATTTAAAATTTACTTGCTACTTGGTTATTATTTTAGTTGCAGTGCAGTGCAGCTTTATAGAAAAGAGAGAGAATGTGTGCGTGTGCTTAGTAATCAGCTACCCTTTTTTACCTACCAGTATACAGTATAGGTAAAATAAAGGAATAATGTTGTCTTCCAGACTTTTTGCTGTACATCCTGTAGACTCTTTGCATAGTCTATTTATTCTGGCAGCTAGTCGTTTTTTAAATAAATGCCGCCAGAAATTCAATAGCTAATAGTCCAATAGCTACCATTTCCTAAAGATTACAAATTTTGACAATTTTTTTCTCTATAACATAAGTGAAAAAGAAGAGTCCAGGACAATATCATTTTTGCCAATTTGACCATAAAGCTTGATACATTCACCTACAGCATTACAATTGTTTATCCCTGTTTGCAACATACTGCTTTATAAATTATAAGTCCCACAATAAACCACTGAATGCTAAGACGCACATTAGAAATTGTTCTTTTCCCTAACATGTAGGAATAAAATTGCCTACAGCACAATCTAGGCAAACAAATACATTATATTGCCAAAAGTATTGGGACACCCCTCCAAATCATTGGATTCAGGTGTTCCAATCACTTCCATGGCCACAGGTGTATAAAATCAAGCACCTAGGAATGCAGACTGCTTCTACAAACATTTGTGAAAGAATGGGTCGCTCTTAGGATTTCAGTGAATTCAAGTGTGGTACCGTGGTAGTTTGCCAGCTGTGCAATAAGTCCATCCGTGAAATTTCCTTGCTACTAAATATTCCAAAGTCAACTGTTAGTGGTATTATAACAAAGTGGATGCAAGTGGGAACAACAGCAACTAGGTCATGAAGTGGTAGGCCACGTAAAATGACAGAGCAGGCTCAGCGTATGCTAAAGTACACAGTGCGCAGAAGTCATCAACTGTCTGCCATGTCAATAGCTAAAGACCTCCAAACTTCATGTGGCCTTCAAATTAGCACAACAGTGCGTAGACAGCTTAATGGAATAGGTTTCCATGGCCAAGCAGCTGCATCCAAGCCTTACAACACCAAGTGCAATGCAAAGCGTTGGATGCAGTGGTGTAAAGCCCCCTCCTGTTCCAACATACTGCGCACCAGTGCACACAGCAAGGTCCATAAAGACATGGATGAGCGAGTTTGGGGTGGAGGAATTTGACTGGCCTGCACAGAGTCCTGACCTCAACCAGATAGAACACCTTTGGAATGAATTAAATCGGAGACTGCGAGCCAGGCCTTCTCGTCCAACATCAGTGCCTGACCTCAGAAATGCACTTCTGGAAGAATGGTCAAACATTCCCATAGACACACTCCTAAATCTTGTGGACAGCCTTCCCAGAAGAGTTGAAGCTGTTATAGCTGCAAAAGGGTGAGCCAACTCAATATTCAACCCTATGGATTAAGACCGGGGTGCCATAAGTTCATGTGCGTGTAAAGGCAGGCATACAATACTTTTGGCAATATAGTGTACATTTATAGTAAATGTGTATACTTATTGACCTAGGAAAAGGATGCATTTTGACCATACTGACAATTACCTTCAGATTTCAGTGAGAAGGAAGGGACCATTGGCATAGTGCAGACAATCCTAGCACACATTACCCTAGACTTATTCATAAAGGATAATATAAAAAAACAGAACTGAGCATCAGATGAAAAATGAATGCAAGAGTACAAGATAACTTTAATTGTTATTGAAAAAGTCATATAAAAACAGCCAACATTGCTCAGCAACTGCTAAATTGCTACTCCTTGAGGAGAGTTTATTACAGGTTCTAATATAGATCTGTGAGATGATACAAGTTTTATCCTGTGTAGAGCTCTGATGTGAATTGTGATGCCCCTGAAACACATTGGCTGATTTTATATGATTAACTACATTTGTCTTGAACTTTGCATATGTTTATGATCTGGTTTTTCCTTTATGTTTTTCTATGGTTTGAACTACATTTGGATGCCTTGAGGGAATCATTGAGTAGCTTTGCTGTGTATCCACTTTGCCAGAGCTATTGAGCTTGTTTGAAGCTTTTATTCATTTGACTATGCTGTATTCAAAAACTGATGCTTTCAGTTTTTTTCCAAACAATTTTTTTCACCACCCCAATAACTGGAAAATGGAGAGCCAAGATTAAGATTGGGACTTTATATGTACCTAAAAATAACATATAACACACTACTTTAGGATGTACAAAATGTTATTACATAATTAAAAGCTTTTTTAAATCACACATCAAGTGCCATATCATTTTGAGTATAACAAACACATGTTTACGATTCCTAACTAGCATAAAAGATCAACACGATTATCAGTATATTTGCTTCCTCAGAATCCACGCCTTTGTAGTAGCTATGGATGCACAGCAATAACAAATAGAAACTGAAATCGGCATTATAACAAAAAATAATAATAAACAGCATTTATATATTCATCAAAAATGGCTTCAAATGTTTAGAGGGCACAAAGAGGAGAGGGGGAAAAGAGACAAAAAAAAAAACCAAACCTTATATGCCTATCCCCTCTCAACAAACCCAACCAGGTTTTGACAGGAAGGAACAAGAGGCAGAGATGTTCCTGCAGCTTATTGTGAATGAGTTTATTGGTTTCAACAGTGAGAAGGGGGTGAATGAGGAGGTGGAAGACTGTCTATGGGTGCCACTGATTTTGGAGCAGTAAAGCTTAGAGAGGAAGTGAGAAAGGGATTCAGCTAGTCTTTTTTCCAGGGGCAGGGGTAGCTTGCAGAGAACTGGAGATAGCAGCTGTCCTAATCCATCTGGCAGCATTTCCTCAGTTACAGGCCACTGTTGGCCCATAGAAGGTCCATGAAGCTCTGCAGAGTGAGCTGACAGCACAGTCATGGACTGCAGCCTCTACCTGCTGGGAGCCATACCTCTATGGGACAAGTCAGTAGCAAAAGGCCCACACTCTTCCTCCACCTTAATTCTCACTTTTAGAATCTCTTTTCCCTGCATAACATTCTCCTAGGGCACCCACTGCAACATCTGTGGCCTGTAGTGACAAGGAGGAAAGCCTAACAAGCCTTAGGATACATCATGCCAAGGACAGAAGAGGGTCATGGGGCAACAGTAAGGAAGTTAAAATGAAGGTTTGAACCTTTTGCAGAATCCTCTTACACCCATCCTGCTTTCTCCAGCAGCATCCTTCCTGAGACAGGTGTATTTTCAGCAGCTTCTATAGTGGGCAAAAAAAGTCCTCAATTTAAGTCCCTCACAGGCAGCTCCTGAACCACAAATGTGATTACTACATTGGGTTTAGGGCTGATGCAAACAATTTCAGAAGTGAGGACCCCATGGGCTATTAAGTCTCAGGCTGGACAATGGGCTGGATCTTGCATAGTATGTGCTGGAACTTCTGGCTTGCTCTGTAGCTAGAGTGCTGTCACATAGGGCCTTCAGTGCAGCAGGGGGTTTTGCTGCAAATAGACAGCTCTCTAGCAAGCCTGCTGTCCCAGGGGGCCTTCAGTGCAGCAGGAGGTTTTGTTGCAGAGAGGCAAATCCACTTGTCCCCTGACAATTTAGACTGGCTCACATTCATTAATATAAACCATCATAGTACATTACCAATGACTACAAAACCCCTGCTGCTGATGCTATAGACTAAATTTAAGTGTTACCCTTTCCCCCTCAACAACCAATACCAGCTGCTGACACCACTTCTGGCCTATTCTGATGCTCTGGCACTGAAAAGGTACCACACAATGATTTCATAGCTGGACTGCAGCTACAAACTTTCTAATGTTTGCTGCAGATGAATCCAGCATTATGCCTCAGGGTTTGTGACCTATTCTGGTGCTCTGGAACTGTGAAGGTGCTACACAATGCTTTTACGGCTCATCTGCAGCTGGATTTTGATGCTGAGTAAATCCTGCTTCATGGCTTTGTTTGTGGCCTATTCTGGTGTTCTGGAACTGTAAAAGTGCCACACAGTGTTTCTGCAGCTTGACCACAGTGGTAAAATATCTATCTGCTGCAGGTGCTCCCACAATCAAAACATTTCTGGCTATTGTTGCTCAGAAAACAAACTTGAATGTTTACTGTAAGATACAACCTGTCCTGTTTCTCCCTTCTAAATTGTGGCTTAACCAAGCTGCTTGCATATTGTCCAACCAATACAATATTTGTGGCTATTGTTTGGGTTCGAAACGTATCATTTATGTGCCAACTACTATTCCCTTCAGTCCACCATGTAACGGAGATGAACAAAGGTAGATATGGTAGAAGTCCAGCCTCTGTGACAACTATGGCTTCCTCCCTAGATACAATGGAGGAGTATATGTAATCACGCAATGGACAGGAAGTGTGTTATGTGTGAATCGCAGGTGAAAATAAAGGACAAAAAGCCTGAAAAAAAAAGAAATCTAATGCAGCCACTACATCCATTTTTGTTTTTTGGGTTATATATATGCTTTAAAGTGAAAGTAAAATCTTTTTCAGTAAACATATATTCCTAGTAATCTTTGGAGTGCTTGCCTTAAACTGCATTTTTAATTCGATTTTTAGTTTGATCTTCTATATTTTTCTTATTGTAATAAACATATATAGCTTTCTGAAATAGCCACTGAAGGCAATTTTTAGTAGCTCATTGCAATTACTCTGTCTGTCTCTTTCCAAATGTTGAGATAAGATGTCAGACACGTAGAGAGTGCAATGTTTTTAAATTAGTTTTCTGACTGAAAGTCTGCATTGTGAAAAGGAACAGTAAAGAACAAATGTTGTATAGCACTGCAATTTGAAAGCATAGCCCTGCAACCATGCCAATGAACATGTGGCTGCCCCATATATACTATAATGCTATGCAAAAAAGGGTCTAAAACATATAAGTAAGATTATTTGCATCAAGCTTTGTTTACATTTATATCAATATATATTGTTTACACAATATGTATGTGTATATATATATATATATATATATATATATCATTATTTAAACATGTAAATTCTTTTGACTATGCATATCTATGGGTCTCAAGTCCATTATGAAGTATGCAAGTTACACAGTGACTTAAAGTAGAAGAGAAGGTACAGGACCCAAAATGATTTTATTTGTCCCAAAGGTGAAATAAGATTTTTTCATTAAAAAATAAGTGCAGTTTCACAGATTGTGCCCTTTATTTCCTTGTCCCCATGACTCTCTTCGTAAATCTGAAAACATACAGATATTCCACTAGGTTACACGTGTGTCATTGTAATGATATGTCTACTGAAATAACATGCAAAAATGTTCCTTCTAGATGAGGAATTATGAAGTCAAGTCAGTGAAATTTTCCCATTAGATTTCTGTAATTTTTCAGCTAATGCCACTCGCTGAGGCTAAGAACAGATGTTTTAAACCCAACAGTATTATCAGTAATCATATCTTATTAGCTAGAGATTGTGATTCCATATGTGTCAACAAAATCCTAATTAAAGTCATTGTAAAGGCACACCGTTATATTTATTGACAGATTGCAATAGAGGCATGTCATTTTTTTTTTATGGAGAAAAATTGTTGACACATGATATTCTCCAAATATCTACAGATATATAGTAAACGACATGTAGGAATATTGTTTAAAAGTATTTGTATATTTATGAAGCATTCCTAGATTTGGAGAATGATGTTCATTTCTTATTGTAAATTTGTGTTACTGTAATTGAATAATTTTATAAAACAAAATATAAAGTACAATTTAGCCTCATGAATACCAAGTTGTTGTTTTTTTTTTGGTTTTTTACTTATGTAAACCAAGTACTATAATAACTTTTAACCCCCTTCTTACAAAATGACAGGATTATTTGTAAAACAAAGATTTTAAAAAATACTAAAACAGGCATACTGTATGAAACATAGTAAATATTATTCTGAAGATTAAAATAGGCCCAAACCACAATAAATTCCCTTTAATCTATTCAGCTTGATTTCAGTAGTTGCTAGTTCTATTTCCACTCTCCAGTTTCTGACCATAAATTCTGTTTAAAACATTTTTTTTCCAAGTATTCAACTGATTTTCTTTATTTTTACTTTGTTTCTGCTGAATAGGTCACTCTTGTTTTTATCAACAATTTATAAATATAATCTTTGATGTTTTGGATACTGATTTTGATCATAATTTATCTATTGCTGCAGATATTGTAGCTTGTATGTTTGCCAGTTTAACGTTATCATTTGTTTGTAGTATTTCCAGATACCTTACTAAATTATATGAAAGATTCTAAATTGGCTCTTTAGATCATTATTGTTTCTCAACTTATTTTCTTTCTGAACGTTGTTATATATCTAGTCTATGTGCTGTTTACTTTCAGGTCTCCTTTTGTAGTTGTTTGCAGCAGGCTCTCCATTTCACCCAGGCTGTGTACTGAGCTATATGGTCTATGAATGCTAGAAGGGGAGCCATTTTGCTAAATATTGTGAAAGTTACATTTATTTATTACAGGTAATTGTATAGCTTCATCAATTTATGCAGCACCTTTACACATACTTTTCACATTCACATTAATCCCTGCCCCAAGGAGCTTACAATCTAAGGTCCCTAACTCACATTCATACATACTAGGTATGTACCAGGGCCAATTAAGACAAGAGCCAATTAACCTACCAGCATGTCTTTGGAGTGTGGGAAGAAATTGGAGTACCAGGAGAAAACCTATGCACAGGGATAACATGCAAAGTATAGGCATGTAGTGCTATGGTTGGGATTTGAACCAACGACCCTACTGCTGTTAGGCAGAAGTGCTAACCACTTCACCGCTGTGTTGTGTTTAACCATTTGCCGCCCGCAATATGGCCGAATGGCGGCCGGCAAATGTCATCAGCGTTCCGGGTGGACGCCATATGGCGTCCTCCCGCACATGCGCAGATTGCGCTCCTGCAGAGCCACGCAGTGGCGCGATCTGTCACCGGCCGTGTACCTCGGACACGGCCGATGACAGATCTAAGTATCGGCCCCCGTTGCCGGTACCATGTGACCTGCTGTGACCAATCACAGCAGGTCACATGACAGCTGTATACAATGGATGGCTTCATTCATGCCATCCATTGTATACTAGTGTCTAGTTGTGAATGGTCACAGCTAATCACATGCACATGTCATGTGATTAGCTGTGGCCAAACCACAGCTAAGCACAAAAAAAAACCCCTGAATGAATCAATGTCATTCAGGTAAATGCTTGCTTATAGCAAAGTAATTCTTTGCTATAAGCAAATTGTGTAAAAAAAAAAAAAATACTGATCACTTCCCCAAAGTAGTACAATGTTACTATGGTAGCATTGTACTACTTTGGTCATAGTGAAATATGAAAAAACAATCTTAAAAAAAAGAAAAAAAATGTAATAAAAAAAAAAATATATACATATATATATTTTTTTTCATACTGTCACCAGTCAGTGTCCCTGATCACCGCCATGCCAGTTATATGATGACGCTGTACTGCACTGGTGACAATATGTAAAAAAAAAATAGTGAAACAAATTTTTTTCATTTTTTTATTTTTCGAAACAATTATGACAAAAAAAAAATACAACGGCAAAAAACTCGCCATGTCTCTTATGAAGTACGTCAGACTGTCTACTTTGCAAAAAGGGGTAATTTGGGGGGATATCTGTACTGTTCTGGCTGTCAGTACTTCAGGATTGATCAATATTCAGATATATACCATAGTTTGTGAACTCTAACTTTCCTACAAACTAAAAAATACATCCTAATTTGGGTTATTTTCACCAAAGACATGTAGCAGAATACATCTTGATCTAAATTTATGAAGAGAAATTATTTATTTGCAAACTTTTATAACAGAAACAAAGAAAAACGTGTGTTTTTTTCAAAATGTTTGGTCTTTTTTTTGTTACTTTAGCAAAAACATAAAAACCCCAGTGGTGATTAAATACCACCAAAAGAAAGCTCTAGTTGTGTGAATAAAATGATAACATTTTAGTTTGGGTACAATGTTGTATGACCGCGCAATTGTCATTCAAAGTGTGAGAGCGCTGAAACCTGAAAACTGGCCTGGGTAGGAAGGTGTAAAATTGCACGGTATTGAATTGGTTAAAGACTAAGTACAGTCAAAACAGAAAAATCAGCATCAATTTACAGTTAGTTGTCCCACTCCTTTTAGTCGAAATCCTTCTCTATCCATGCCCCAAACCCACAGCCATAATCTTCTAATGTAGTGGGTGTTAATACAACTAAAGGGCTGTCACAGGTTCTCATCAGGAGTGCCCAACTATGTCTGCTCTTTCCGCTCAGCTGTCCCATTCATAGAAGCCGTACTACAGCTTCTATGAATGAAACACAATCTATGAATGGAGGGGGTGGACCTATAAATCATCCACTTGTCCTCCATTCTTAGATCCAGTTTCATTCACAGAAGCTGTAGTATGGCTTTTATTAATAGAGCAGTTGGGCAGAAAGGACGGGCAAGGTTAGGCACCAACACAAGGTACACATCCTATTGACTGTAAGTTATATCCCTTTTGCTAATTTTTCAGTTAGGCTATAAGCCTGCTTTCCTTCTTCTAAAGGTATATTAAAATGGGGTATCACTAAGAATCTCCAGGAAAACTTACAAATATCACAGTAAACAATACAGTACATACTCATAACATTCCACCTTGCTAACTCATAGGAAGCCCTTCTTCCTCTGAGTAACCTGTGTTTTGCGTGATGTGCATTGAAAATATTGTTTGTACTCCTGTACTGTATATTGCTACAATAAAAATATTTAAAACTAAAGATTGTGTGTAGGGACAGAGGAAAAAAGACAGGAGGCGCCCGTCTGAGTGTAGTAATAGCAAAGGGTTAAAAACACTCATAAAGGAAATAATAAAACAAGCTCATCTGTGTATAATATGAGAGATGACTGTTCCTCAAAACGTCCTGCAGGCACCACCGGTGGTTAGTACAATAGCAGCTGGGTTGATGGAGATGGTAAGAGACACTGTAGAGTGGTGGTGTCGTAGAGCCGATTCAGCGGTGTTTGTGCAGGAAAGAGCCTAGTAACCAGCATGGACACTCCGGCAGGATGTGACATCACAGGAAGAGGTGGAGGGTCAGTGGGGAGGAAGAGCACAGACGTGGGACAGTCAGGCTACGTCCTTGGAGCTTCTAGCTCATTCTATTGGCCTGGTGGACCTTGGGGAAGTAGCAGCTTAAATAGAGAACACTGTCAGGCATGGAACAACAGTTCTCAGCAGAGATTTAAAGACACAGTAACATGGAAAAAACATATCAATGTAGAACATAATCTCAAAGCACAAAGCTATATAAAAAAATAAATAATAATAAAAACCACTGAACCATAAAACAGAAAATTATGAAGGATATGTATGTGTAACGGTGTAGACATACTGTTATTAGCTATGATAATAAAACTTATGAACGTAGAATTGCATATATGGTAGTGTCGATAAAATGGAAAAAAGGTGTAACAAAAAAGAACCAGGGTAGTGAAAGTGGAAGCACTGAAAAGAAAGGGGGAATGAAAAGTCAAATGACTATGTACGCATGTCAGTACATGCACATCTATGTATGGAAGATGCATTGCTAGGATAGACATTAGGGTATTATCGGAGGAATGGACAGATGTTTATAATATAGTGTGTATCTCGATCTCCTCATTAAGCCCTCCTGAGGCTAGGGTGTCTAAGGTACCTCCCTGCCCACCCTGCTCTTCCATCCCCAACTTAGAGAGCTTAAATCCCATGAACTCTCAAACATCCAGTGGCCTCTCCACTAACCGGTTGAAAGGTATGCTGAAATCCGGATGGCTCTTTACATTAAACGTCAAATCCTCTAAAAGGGTAGAGAGAGTTATAGAAGACAACAAGAGTCCCTGAGGCAGGACCAAAAAGACAAAGGTGTGCAGTCCATTATTACAAAAGGAATTCAGTGGGAGTCAGGCACTAGGATCCACCCGCACAACTGAGGTAGTGCAAAGAGAGTTCCAAAAAAGTTGAAAAGGAGTATGTAGTAGAAATGATGTCTGTAGCAAAGCTCTCTCCCTCTCTCTCCTGTATGTTAATGTGATATACAGTAGAAGCCAAATATGGAGCAGTTAGCTTCTAACTTCAGCTTGTTCAATTAAGCTTTGACAATAAAACCTGGAAGCTGATTGGCTACTATGCAGAGCTGCACCAGGTTTTTCATGTTTCAGTTTTAGTAAATCAACCCCTATGTGTCTAGAGCTGCTGTCAGTTGCTGGAGGCTGAGTTGACAAGAGGGCTTCCATTACTTTTCCAATACAACCTGAAGTTGATGACAGGGCTTACCATGAGAAGGGTGAAATGAGTTTTCTGCAATGGGACCAGACTTAGCAAATGATCTAACAGTCTGGATACTGCTGAGATGGAGAGGTTCAGACTGGATCTGTGCATAACGCTGGTTCACAGATGAGGCAAAGGAACATGCAGGGGAAGCAGGGTTGCAGGATGAGTCCAGGTCAAGGAACAGATCAGATGCATACCTCCCAAGTGTCTCTGACTTTGAGGGGCTATCCCTGATTTAGAATAAAGTCCCTCTGTTCTCCTCAATTGTCCCTCATTTTAGTCTGCTATCTGTAGCTGTATATAAAATGCACTATTTACCTATCAAAAAGTTTCATAGTGCTAAACTTTTCACCCAATTTGTAAATTGTTGCATTTGTAAACTTCAAAACCCAGTATAAAGGACTAGTAGTGGTAAAAAAAGCACTTGTAGGTTTAACTAATCTTTTTTTTTTTTGTCTAATTCTTATTTAATTGGGCGGGGCAAGGTGTGTGTCCTGTGCCTACATGCATTTGCTAATAGGTTTCCGTCATTCACATCTCAAAAAGGTAGGAGGTATTCAGATGGTCAGCACAGGTACCAAGACAGCAGACAAAAGGAGAAGTCAGGATACAAGTCAGGGTCAGCAGTGAGGACACAGATTTAACAGAGTTTGCCTGACCTTGCCAACAGTTGCTCCTCTGCCTGCTTACATTATTAAATTAGGCACTAAGATACAGCTTTATTTACCTTATGTTCTTTATAAAGATTACCGTATATACTCGAGTATAAGCCGACCCGAATATAAGCCGAGGTACCTAATTTTACCACAAAAAACTGGGAAAAACTATTGACTCGAGTATAAGCCGAGGGGGGAGGAATAGTGCCCCATCGTTGGTGTCAGTGGGGGGAGGAATAGTGCCCCATCGTTGGTGTCAGTGGGGGGAGGAATAGTGCCTCATCGTTGATGTCAGTGGGGGGAGGAATAGTGCCCCGTCATTGGTGTCAGTGTGGGAGGAATAGTGCCCCATTGTTGGTGTCAGTGGGGGGAGGAATACTGCCCCATCGTTGGTGTCAGTGGGGGGAAGAATAGTGCCACATCATTGGTGTCAGTGTGGGAGGAATAGTGCCCCATCGTTGGTGTCAATGGGGGGAGGAATAGTGCCCCATCGTTGGTGTCAGTGGGGGGAGGAATAGTGCCCCATCGTTGGTGACCCCTGCTCCAGCCTGGGCTCACTCGCTCCCTCCCTCTCCCATGGTACACACTTACCGGTCAGATGTCTTCCTTCTCCGGCCGCTCTCCTCCTCTTCACTCGCTCGATCTTCGCGGTGCCGCTCGGCTCCTCCTTTCCAAGCTCCACCTCCTCGCTAGTGATTGGGCGCCTGTGTGCCTCTCCTGAGCTACAGTTCCAGCGGCCAATCACCGGCGAGGATTGATCCCGGGGGTGTGTCCAGATGACAGGGACGGCATGTCATCTGCAGACGTTGACTCGAGTATAAGCCGAGGGGGCCGTTTTTCAGCACAAAAAATGTGCTGAAAAACTCGGCTTATACTCGAGTATATACGGTAACCACTTGCACTCCTGAGGATTTACCCCCCTTCCTGACCAGGCCATGTTTTTGCGTTACAGCGCTGTGTTACTTTGACTGACAATAGCACGGTCATGCAATGCTGCAGCCAAATTAAATTTGTGTCCTTTTTTCCCCCATGAATTGAGCTTTATTTCGGTGGTATGTGATCGCCTGTGCATTTTTTTAATTTTTTGCGCTATAAAAAAAAAAGACCACCAATTTTGTGAAAAAACAATATTTTTGACTTTTTGCTATTAAACATGTCCAGTAAAAAAAAAAAAAAAATCAAATTTCATCAAAAAATTTAGGCCAAAATGTATTCTGCTACATGGCTTTGCTAAAAACAAATCCCAATATGTGTAAATTGGTGTACATGAAAGTTATTGCGTTTACAAATGGCGGTGTGCACAAGCTGACAGGAGAACTGTTTTGTTTACAAACAGTTCTCCTCCCTGTTGGAGATGCTCAGCAATCACCAAACACCGGCGAGTAATCACTGGCCGGGACCCGGTGATTGACAGCCACGGCTGTAAATGGCAGTGTGGGTAGGTTGTGTGCCCAATATACATACGTGATTTTGTGCACCCATGCCACCCTGTAGCAGCATATCTGCTAAAGGGCGATAGGGAAGCGGTTAATAGAACTATAAAAAGTTGGTGTTCTGTTTCAAATGCTCCTTTATGCATTGATCTATCTCCCTAGACCCAGTCTGTGCAGACAGTATGGTCACCTGCTGACTTGGCACCATCCACAGCAGACATTGACTTTCCTAAACCCTGTCAAAGCAAAGTACTAACGCTGGCTGAAGGACACATAGAAGAAATGGGGAGGGTCTAGCTAGGACTGAACAAACTAGCACTAACCAGGAGAGGAGGGCAGAGGGAGAAACTAAAATTACATAGTACACAAGCTGTTATGGCTCTAAACTGACACTAATTGTCAGCATACTACAGAATAATAATAACCTGATGCAATTCTATAGAACACATAAAAAAATGTATGTAAGTGGGAAAGACCAGGGGGTAATGCTACTACAGAACAAACAATCACATATAATCACTGTTTTTCTTTTCTTTTTGACTTGTCCTTGTGATTGAATCCAGTAACCATACTGAATATAGAGAGATATGAAATTGTTGCTAATAAGAATAACAAAAATATTTTATTTAAAAAGACGTGGTCATTTTTTTCTTGGTGGCATTTGATCAGTGGACTATTGATTTCCAGTGGTAGTTTTCCATTTAAATCACATAGTTTCCAGCTTAGACATTTGCATTTGGGTTCTATTTTATTCAATGAATATTAAAGTTTCTGACTAAAGGGCTGAAACGTTTTAAAAGCTGCTCATTATTAGAATATACCTAGTTTAGTTTGATCCTTCTATAAAGCTTTACAAAAGGACTAAGGGAACAATACAAATGCATACGCTAATGTAGGTTACATCTGCAATATACTGGGCTATAGAAGGTACGTGTATCCATTTAAGCTGTCCTATTGGTTAAAGATGACAGTTATATATAAGGATTATTGAAAGCAATACACTTTTCTTCCTGGAAAGAGAGAACCATTATTCATGCCTTCAGACAATAGTTTTCAATTTGTTTTACTGAAAGAATGTTCATCTATATCATAACTCTGCAAAGGAAGAAAGTTGTTCCTCCTTGTCTTTTGTTATTAATGTTAGCCATTTGGCAATAAATGTAGAAAAAGTACATTTGTTTTCTAGAAAGCACCTTATTGGCAAAATAGTATGATATATCTAGATTCCATTAAGCTATGATTGGGCAGTAGAAGTGGCAAAATTAAGTTCCTTCATCCTAGAGAATGGTGATATAGATTTAAACATAAATAAGTGTTTTATTAGCGCTGTCCCAATTGATTTCTTTTAGTGCAGTAAGCAGTTGCTGAAAAGATACACTTCAAAACCAGTCACCTTACCTATCTCTGTTTAGATTATGAACACTTCAAAGGAAAGTGTGGGCAAAGAGGCAATGACATGTAAAAAAGGAATAGTGTGAAATCTCTATTATGCTATTCAAGACTGCTTTTCTCAGGAGCCTTTTATTGAACTGCTCATAGACTTCAGAGGATAGTCAATGGTGCTGTTTTCGCCCACCCTCCAAGCAAGCTCCTAGCAGACAGCAAATTGGAAGCTTGGAATGCCTGTACAAGCTTTTTTGTCAGTTTAGAGGGGGCAGCGGTCATGGTAAGTGAAGCACCAGTGCTAATTTATCAGCTGATGAACAAATACTATTGGGACAAATTTTCAAACAAGTATACCTCCCAATTTTCTGAAATCCTAAAGAGGCACACTTTTTAGCATATGGTATGTAGGTGTAACAGACCCCCTAAAGAGCCCCTGGTAGATTTTACCTATTTCCTCCCCTTAGTGCACACAGTCAAGCACACAGCATTTTTGTCAGTCTTTCAATGGCACAAGAATCAATGGAGGGGTTTCTTTTTGTGGGTTTTATTGGGACATGATGAACTTGGATGGAGATAGGGAGCATAGGATACCCTGGTATGGTAGAACTTGAACAAAAGTTGAGGACCACTAACTTTCTGCCTGTTCTTGCTCAACTCTTGAAAATCTTGTACAAATTCAGTTGCACTTATACAGCACCCGGCAGTATTTCACCCCTGCTTGGCTGTACTTGCACTGCTTCATGCTGTACTCTCCCAGCAAAAGTCTGCCTGTGAAATGTCCTCTTCCCAGAGATTAAAGCATCACGCAGTCACTCTTGCAGCACTGGGTTCTTGTACTCACTCAGCCCCAAGATCATCAGTTTCCTCCTGCCAATATCCACCAGGCTCTTTCCTAGGAGGGGGATGAAGACTCACTTTGCCTCTGGAGAACTAGGGATCTTTTCCCGGCTCTCCTGCCATGAGCTTTCTCCGGACCCCTTGGATTCCTGGGATGCTCTTCATTTAGGCCCCCCGAGCTAAGCCTAGTCAGGACCTCAATGTCTGCAACTTGATCTCTCCCATGGCAACTGCCTAGAAGGGCAAGGCCCTTCAACAGGGGTCTCCTCCAGCAGGCTGGACCCTGGGATGCTGCCTTACACCACCATACTGCAGGCTTCATCTGCCACTCAGGCTTCAGATTATTTATGGGCTGTTACCCCACCATCTGTCCCAGAAATGTTTAGACTGCAGCCTCTGCTCCCACTATGTTCTAGAAATCTCTATAATACAATGGGTAGTAGCAGAGCAGCAGCTTATGAAAACCTGAGCAACCCTAACCAATCAACCCCTGCTCCACTAATTACAGTGGAGCCCAACTAAATTTACCTAGCAACCTTCCCTAAACCTAGGAGGGTGCTACATCAGCAAAGAACACGTCCCTGCCACAGCCCTAATTACATGTATTACAAAAATCTAATATGCAGAAAATGATTGGTGATACTACGCAAGTACTATTTTGACCTCTTTCCTTTATATTTTAAAATAAGAAATATATTAATATAGATAAAAAGTTTCAGTTTTGGTAGTAACACAGTACAGTTTGTGTAAAGATGTAAAAATCAGTCTAAAAAGAGGGGCTAGCAAGGGTTTTCAAAAGAGAAGGAGTCCCTCTAAATGAGGGGGCAGTTGGGAGCTGCGCACTTGCTCCTTTGAAAACATCCAGCTAGAAGATTTGGGGACCACATACACACACAATAAACTATTTCCTGATGACATCTGGATTGGGCAGCTATTTTGAGTATTGCATATTTTTGAGGCTTCAGAAGGCAGGAGGTGAATTTGAGCAGGTGTCTGGCCTTCATGAGAGCCTTTATTTGTGCAGGATAAATTGTCTGTGGACAGCTCCTTGAATGTAACCTTTAACATTGCCTGGTTACTGATGGCAAACAGAATCAAAGCTAAATACCAAATCATTGTACAGGATACATGGAAAACAGGTGTTGGCAAGTAGCAAGCAGGCTGTCAAAGTTGGTGGCAGATGTGCATGGTCAAGGTTCAACAGAAAATCAGGGTAGGTGGCATGCAGAAAACAGAAACTGTAGTCCAATCTGAAAACTATCAATGGGTAGCCTAAATTATGGCCATGTAGCAGAATAACTTCCAGCCAATGACGTAGATGTACATCTTAACATCAGCACGTGAAGGCCTCATTCACATTACCACTGTCATACCTGCATATAGAGGATATTTCTAGACGCATATGAAAGCATGTATTTTTTTTTCAATGGTGCTTTTTACACCGTGCATTTATCTGCATTTAGTTGCAATCAGTTTAGCTGCAGTTAGAGAAAATAGAATTCCGCACATCCCAGATCTGGTTAGACATTTTAACCACTTGCCGCCCGGCCTATGGTCAAATGACAGCCAGGCAAACACCTCGTCCCTCTGGCAGGGTGTCATATGATGTCCTTCCCAGAACATGGCTTGCGCGTACCCACAGGGCCGTGCTGTAGCAAGATCTGTCACCAGCTGTGTACCTTGGACATGGCCGATGACAGATCTGTGTACCGGCCCTGTTTACAAAACCATGTGACCTGCTGTGACCAATCACAGCAGGTCACATGACAGTTGAATACAATGGATGGCTTCCTTTCATGCCATCCATTGTATACAAGTGTGTCTAGCTGTGAATGGTAACAGTGATCATATGCACAGGCTGGGCCAATTACAGCCCATCTGTGCCATGTGATTAGCCATGGCCAATCACAGCTAATCAAAACAAAAAACCTAAATGAATCAATATCATTCAGTTAAATGCTTGCTTATAGAAAAGAAATTCTTTGCTATAAGCAATCAAATTGTATATAAACAAATACTGATCACTTCCCCAAAGTAGTACAATGTTATTATGTAATATGAAAAAAAAATCTTAAAAAAAGAGAAAAATTTTTAATAAAAAATAAACAAATAATAATAAAATATAAAAAAAATCACAATTTTTTTTTGTACTGTCACCAGTCAGTGTCCTTGATCACTGCCACACCAGTTATATGATGATGCTGCACTGCACTGGTGACAGTATGTAAAAAAAAAACAAATTGTGAATTTTGTTTTAATTTCTTTATTTTCCGAAAAAATTACAACTTCAAACAACTCGCCATGCCTGTTATGAAATACGTTGGACTGTCTACTTTAGAAAAAGGGATCATTTGTGGGATATCTGCACTGTTCTGACATTTTTGGGCCTCAAGAAATTAAATTGGCTGTCAGTACTTCAGGATTGATCAATTTTCAGATATATTCCATAGTTTGTGAACTCTATAACTTTCCTACAGGCTAAATAATAAATACTGATTTGGGTTATTTTCACCAAAGAAATTTAGAAGAATACATCTTGGCCTAAATTTAGGAAGAATAATTATTTATTTGCAAACTTTTATAACAGAAACAAAGAAACGTGTTTTTTTTTTCTAAATTTTCGGTCTTTTTTTTGTTACTTTAGCAAAAACATAAAAACCCCAGTGGTGATTAAATACCACCAAAAGAAAGGTCTAGTTGTGTGAACAATATAATAACATTTTAGTTTGGGTACAGTGTTGCATGACTATGAAATTGTCATTCAAAGTGTGAGAGCGCTGAAACCTGAATATTGGCATGGGCAGGAAGGGGGGTAAAAGTGCCCAGTACTGAAGTGGCTAAACATGACTAAATGCAACTAAACATGTCTTAATGTGGATAAACCTGCTTTACAGAAGGATGTCTAAACACTGGAAGAAGTGATCTCGGAAGCATAAGGCCTCATGCACACAATGAAGTCTAGAGGCCAGAAAATTCTCTATGGTAACATCCCTAGAGCTTTCCAGCACTCGGGGAACCATAAGTGCCGTGTACAGCTACCGATACATTTAAATGATTATATTTGGTCAAATTGTATTAATATCAACCTCTTTCTGCAATGGCTTTTACCTGTGCATGCATGTGTGGTGCATTTCCCTACACAAGGCACTTTAATGTTTCAGGGAATAGGCAGTACATGCATGTGTGGGCAAACTGATGGAGAAGCCATCAGTATTTACAGAGTAAGACCACATCAGTTAAAGCTGAACTCCAGCTTTTCCTTCAGTCTTGCATAGTTGGATAGGCTGCTCTCCTGTATTTAAATTGCTCACTCTGATTTTACTGCACACTGTGAGCTTCATCTGCAGAAAGTTAGACAAAGCCTGCCTCATTTGCTCATTGGAGGCCAGCCATGATCTACTTGTGCAGTATAGGAAATCAGAGACCAAGCGAATGCTTTATTTAAAAATGTCAATAGCATATTGATGGGGGAACCATGGAAGGCAAAGATATAAGCAGATTAAACTGATTTTATGATTAGTTTCTATGGTTTCTTTTTCTTCCTCACTAAAAATGTATTGCTAGTCTGCACAGAAAAATGTAATTTAATATAAAAAGCCTCATCCTGTTTATTATTGCATTTTACATGTACACGTTATTGTGTAATACTCATTGTATTCAAAATATCCATGAAAATAATGCATAATGTCTTTAATACAAAGCATACATAGAGGTTTTGTCTTGTTTCATTCTCTCCTGTGAATAACTTTTTGCATTCACCATTCATTAGACATAGCAGCCTTGTTATTGTTTGCTAGATCCTATTTCTGACTATATGCAGCTACTTCATAGTTGAGATCTGACATACAAAAGAGAACCTACTTCTTACAGTATATGAAAATCAAACTTAAATTTACAGTACATAAAATGCAAGATGCATTTACCATTTATCAGTACGAGTGATAATAGAAATAGCCTCCAATCAGGAGAAGGCACTATTTGGGTATTCAGTTGTGTAGGTGACATACTTGGTTATCTGTACCTGCTAGGTGATTGTATGTACTGTATATACCTAATACAAACTTGATATTGATAAAGTAGTTTGGATATGTGCTGTGCTTACTCTATACATAAAAACACTGTTTGGGTATTCTGACAGCCAGTGCTGCTGGCTGTCATAATACAATAAGTGCAGTAGGATGGAGGAATCTGTTTCATTTTATAATGTGCATTGTTTAGTGTGGATTTAATGTGGATGGAGGAATCTGTTACATTTTTTTTCATTCAGCCTGAGGAATGAATAAAAAAAATTCTGGGGGAGGGGGGTGTACTAAAACTGGAGCACACAGAATCTGGTGCAGCTGTGCATAGAAACCAATCAGCTTCTAGGTTTTATTGTAAAATCTTACAAATCTTAATTGAGCAGGCTGAAGTTAGAAGCAGATTGGTTACTATACACAGCTTCACCAAATTCTGTGTGCACCAGCTTTAGTAAACCTCCCCTATTGTGTTTGGCTAGCCTTGAGTAATAAAGTTGTATCAGAAGTGCATATTGTACAATTCATAGTGTAGAATTTGTACATCAAGCATATAGCTTTGCTGTTGAAAATGTTTAAAAAGCAATATATTTGCTGTATTGATTAAAACTATTGAATTTAAAGCTGAAATCTAGGTACAAAAACTTTCATTCAGATATATTCCTTAATAGCCACAAAGGATATAAATCCACTTTATGTGCGCTAAATGCTTTCGCAAGCCAAAAAATAAATTATCAAAGTAGCAGTGGAATCATCCCTGTGCTGCACTAAGCCTGTTCTGAGAACGGAGCTGTGGGAGGGCACCATAAGACCTGCCCACTACAGACTGCCTGCAGAAAACTACAGGAAGGGGTGGAGAGAAGACTAGTCACCCTGCACAAGGAGAGAGAACAGCAATGACTGGTCTTTACTACAGGAAGCTACTTGCAAAGGGCAAAGTTTACTGCTGGATTACTGCACAGGAAGAAATGCACAAAGTGCACGAGTAAGGAACAATGCACATTGTTCTTGTGTACACAGACAATATTTGCTTCCAGAGTTCAGCTTTTAATAACCATAGTATCAAACTATTATTTTTTTCAAGATAAAATGTTACAGTATAAAATATTATTGCAAAAAAAACCTGTAAAATACAGGTAGGAAGAAGCTTATCCAAAAGTAGTATCCCTAAAAAGAAGGTGGAAAGAAAATCTCTGTTTACCTATTGTGTCCACACGTGATTGGATATTTGGAGCGAAACCTTGCACAGTTAATTATGTGAATACAAACTGACATCGTTGTAGTGCCCTCTAGTTAGGATTTTTTTGCCTGTGAGTCAGAAGCTTGGGATGAGTCAGCCTGGGAATGAAGCAGTGAGGTTACCTCTGGGCAAGGAGGATTTACAGGCCAGGGCTTCTGGAGCCCTCCCACCCTTCTAGAAACTGTTGGAACGGTATAGAAGGGGAGCGGAGGCCTAAATTTGTATGTTTGAGTGAACTGGCCAATCCCCAGGCAGGAGGCCTGGCATGGTGGTTAGGACAACCCTTAAATGTGGGTGAGCTTGATCAGCAGAGGAGTTGTTGGAGTCGGGTGGAAGATGAAGTCAAGGAAGATGCTGGTGTGGAACCTGGGGGGGCCCAGCAGAAGGGGGTCTGCCAACAAGCTGCAGCCGGACAGAAGAATCTCCACTGTTCCACCGTCTACCAGGAATGGCGGCCTGTAAGCAGGGAAGGAGCCAGCCCAGACCTGAAGACAGCTGCAACCCACTAGGGTGCAGGAAAAAGACAGTGTGATTACTTTTACATCCCCTGGGCTAGAGAGGGGAGAGGGCGGTCAGGTATAATACCAAACTAGTGTTCATCTGGGATTACTTCACTGTAAGTCTTGGATTCCCTTACCCAGGGATATCATCAGGACAGCCAGGTGGATGAGGAGGTTCACCACAGTACTCCTTCCTAAGACTGCTGCTGATTTTTGTCTACATTTTGTATGTTCTTCTTTTTGCTAAGAAGTTGTCCTCAGAGTTCTACAGTTCTTTGAGCATCCAATATACCCCTAGACCCCATCCAAGTTGTTAACCCCTAATAAAAAAAAAACAAGCTCAAGGACTCAAAATATCAATCAAGTGCCGTGCTTCACTGCTGATTTAAAACAAAACAATCAGCATAAACATCTCTTAATCAGTGTCTATGCATTGGTTTTCCATATGGTTATATATCTTCATAGATGCTTGAATAACAAATAACTTCCTAGAACACCTCCTGCGATAATACACTGCAAACCAATGTGTGTGCACCTCCACCGGATGTGCTCTCACCTAGTGTCTATGACCAAAGCGCTAAGTGAGGTCATATATAGCATGTGTCCCTTATGTGGACTGATATAAGATGCCCGAGATGTCCAATAAGCATGAGTCTCCTCCACTGTCCTAGATGTATGATATATAATATGGCATCTTACAAAGTAACTCCAAAAAGGCACTGCTACTGGTATGGATCCTCCAACCACTAATCTGCAACCAACTGTACTGCTCTCTCCTATCCTGTGAGCATCGTGACGTCAAAGCCCCTCCCCAGGATAGGAGAGTGGTACAGCTGGCTGCAGATTAGTGGTTGGAGGATCCATACCAGTAGCAGTGCCTTCTGTGTGCAGTGGCCCCCCCAGCCCCCCCAAGCCTTACCTGAGCCCCCTCTGATCAAGTGACGTTCTTGACAGCCTCTGCTGTCTGGGGACTTCCTCCTCATTAGCTGAGACAGCAGCGGGAGCCCATTGGCTCCCGCTGCTGACAATTACAGCCAGTGAGCCAATGAGGAGAAAGTGGGGGCAGGGCCGAGTCACAGCTCTGTGTCTTATGAACGCATAGAGGAGCGGCTCATGGAGGAGCACATAGCGCAGGGCTTTCCCTGAGGGCACTGCTCGAGGGGGAGGATCCAGGAGCACCAGCAGGGACCCGAAAAGAAGAGGTTTGGGACTTCTCTGTGCAAAACCACTGCCCAGAGCAGCTAAGTATAGACATATTTTAGGAAAAAAAAAAGCTTTAGTGTCACTTTAAACATTACCTACAAAATCTATCAACCCATGTTTTATACAAATATAACTTTTTTTAGCCTTTTTATTGCATATACTGTATAGGCAATTATATCATATATAATATAATTAGAGATGAGCGAATCGAAGTATCCGAAGTGGAATTCGAGTCGAATATCGGAAAAATTTCGATTCGTGCCGAATCCGAAAAACAGCCTAATTCGGACGCGCGAATCGAAATTTTTCCGAAAATGGCGGCTGACATGTGCGGCGACGGAGCGGGGATGTCGGGGAAGGCGCGCAGACAAGGCGCGCTGCCCCATAATGCATTCCTCAACGACATGTGATCGCATCAGCCAATCAGCAGCCAGCCAGCCAGCACTGTGTAATGGTCGAGGTATATATAGCGGCCATTTTGGAAATCTTCATTTGCCTGCAGTCATTGAACAGAGGCAGACCGCTCTGTACTAGGGACAGGGACAGAGTTAGGGCCACAGAAACGAGAATTGGGGACAGAGAGAAGTTACTTAGGGACAGAGAACCATTACTCAGGGACACAGACTTGTTAATGAGGGCCACAGAATCGTTATTTAGGGACAAAGAAACGCTAGTTAGGGCCACAGAATTCATACTCAGGGACAGACAGAATTTTCACTCAGTGCCAGAGAATTGTTACTTAGGGCCACAGAAACGTTATTAGGGCCACAGAATTTTTACTCAGGGACAGACAGAATTGTTACTGAGTGCCAGAGAATTGTTACTCAGGGACAGACAGAATTGTTACTGAGTGCCAGAGAATTCTTACTCAGGGCCACAGAATTCATACTCAGGGACAGACAGAATTGTTACTCAGGGACAGACAGAATTGTTACTGAGTGCCAGAGAATTGTTACTCAGGGACAGACAGAATTGTTACTGAGTGCCAGAGAATTGTTACTCAGGGACAGACAGAATTGTTACTGAGTGCCAGAGAATTGTTACTCAGGGACAGACAGAATTGTTACTGAGTGCCAGAGAATTGTTACTCAGGGACAGACAGAATTGTTACTGAGTGCCAGAGAATTGTTACTCAGGGACAGACAGAATTGTTACTGAGTGCCAGAGAATTGTTACTCGCACAGACACAAAATTGTTACTTGCACAGACACAGAATTGTTACTCGCACAGACACAGAATTGTTACTCAGGGCCACAGAATTCATACTCAGGGACAGACAGAATTGTTACTGAGTGCCAGAGAATTGTTACTCAGGGACAGACAGAATTGTTACTGAGTGCCAGAGAATTGTTACTCAGGGACAGACAGAATTGTTACTGAGTGCCAGAGAATTGTTACTCGCACAGACACAAAATTGTTACTTGCACAGACACAGAATTGTTACTCGCACAGACACAGAATTGTTACTCAGGGCCACAGAATTCATACTCAGGGACAGACAGAATTGTTACTGAGTGCCAGAGAATTGTTACTTAGGGACAGACAGAATTGTTACTGAGTGCCAGAGAATTGTTACTCAGGGACAGACAGAATTGTTACTGAGTGCCAGAGAATTGTTACTCGCACAGACACAAAATTGTTACTTGCACAGACACAGAATTGTTACTCGCACAGACACAGAATTGTTACTCAGGGCCACAGAATTCATACTCAGGGACAGACAGAATTGTTACTGAGTGCCAGAGAATTGTTACTCAGGGACAGACAGAATTGTTACTGAGTGCCAGAGAATTGTTACTCAGGGACAGACAGAATTGTTACTGAGTGCCAGAGAATTGTTACTCAGGGACAGACAGAATTGTTACTGAGTGCCAGAGAATTGTTACTCGCACAGACACAAAATTGTTACTTGCACAGACACAGAATTGTTACTCGCACAGACACAGAATTGTTACTCAGGGCCACAGAATTCATACTCAGGGACAGACAGAATTGTTACTGAGTGCCAGAGAATTGTTACTCAGGGACAGACAGAATTGTTACTGAGTGCCAGAGAATTGTTACTCAGGGACAGACAGAATTGTTACTGAGTGCCAGAGAATTGTTACTCGCACAGACACAAAATTGTTACTTGCACAGACACAGAATTGTTACTCGCACAGACACAGAATTGTTACTCAGGGCCACAGAATTCATACTCAGGGACAGACAGAATTGTTACTGAGTGCCAGAGAATTGTTACTTAGGGACAGACAGAATTGTTACTGAGTGCCAGAGAATTGTTACTCAGGGACAGACAGAATTGTTACTGAGTGCCAGAGAATTGTTACTCGCACAGACACAAAATTGTTACTTGCACAGACACAGAATTGTTACTCGCACAGACACAGAATTGTTACTCAGGGCCACAGAATTCATACTCAGGGACAGACAGAATTGTTACTGAGTGCCAGAGAATTGTTACTCAGGGACAGACAGAATTGTTACTGAGTGCCAGAGAATTGTTACTCAGGGACAGACAGAATTGTTACTGAGTGCCAGAGAATTGTTACTCGCACAGACACAAAATTGTTACTTGCACAGACACAGAATTGTTACTCGCACAGACACAGAATTGTTACTCAGGGCCACAGAATTCATACTCAGGGACAGACAGAATTGTTACTGAGTGCCAGAGAATTGTTACTTAGGGACAGACAGAATTGTTACTGAGTGCCAGAGAATTGTTACTCAGGGACAGACAGAATTGTTACTGAGTGCCAGAGAATTGTTACTCGCACAGACACAAAATTGTTACTTGCACAGACACAGAATTGTTACTCGCACAGACACAGAATTGTTACTCAGGGCCACAGAATTCATACTCAGGGACAGACAGAATTGTTACTGAGTGCCAGAGAATTGTTACTTAGGGACAGACAGGATTGTTACTGAGTGCCAGAGAATTGTTACTCAGGGACAGACAGAATTGTTACTGAGTGCCAGAGAATTGTTACTCGCACAGACACAAAATTGTTACTTGCACAGACACAGAATTGTTACTCGCACAGACACAGAATTGTTACTCAGGGCCACAGAATTCATACTCAGGGACAGACAGAATTGTTACTGAGTGCCAGAGAATTGTTACTCAGGGACAGACAGAATTGTTACTGAGTGCCAGAGAATTGTTACTCAGGGACAGACAGAATTGTTACTGAGTGCCAGAGAATTGTTACTCAGGGACAGACAGAATTGTTACTGAGTGCCAGAGAATTGTTACTCGCACAGACACAAAATTGTTACTTGCACAGACACAGAATTGTTACTCGCACAGACACAGAATTGTTACTCAGGGCCACAGAATTCATACTCAGGGACAGACAGAATTGTTACTGAGTGCCAGAGAATTGTTACTCAGGGACAGACAGAATTGTTACTGAGTGCCAGAGAATTGTTACTCAGGGACAGACAGAATTGTTACTGAGTGCCAGAGAATTGTTACTCGCACAGACACAAAATTATTACTTGCACAGACACAGAATTGTTACTCGCACAGACACAGAATTGTTACTCAGGGCCACAGAATTCATACTCAGGGACAGACAGAATTGTTACTGAGTGCCAGAGAATTGTTACTCAGGGACAGACAGAATTGTTACTGAGTGCCAGAGAATTGTTACTCAGGGACAGACAGAATTGTTACTGAGTGCCAGAGAATTGTTACTCGCACAGACACAAAATTGTTACTTGCACAGACACAGAATTGTTACTCGCACAGACACAGAATTGTTACTCGCACAGACACAGAATTGTTACTCAGGGCCACAGAATTCATACTCAGGGACAGACAGAATTGTTACTGAGTGCCAGAGAATTGTTACTCAGGGACACCTAATCGTTGAATTAAATAGTATGTCAGACAACATGCAGAGGAGTGGCAGAGGAGGCAATGTTTTAGGAGCGAGCAGACGTGGCAGCAGAGGAAGGGGTCGAGGCAGCAGTATTCGCAGCCAGAGGCCAGTGCTCCCGGTGTCATCCAGCGGTCGTGTCTCCACCGACAACCCTGCCGTCATTGATTGGTTGGCTCGGTCGTCTTCCTCTTCCCAGGTCACCTCTGACACCTACAGCCAACGGTCGGTGGGTACGTCAGACACAACCGTTAGTTGGCATGGCCCGGGACCAAGCCCACTGAAATCACGTGTCCTCTACCTGCCCCTGTCCTTTGCTGTTCCCTCACCAAGCGAAGTATCGCATGCTGTGGGCTCAGCCCCACTGTACAGTGAGGAAGAGCTAACAGAGGGCGGTCAGGAACGGGGGGAGACATCGGCCTTTTCAGCAGCCAAGCGAACAAGTACTGGCGAGGAGAGTGGCTCGGTAGCCGGTCTAGAGACAGGTCTGTCTCCTGACCCAGACGCAGCCGAGGGGGCTAGTAGTGAGGCGGAGACCCTACTTGATGATGAGGAGGTTGATCGCACTTGGCAGCCTCGTCGTCATCAGGCAATTTCTTCCGCATCATCAGGAGAAGAGGGTGGCAGCTTGGCAGCGAGCAAAACAGTCGGTGGGTTGCCCAGGAGACAGCAGCAGGGTCGCATCAGTGTCAGTGGAGCCAAACGTCCACGGAGTAGAGCACCAGCTCCACTGCAGCCTACCACCACGGCCAGTAGTGGTGCCGGTGCGCACGGAGGAAGTAGCAGTCAGCCAGTGAAGAGTAGCGGGGGCAAAGTTTCCTACTCGGTGGTGTGGCAATTTTTCCTCAAGCCGCCCGAGGAAGTAAACGTAGCCGTATGTCGACTATGTGGCCAGAAATGCAAGCGTGGCCAGGGGGCCCATGTTGGGACTACAGCGTTGCGTCAGCATATGCAGCGTCACCATTCGGTGGCCTGGGAAAACCGTGATAAACATACGGCGGTTCTGCCTGCCCCAGCCCCCGCTCCATCACCCGCTCCGTTACTTGCTCCGTCACCCGACGTCGTCAATCGCCCTCTATCAGCCAGTCAAGGCTCCAACACCTCTGCTGAGGGGAGTTGTCGCTCATTGGCATCTTCCGCTCGTTCAGATGCTCCTTCTCCTGCTACTCCTCTTCTCGGATTCCGTCAACAGTCTTTCTTGGAATCCGTATCCAAGAGACAACAGTTTGCGAGCACGCACCCGACGGTGCAAAAGCTGAACGTCCTCCTGTCCAAGTTGCTGGTGCTGCAGTCCCTCCCTTTCCAACTGGTGGACTCAGCACCTTTCCGAGAAATGATGGCTTGTGCCGCGCCGCGGTGGAGAGTGCCAAGCCGTCATTTCTTTGCCCAAAAGGCAGTGCCAGCCCTGCATTCACATGTAGAAGAGATGGTGGGCCAGTCTTTGAGCATGTCGGTCTCTGCCAAAGTGCACGGCAGCGCCGACGTGTGGAGCTGTAACTACGGTCAGGGACAGTACATGTCATTTACGGCCCACTGGGTGAACGTGGTGCCGGCACAGCCGCACCAGCAACTTGGACAGGTCACGACGCTTTTGCCTCCACGTTTGCACGTCCTTGGTCCAGCAAGCATGTCCGCCTCTACCACCTCTTTTTCCGCCGTGTCCTCAGCCGCCACCCCCGTGCCAAGTCCCATTACCCGACCGGCATATCACATGTGCAGGGCGCAACGGTGTCACGCTGTGCTGCACCTGGTATGCCTTGGCGAACGTAGTCACACAGGGGAGGAACTGCTGAGTGTAATGAACAGAGAAATCGACAGATGGCTGTCTCCGCGCAAACTAAAAATCGGAACCATGTTGACTGACAACGGAAAGAACATGGTGTCTGCTCTGCGTCAAGGAAGGTTGTGCCATGCGCCATGCATGGCTCACGTGTTCAATCTGGTTGTCAAGCGGTTCCTAAAATCCACCATCCCACTGCAAGACATCCTTAAAATGTCACGTAAACTGTGCATGCATTTCAGCCATTCCTACACCGCAAAGAACACCCTCATTGAGCTGCAGCGGCAGAACGGAATTCCACAGCATCGCCTGATCTGCGACGTTGCAACAAGGTGGAATTCAACCCTACACATGTTAGACCGCCTTTACGAGCAGCGAAAGGCCATCACCGATTTCCTGATGTTACAAGCGGATAAAGGTACTCCCCTGTGTAACTTAGATGTCAGCCATTGGCAGCTCATGCGTGACACCTGCCGCTTGCTCAGGCCCTTTGAGGAGGCCACGCTATTCGTGAGTCGGCAGGACTATGGGATGAACGACGTCATTCCTCTGTTGCACGTCCTGGAACAAATGCTGTTAACAATGGCTGGTCAGGGTGCGGTAGACGTGGCGCACAGATCTCAACGCCACATGACCCCTGTGGGGGCAGGACAGGAAGAAGAGGAGGAGGTAGAGGAGGACATTTGTGCTCAGGAATTATTGAGTGAAATGGGTGGTTTTTCCACTCAGCGGACAGGAGTGGAGGAGCAGGAGCATCTGGTAGAGGAGGAGGAGGAGGAGACAGAGGACCCAGACGCACCGTGGCAGTATGCTGTGGAGATGGAGGCAGGGAGTCCCTCGCATTCCTTGGCACAAATGGCCCATAGCATGCTCGGTTGCTTGCGTAGCGACAGCCGAATAATAACCATCAGACAGAGGGATGACTTTTGGCTGTCCACCTTGTTGGACCCTCGCTACCGGTCCAAAATGGTGGCCTTTTTCACACCTGCTGAGAGGGAGGCCAAAATTACGTACTATAAAAACCACCTATGTAGTCAGTTGGTCTCTGCCTTTGTGCGCCAACGTCCATCCTCAGACACTGTGGGCCCTGTGCGCTCGCGTTCCGCTGGCATGGCAGCAGGGGAGGGGTGGGGTGGTAGGAGCAGTGGCAGCTCCACCAGCAGTGGCTGCCTCAGTCTGCAGTCGATGATGAGTAGCTTTCTTCACCAGCGCAGTGAGGAAACTACTAACCAGCCGCAGCAGCAGCAGCAGCATCAGGTGGACCTGGAGCAGGAGCTCAAACAACAGGCTTGGGCCTACTTGGACAGCACCCTGCCAACCGAGGTAGACAATCCCCTTGACTACTGGGCAACGAAACTTGACCTTTGGCCCCAACTAGCTGAATTTGCCCTTGAAAGGCTGTCATGCCCGGCCAGTAGCGTGGCATCGGAGCGCGTGTTTAGTGCGGCAGGAGGTATTGTAACTCCGCGGAGGACACGACTGTCCACCCAAAGTGTGGAGAGACTCACGTTTGTGAAAATGAATCAGGCGTGGATTAGTCTGGATTTCAAACCACCAGTTCCTGACACAACTGACTAAATCCGCCATGAATCATGCCTCAAACATGTGCCACTTTCAGGTCTCCTCACACTGCTGGTGTGTTTAATTTTTTGACATAGGGTGCTGGCAGATTACGGGCCTCCTATAGCTGCTGCCAGGCCCCTAATCTGCCATAGGCCCCTATATACCGCCTCCTCATGCTGCTGCTAGGTCCAGAGTCTCTCATGGGTCCCTGTACGGCCTCCCATTGCTGCTGTCTCCATCGCCACACTCTGCTGCCATGTGCCACTTTCAGGTCTCTTCACACTGCTGGTGTGTTTAATTTTTTGACATAGGGTGCAGGCAGATTACGGGCCTCACATAGCTGCTGCCAGGCCCCTAATCTGCCATGGGCCCCTATATACCGCCTCCTCATGCTGCTGCCAAGTCTAGAGTCTGTCATGGGTCCCTGTACGGCCTCCCATTGCTGCTGTCTCCATCGCCACACTCTGCCATGTGCCACTTTCAGGTCTCTTCACACTGCTGGTGTGTTTAATTTTTTGACATAGGGTGCAGGCAGATTACGGGCCTCACATAGCTGCTGCCAGGCCCCTAATCTGCCATGGGCCCCTATATACCGCCTCCTCATGCTGCTGCCAAGTCCAGAGTCTCTCATGGGTCCCTGTACGGCCTCCCATTGCTGCTGTCTCCATCGCCACACTCTGCTGCCATGTGCCACTTTCAGGTCTCTTCACACTGCTGGTGTGTTAAATTTTTTGACATAGGGTGCAGGCAGATTACGGGCCTCACATAGCTGCTGCCAGGCCCCTAATCTGCCATGGGCCCCTATATACCGCCTCCTCATGCTGCTGCCAAGTCTAGAGTCTGTCATGGGTCCCTGTACGGCCTCCCATTGCTGCTGTCTCCATCGCCACACTCTGCCATGTGCCACTTTCAGGTCTCTTCACACTGCTGGTGTGTTTAATTTTTTGACATAGGGTGCAGGCAGATTACGGGCCTCACATAGCTGCTGCCAGGCCCCTAATCTGCCATGGGCCCCTATATACCGCCTCCTCATGCTGCTGCCAAGTCTAGAGTCTGTCATGGGTCCCTGTACGGCCTCCCATTGCTGCTGTCTCCATCGCCACACTCTGCTGCCATGTGCCACTTTCAGGTCTCTTCACACTGCTGGTGTGTTAAATTTTTTGACATAGGGTGCAGGCAGATTACGGGCCTCACATAGCTGCTGCCAGGCCCCTAATCTGCCATGGGCCCCTATATACCGCCTCCTCATGCTGCTGCCAAGTCCAGAGTCTCTCATGGGTCCCTGTACGGCCTCCCATTGCTGCTGTCTCCATCGCCACACTCTGCTGCCATGTGCCACTTTCAGGTCTCTTCACACTGCTGGTGTGTTAAATTTTTTGACATAGGGTGCAGGCAGATTACGGGCCTCACATAGCTGCTGCCAGGCCCCTAATCTGCCATGGGCCCCTATATACCGCCTCCTCATGCTGCTGCCAAGTCTAGAGTCTGTCATGGGTCCCTGTACGGCCTCCCATTGCTGCTGTCTCCATCGCCACACTCTGCTGCCATGTGCCACTTTCAGGTCTCTTCACACTGCTGGTGTGTTAAATTTTTTGACATAGGGTGCAGGCAGATTACGGGCCTCACATAGCTGCTGCCAGGCCCCTAATCTGCCATGGGCCCCTATATACCGCCTCCTCATGCTGCTGCCAAGTCTAGAGTCTGTCATGGGTCCCTGTACGGCCTCCCATTGCTGCTGTCTCCATCGCCACACTCTGCTGCCATGTGCCACTTTCAGGTCTCTTCACACTGCTGGTGTGTTAAATTTTTTGACATAGGGTGCAGGCAGATTACGGGCCTCACATAGCTGCTGCCAGGCCCCTAATCTGCCATGGGCCCCTATATACCGCCTCCTCATGCTGCTGCCAAGTCTAGAGTCTGTCATGGGTCCCTGTACGGCCTCCCATTGCTGCTGTCTCCATCGCCACACTCTGCTGCCATGTGCCACTTTCAGGTCTCTTCACACTGCTGGTGTGTTAAATTTTTTGACATAGGGTGCAGGCAGATTACGGGCCTCACATAGCTGCTGCCAGGCCCCTAATCTGCCATGGGCCCCTATATACCGCCTCCTCATGCTGCTGCCAAGTCCAGAGTCTCTCATGGGTCCCTGTACGGCCTCCCATTGCTGCTGTCTCCATCGCCACACTCTGCTGCCATGTGCCACTTTCAGGTCTCTTCACACTGCTGGTGTGTTAAATTTTTTGACATAGGGTGCAGGCAGATTACGGGCCTCACATAGCTGCTGCCAGGCCCCTAATCTGCCATGGGCCCCTATATACCGCCTCCTCATGCTGCTGCCAAGTCTAGAGTCTGTCATGGGTCCCTGTACGGCCTCCCATTGCTGCTGTCTCCATCGCCACACTCTGCTGCCATGTGCCACTTTCAGGTCTCTTCACACTGCTGGTGTGTTAAATTTTTTGACATAGGGTGCAGGCAGATTACGGGCCTCACATAGCTGCTGCCAGGCCCCTAATCTGCCATGGGCCCCTATATACCGCCTCCTCATGCTGCTGCCAAGTCCAGAGTCTCTCATGGGTCCCTGTACGGCCTCCCATTGCTGCTGTCTCCATCGCCACACTCTGCTGCCATGTGCCACTTTCAGGTCTCTTCACACTGCTGGTGTGTTAAATTTTTTGACATAGGGTGCAGGCAGATTACGGGCCTCACATAGCTGCTGCCAGGCCCCTAATCTGCCATGGGCCCCTATATACCGCCTCCTCATGCTGCTGCCAAGTCTAGAGTCTGTCATGGGTCCCTGTACGGCCTCCCATTGCTGCTGTCTCCATCGCCACACTCTGCCATGTGCCACTTTCAGGTCTCTTCACACTGCTGGTGTGTTAAATTTTTTGACATAGGGTGCAGGCAGATTACGGGCCTCACATAGCTGCTGCCAGGCCCCTAATCTGCCATGGGCCCCTATATACCGCCTCCTCATGCTGCTGCCAAGTCCAGAGTCTCTCATGGGTCCCTGTACGGCCTCCCATTGCTGCTGTCTCCATCGCCACACTCTGCTGCCATGTGCCACTTTCAGGTCTCTTCACACTGCTGGTGTGTTAAATTTTTTGACATAGGGTGCAGGCAGATTACGGGCCTCACATAGCTGCTGCCAGGCCCCTAATCTGCCATGGGCCCCTATATACCGCCTCCTCATGCTGCTGCCAAGTCTAGAGTCTGTCATGGGTCCCTGTACGGCCTCCCATTGCTGCTGTCTCCATCGCCACACTCTGCTGCCATGTGCCACTTTCAGGTCTCTTCACACTGCTGGTGTGTTAAATTTTTTGACATAGGGTGCAGGCAGATTACGGGCCTCACATAGCTGCTGCCAGGCCCCTAATCTGCCATGGGCCCCTATATACCGCCTCCTCATGCTGCTGCCAAGTCCAGAGTCTCTCATGGGTCCCTGTACGGCCTCCCATTGCTGCTGTCTCCATCGCCACACTCTGCTGCCATGTGCCACTTTCAGGTCTCTTCACACTGCTGGTGTGTTAAATTTTTTGACATAGGGTGCAGGCAGATTACGGGCCTCACATAGCTGCTGCCAGGCCCCTAATCTGCCATGGGCCCCTATATACCGCCTCCTCATGCTGCTGCCAAGTCTAGAGTCTGTCATGGGTCCCTGTACGGCCTCCCATTGCTGCTGTCTCCATCGCCACACTCTGCCATGTGCCACTTTCAGGTCTCTTCACACTGCTGGTGTGTTAAATTTTTTGACATAGGGTGCAGGCAGATTACGGGCCTCACATAGCTGCTGCCAGGCCCCTAATCTGCCATGGGCCCCTATATACCGCCTCCTCATGCTGCTGCCAAGTCCAGAGTCTCTCATGGGTCCCTGTACGGCCTCCCATTGCTGCTGTCTCCATCGCCACACTCTGCTGCCATGTGCCACTTTCAGGTCTCTTCACACTGCTGGTGTGTTAAATTTTTTGACATAGGGTGCAGGCAGATTACGGGCCTCACATAGCTGCTGCCAGGCCCCTAATCTGCCATGGGCCCCTATATACCGCCTCCTCATGCTGCTGCCAAGTCTAGAGTCTGTCATGGGTCCCTGTACGGCCTCCCATTGCTGCTGTCTCCATCGCCACACTCTGCTGCCATGTGCCACTTTCAGGTCTCTTCACACTGCTGGTGTGTTAAATTTTTTGACATAGGGTGCAGGCAGATTACGGGCCTCACATAGCTGCTGCCAGGCCCCTAATCTGCCATGGGCCCCTATATACCGCCTCCTCATGCTGCTGCCAAGTCCAGAGTCTCTCATGGGTCCCTGTACGGCCTCCCATTGCTGCTGTCTCCATCGCCACACTCTGCTGCCATGTGCCACTTTCAGGTCTCTTCACACTGCTGGTGTGTTAAATTTTTTGACATAGGGTGCAGGCAGATTACGGGCCTCACATAGCTGCTGCCAGGCCCCTAATCTGCCATGGGCCCCTATATACCGCCTCCTCATGCTGCTGCCAAGTCTAGAGTCTGTCATGGGTCCCTGTACGGCCTCCCATTGCTGCTGTCTCCATCGCCACACTCTGCTGCCATGTGCCACTTTCAGGTCTCTTCACACTGCTGGTGTGTTTAATTTTTTGACATAGGGTGCAGGCAGATTACGGGCCTCACATAGCTGCTGCCAGGCCCCTAATCTGCCATGGGCCCCTATATACCGCCTCCTCATGCTGCTGCCAAGTCTAGAGTCTGTCATGGGTCCCTGTACGGCCTCCCATTGCTGCTGTCTCCATCGCCACACTCTGCTGCCATGTGCCACTTTCAGGTCTCTTCACACTGCTGGTGTGTTAAATTTTTTGACATAGGGTGCAGGCAGATTACGGGCCTCACATAGCTGCTGCCAGGCCCCTAATCTGCCATGGGCCCCTATATACCGCCTCCTCATGCTGCTGCCAAGTCTAGAGTCTGTCATGGGTCCCTGTACGGCCTCCCATTGCTGCTGTCTCCATCGCCACACTCTGCCATGTGCCACTTTCAGGTCTCTTCACACTGCTGGTGTGTTTAATTTTTTGACATAGGGTGCAGGCAGATTACGGGCCTCACATAGCTGCTGCCAGGCCCCTAATCTGCCATGGGCCCCTATATACCGCCTCCTCATGCTGCTGCCAAGTCCAGAGTCTCTCATGGGTCCCTGTACGGCCTCCCATTGCTGCTGTCTCCATCGCCACACTCTGCTGCCATGTGCCACTTTCAGGTCTCTTCACACTGCTGGTGTGTTAAATTTTTTGACATAGGGTGCAGGCAGATTACGGGCCTCACATAGCTGCTGCCAGGCCCCTAATCTGCCATGGGCCCCTATATACCGCCTCCTCATGCTGCTGCCAAGTCTAGAGTCTGTTATGGGTCCCTGTACGGCCTCCCATTGCTGCTGTCTCCATCGCCACACTCTGCCATGTGCCACTTTCAGGTCTCTTCACACTGCTGGTGTGTTAAATTTTTTGACATAGGGTGCAGGCAGATTACGGGCCTCACATAGCTGCTGCCAGGCCCCTAATCTGCCATGGGCCCCTATATACCGCCTCCTCATGCTGCTGCCAAGTCCAGAGTCTCTCATGGGTCCCTGTACGGCCTCCCATTGCTGCTGTCTCCATCGCCACACTCTGCTGCCATGTGCCACTTTCAGGTCTCTTCACACTGCTGGTGTGTTAAATTTTTTGACATAGGGTGCAGGCAGATTACGGGCCTCACATAGCTGCTGCCAGGCCCCTAATCTGCCATGGGCCCCTATATACCGCCTCCTCATGCTGCTGCCAAGTCTAGAGTCTGTCATGGGTCCCTGTACGGCCTCCCATTGCTGCTGTCTCCATCGCCACACTCTGCTGCCATGTGCCACTTTCAGGTCTCTTCACACTGCTGGTGTGTTTAATTTTTTGACATAGGGTGCAGGCAGATTACGGGCCTCACATAGCTGCTGCCAGGCCCCTAATCTGCCATGGGCCCCTATATACCGCCTCCTCATGCTGCTGCCAAGTCTAGAGTCTGTCATGGGTCCCTGTACGGCCTCCCATTGCTGCTGTCTCCATCGCCACACTCTGCCATGTGCCACTTTCAGGTCTCTTCACACTGCTGGTGTGTTTAATTTTTTGACATAGGGTGCAGGCAGATTACGGGCCTCACATAGCTGCTGCCAGGCCCCTAATCTGCCATGGGCCCCTATATACCGCCTCCTCATGCTGCTGCCAAGTCCAGAGTCTCTCATGGGTCCCTGTACGGCCTCCCATTGCTGCTGTCTCCATCGCCACACTCTGCTGCCATGTGCCACTTTCAGGTCTCTTCACACTGCTGGTGTGTTAAATTTTTTGACATAGGGTGCAGGCAGATTACGGGCCTCACATAGCTGCTGCCAGGCCCCTAATCTGCCATGGGCCCCTATATACCGCCTCCTCATGCTGCTGCCAAGTCTAGAGTCTGTCATGGGTCCCTGTACGGCCTCCCATTGCTGCTGTCTCCATCGCCACACTCTGCCATGTGCCACTTTCAGGTCTCTTCACACTGCTGGTGTGTTTAATTTTTTGACATAGGGTGCAGGCAGATTACGGGCCTCACATAGCTGCTGCCAGGCCCCTAATCTGCCATGGGCCCCTATATACCGCCTCCTCATGCTGCTGCCAAGTCTAGAGTCTGTCATGGGTCCCTGTACGGCCTCCCATTGCTGCTGTCTCCATCGCCACACTCTGCTGCCATGTGCCACTTTCAGGTCTCTTCACACTGCTGGTGTGTTAAATTTTTTGACATAGGGTGCAGGCAGATTACGGGCCTCACATAGCTGCTGCCAGGCCCCTAATCTGCCATGGGCCCCTATATACCGCCTCCTCATGCTGCTGCCAAGTCCAGAGTCTCTCATGGGTCCCTGTACGGCCTCCCATTGCTGCTGTCTCCATCGCCACACTCTGCTGCCATGTGCCACTTTCAGGTCTCTTCACACTGCTGGTGTGTTAAATTTTTTGACATAGGGTGCAGGCAGATTACGGGCCTCACATAGCTGCTGCCAGGCCCCTAATCTGCCATGGGCCCCTATATACCGCCTCCTCATGCTGCTGCCAAGTCTAGAGTCTGTCATGGGTCCCTGTACGGCCTCCCATTGCTGCTGTCTCCATCGCCACACTCTGCTGCCATGTGCCACTTTCAGGTCTCTTCACACTGCTGGTGTGTTAAATTTTTTGACATAGGGTGCAGGCAGATTACGGGCCTCACATAGCTGCTGCCAGGCCCCTAATCTGCCATGGGCCCCTATATACCGCCTCCTCATGCTGCTGCCAAGTCTAGAGTCTGTCATGGGTCCCTGTACGGCCTCCCATTGCTGCTGTCTCCATCGCCACACTCTGCTGCCATGTGCCACTTTCAGGTCTCTTCACACTGCTGGTGTGTTAAATTTTTTGACATAGGGTGCAGGCAGATTACGGGCCTCACATAGCTGCTGCCAGGCCCCTAATCTGCCATGGGCCCCTATATACCGCCTCCTCATGCTGCTGCCAAGTCCAGAGTCTCTCATGGGTCCCTGTACGGCCTCCCATTGCTGCTGTCTCCATCGCCACACTCTGCTGCCATGTGCCACTTTCAGGTCTCTTCACACTGCTGGTGTGTTAAATTTTTTGACATAGGGTGCAGGCAGATTACGGGCCTCACATAGCTGCTGCCAGGCCCCTAATCTGCCATGGGCCCCTATATACCGCCTCCTCATGCTGCTGCCAAGTCTAGAGTCTGTCATGGGTCCCTGTACGGCCTCCCATTGCTGCTGTCTCCATCGCCACACTCTGCTGCCATGTGCCACTTTCAGGTCTCTTCACACTGCTGGTGTGTTAAATTTTTTGACATAGGGTGCAGGCAGATTACGGGCCTCACATAGCTGCTGCCAGGCCCCTAATCTGCCATGGGCCCCTATATACCGCCTCCTCATGCTGCTGCCAAGTCCAGAGTCTCTCATGGGTCCCTGTACGGCCTCCCATTGCTGCTGTCTCCATCGCCACACTCTGCTGCCATGTGCCACTTTCAGGTCTCTTCACACTGCTGGTGTGTTAAATTTTTTGACATAGGGTGCAGGCAGATTACGGGCCTCACATAGCTGCTGCCAGGCCCCTAATCTGCCATGGGCCCCTATATACCGCCTCCTCATGCTGCTGCCAAGTCTAGAGTCTGTCATGGGTCCCTGTACGGCCTCCCATTGCTGCTGTCTCCATCGCCACACTCTGCCATGTGCCACTTTCAGGTCTCTTCACACTGCTGGTGTGTTAAATTTTTTGACATAGGGTGCAGGCAGATTACGGGCCTCACATAGCTGCTGCCAGGCCCCTAATCTGCCATGGGCCCCTATATACCGCCTCCTCATGCTGCTGCCAAGTCCAGAGTCTCTCATGGGTCCCTGTACGGCCTCCCATTGCTGCTGTCTCCATCGCCACACTCTGCTGCCATGTGCCACTTTCAGGTCTCTTCACACTGCTGGTGTGTTAAATTTTTTGACATAGGGTGCAGGCAGATTACGGGCCTCACATAGCTGCTGCCAGGCCCCTAATCTGCCATGGGCCCCTATATACCGCCTCCTCATGCTGCTGCCAAGTCCAGAGTCTCTCATGGGTCCCTGTACGGCCTCCCATTGCTGCTGTCTCCATCGCCACACTCTGCTGCCATGTGCCACTTTCAGGTCTCTTCACACTGCTGGTGTGTTAAATTTTTTGACATAGGGTGCAGGCAGATTACGGGCCTCACATAGCTGCTGCCAGGCCCCTAATCTGCCATGGGCCCCTATATACCGCCTCCTCATGCTGCTGCCAAGTCTAGAGTCTGTCATGGGTCCCTGTACGGCCTCCCATTGCTGCTGTCTCCATCGCCACACTCTGCTGCCATGTGCCACTTTCAGGTCTCTTCACACTGCTGGTGTGTTAAATTTTTTGACATAGGGTGCAGGCAGATTACGGGCCTCACATAGCTGCTGCCAGGCCCCTAATCTGCCATGGGCCCCTATATACCGCCTCCTCATGCTGCTGCCAAGTCCAGAGTCTCTCATGGGTCCCTGTACGGCCTCCCATTGCTGCTGTCTCCATCGCCACACTCTGCTGCCATGTGCCACTTTCAGGTCTCTTCACACTGCTGGTGTGTTAAATTTTTTGACATAGGGTGCAGGCAGATTACGGGCCTCACATAGCTGCTGCCAGGCCCCTAATCTGCCATGGGCCCCTATATACCGCCTCCTCATGCTGCTGCCAAGTCTAGAGTCTGTCATGGGTCCCTGTACGGCCTCCCATTGCTGCTGTCTCCATCGCCACACTCTGCTGCCATGTGCCACTTTCAGGTCTCTTCACACTGCTGGTGTGTTTAATTTTTTGACATAGGGTGCAGGCAGATTACGGGCCTCACATAGCTGCTGCCAGGCCCCTAATCTGCCATGGGCCCCTATATACCGCCTCCTCATGCTGCTGCCAAGTCTAGAGTCTGTCATGGGTCCCTGTACGGCCTCCCATTGCTGCTGTCTCCATCGCCACACTCTGCTGCCATGTGCCACTTTCAGGTCTCTTCACACTGCTGGTGTGTTAAATTTTTTGACATAGGGTGCAGGCAGATTACGGGCCTCACATAGCTGCTGCCAGGCCCCTAATCTGCCATGGGCCCCTATATACCGCCTCCTCATGCTGCTGCCAAGTCTAGAGTCTGTCATGGGTCCCTGTACGGCCTCCCATTGCTGCTGTCTCCATCGCCACACTCTGCCATGTGCCACTTTCAGGTCTCTTCACACTGCTGGTGTGTTTAATTTTTTGACATAGGGTGCAGGCAGATTACGGGCCTCACATAGCTGCTGCCAGGCCCCTAATCTGCCATGGGCCCCTATATACCGCCTCCTCATGCTGCTGCCAAGTCCAGAGTCTCTCATGGGTCCCTGTACGGCCTCCCATTGCTGCTGTCTCCATCGCCACACTCTGCTGCCATGTGCCACTTTCAGGTCTCTTCACACTGCTGGTGTGTTAAATTTTTTGACATAGGGTGCAGGCAGATTACGGGCCTCACATAGCTGCTGCCAGGCCCCTAATCTGCCATGGGCCCCTATATACCGCCTCCTCATGCTGCTGCCAAGTCTAGAGTCTGTCATGGGTCCCTGTACGGCCTCCCATTGCTGCTGTCTCCATCGCCACACTCTGCCATGTGCCACTTTCAGGTCTCTTCACACTGCTGGTGTGTTAAATTTTTTGACATAGGGTGCAGGCAGATTACGGGCCTCACATAGCTGCTGCCAGGCCCCTAATCTGCCATGGGCCCCTATATACCGCCTCCTCATGCTGCTGCCAAGTCCAGAGTCTCTCATGGGTCCCTGTACGGCCTCCCATTGCTGCTGTCTCCATCGCCACACTCTGCTGCCATGTGCCACTTTCAGGTCTCTTCACACTGCTGGTGTGTTAAATTTTTTGACATAGGGTGCAGGCAGATTACGGGCCTCACATAGCTGCTGCCAGGCCCCTAATCTGCCATGGGCCCCTATATACCGCCTCCTCATGCTGCTGCCAAGTCTAGAGTCTGTCATGGGTCCCTGTACGGCCTCCCATTGCTGCTGTCTCCATCGCCACACTCTGCTGCCATGTGCCACTTTCAGGTCTCTTCACACTGCTGGTGTGTTAAATTTTTTGACATAGGGTGCAGGCAGATTACGGGCCTCACATAGCTGCTGCCAGGCCCCTAATCTGCCATGGGCCCCTATATACCGCCTCCTCATGCTGCTGCCAAGTCCAGAGTCTCTCATGGGTCCCTGTACGGCCTCCCATTGCTGCTGTCTCCATCGCCACACTCTGCTGCCATGTGCCACTTTCAGGTCTCTTCACACTGCTGGTGTGTTAAATTTTTTGACATAGGGTGCAGGCAGATTACGGGCCTCACATAGCTGCTGCCAGGCCCCTAATCTGCCATGGGCCCCTATATACCGCCTCCTCATGCTGCTGCCAAGTCTAGAGTCTGTCATGGGTCCCTGTACGGCCTCCCATTGCTGCTGTCTCCATCGCCACACTCTGCTGCCATGTGCCACTTTCAGGTCTCTTCACACTGCTGGTGTGTTTAATTTTTTGACATAGGGTGCAGGCAGATTACGGGCCTCACATAGCTGCTGCCAGGCCCCTAATCTGCCATGGGCCCCTATATACCGCCTCCTCATGCTGCTGCCAAGTCTAGAGTCTGTCATGGGTCCCTGTACGGCCTCCCATTGCTGCTGTCTCCATCGCCACACTCTGCTGCCATGTGCCACTTTCAGGTCTCTTCACACTGCTGGTGTGTTAAATTTTTTGACATAGGGTGCAGGCAGATTACGGGCCTCACATAGCTGCTGCCAGGCCCCTAATCTGCCATGGGCCCCTATATACCGCCTCCTCATGCTGCTGCCAAGTCTAGAGTCTGTCATGGGTCCCTGTACGGCCTCCCATTGCTGCTGTCTCCATCGCCACACTCTGCTGCCATGTGCCACTTTCAGGTCTCTTCACACTGCTGGTGTGTTAAATTTTTTGACATAGGGTGCAGGCAGATTACGGGCCTCACATAGCTGCTGCCAGGCCCCTAATCTGCCATGGGCCCCTATATACCGCCTCCTCATGCTGCTGCCAAGTCCAGAGTCTCTCATGGGTCCCTGTACGGCCTCCCATTGCTGCTGTCTCCATCGCCACACTCTACTGCCATGTGCCACTTTCAGGTCTCTTCACACTGCTGGTGTGTTAAATTTTTTGACATAGGGTGCAGGCAGATTACGGGCCTCACATAGCTGCTGCCAGGCCCCTAATCTGCCATGGGCCCCTATATACCGCCTCCTCATGCTGCTGCCAAGTCTAGAGTCTGTCATGGGTCCCTGTACGGCCTCCCATTGCTGCTGTCTCCATCGCCACACTCTGCTGCCATGTGCCACTTTCAGGTCTCTTCACACTGCTGGTGTGTTAAATTTTTTGACATAGGGTGCAGGCAGATTACGGGCCTCACATAGCTGCTGCCAGGCCCCTAATCTGCCATGGGCCCCTATATACCGCCTCCTCATGCTGCTGCCAAGTCCAGAGTCTCTCATGGGTCCCTGTACGGCCTCCCATTGCTGCTGTCTCCATCGCCACACTCTGCTGCCATGTGCCACTTTCAGGTCTCTTCACACTGCTGGTGTGTTAAATTTTTTGACATAGGGTGCAGGCAGATTACGGGCCTCACATAGCTGCTGCCAGGCCCCTAATCTGCCATGGGCCCCTATATACCGCCTCCTCATGCTGCTGCCAAGTCTAGAGTCTGTCATGGGTCCCTGTACGGCCTCCCATTGCTGCTGTCTCCATCGCCACACTCTGCTGCCATGTGCCACTTTCAGGTCTCTTCACACTGCTGGTGTGTTAAATTTTTTGACATAGGGTGCAGGCAGATTACGGGCCTCACATAGCTGCTGCCAGGCCCCTAATCTGCCATGGGCCCCTATATACCGCCTCCTCATGCTGCTGCCAAGTCCAGAGTCTCTCATGGGTCCCTGTACGGCCTCCCATTGCTGCTGTCTCCATCGCCACACTCTGCTGCCATGTGCCACTTTCAGGTCTCTTCACACTGCTGGTGTGTTAAATTTTTTGACATAGGGTGCAGGCAGATTACGGGCCTCACATAGCTGCTGCCAGGCCCCTAATCTGCCATGGGCCCCTATATACCGCCTCCTCATGCTGCTGCCAAGTCTAGAGTCTGTCATGGGTCCCTGTACGGCCTCCCATTGCTGCTGTCTCCATCGCCACACTCTGCCATGTGCCACTTTCAGGTCTCTTCACACTGCTGGTGTGTTTAATTTTTTGACATAGGGTGCAGGCAGATTACGGGCCTCACATAGCTGCTGCCAGGCCCCTAATCTGCCATGGGCCCCTATATACCGCCTCCTCATGCTGCTGCCAAGTCCAGAGTCTCTCATGGGTCCCTGTACGGCCTCCCATTGCTGCTGTCTCCATCGCCACACTCTGCTGCCATGTGCCACTTTCAGGTCTCTTCACACTGCTGGTGTGTTAAATTTTTTGACATAGGGTGCAGGCAGATTACGGGCCTCACATAGCTGCTGCCAGGCCCCTAATCTGCCATGGGCCCCTATATACCGCCTCCTCATGCTGCTGCCAAGTCTAGAGTCTGTCATGGGTCCCTGTACGGCCTCCCATTGCTGCTGTCTCCATCGCCACACTCTGCCATGTGCCACTTTCAGGTCTCTTCACACTGCTGGTGTGTTTAATTTTTTGACATAGGGTGCAGGCAGATTACGGGCCTCACATAGCTGCTGCCAGGCCCCTAATCTGCCATGGGCCCCTATATACCGCCTCCTCATGCTGCTGCCAAGTCCAGAGTCTCTCATGGGTCCCTGTACGGCCTCCCATTGCTGCTGTCTCCATCGCCACACTCTGCTGCCATGTGCCACTTTCAGGTCTCTTCACACTGCTGGTGTGTTAAATTTTTTGACATAGGGTGCAGGCAGATTACGGGCCTCACATAGCTGCTGCCAGGCCCCTAATCTGCCATGGGCCCCTATATACCGCCTCCTCATGCTGCTGCCAAGTCTAGAGTCTGTCATGGGTCCCTGTACGGCCTCCCATTGCTGCTGTCTCCATCGCCACACTCTGCTGCCATGTGCCACTTTCAGGTCTCTTCACACTGCTGGTGTGTTAAATTTTTTGACATAGGGTGCAGGCAGATTACGGGCCTCACATAGCTGCTGCCAGGCCCCTAATCTGCCATGGGCCCCTATATACCGCCTCCTCATGCTGCTGCCAAGTCCAGAGTCTCTCATGGGTCCCTGTACGGCCTCCCATTGCTGCTGTCTCCATCGCCACACTCTGCTGCCATGTGCCACTTTCAGGTCTCTTCACACTGCTGGTGTGTTAAATTTTTTGACATAGGGTGCAGGCAGATTACGGGCCTCACATAGCTGCTGCCAGGCCCCTAATCTGCCATGGGCCCCTATATACCGCCTCCTCATGCTGCTGCCAAGTCTAGAGTCTGTCATGGGTCCCTGTACGGCCTCCCATTGCTGCTGTCTCCATCGCCACACTCTGCTGCCATGTGCCACTTTCAGGTCTCTTCACACTGCTGGTGTGTTTAATTTTTTGACATAGGGTGCAGGCAGATTACGGGCCTCACATAGCTGCTGCCAGGCCCCTAATCTGCCATGGGCCCCTATATACCGCCTCCTCATGCTGCTGCCAAGTCTAGAGTCTGTCATGGGTCCCTGTACGGCCTCCCATTGCTGCTGTCTCCATCGCCACACTCTGCTGCCATGTGCCACTTTCAGGTCTCTTCACACTGCTGGTGTGTTAAATTTTTTGACATAGGGTGCAGGCAGATTACGGGCCTCACATAGCTGCTGCCAGGCCCCTAATCTGCCATGGGCCCCTATATACCGCCTCCTCATGCTGCTGCCAAGTCTAGAGTCTGTCATGGGTCCCTGTACGGCCTCCCATTGCTGCTGTCTCCATCGCCACACTCTGCTGCCATGTGCCACTTTCAGGTCTCTTCACACTGCTGGTGTGTTAAATTTTTTGACATAGGGTGCAGGCAGATTACGGGCCTCACATAGCTGCTGCCAGGCCCCTAATCTGCCATGGGCCCCTATATACCGCCTCCTCATGCTGCTGCCAAGTCTAGAGTCTGTCATGGGTCCCTGTACGGCCTCCCATTGCTGCTGTCTCCATCGCCACACTCTGCTGCCATGTGCCACTTTCAGGTCTCTTCACACTGCTGGTGTGTTAAATTTTTTGACATAGGGTGCTGGCAGATTACGGGCCTCCCATTGCTGCTGCCAGACATGTAATCTGCCATGGGCCCCCGTACCGACTCCTCATGCTGTGACGTTGCAACAAGGTGTAATTCAACCCTACATATGTTAGACCGCCTTTACGAACAGCTAAAGGCCATCACAGATTTCCTGATGTTAAAAGCGGATAAAGGTACTCCCTGTGTAACTTAGATGTCAGCCATTGTCAGCTCATGTGTGACACCTGCGCTTGCTCAGGCCCTTTGAGGAGGCCACGCTATTCGTGAGTCGGCAGGACTATGGGATGAATGAGGTCAAATCGGCCATGGGCCCCCGTACCGCCTGTTCACGCTGATGCTGGTCCCACAGTGTGACCTGGGTCCCTGTACGGCCTCCCATTGCTTCCACTCTGCCATGTGCCACTTTGAAATCTCCTCACACTCCTGCGGTTGTCCATTTTGTCATAGGTTGCTGGCAGATTACAGGCCTTCCATAGGTGCCACCAAGCCCCATATCGGCCATGGGCCCCCGTACCGCCTGGTCACGCTGCTGCTGGGCCCACAGTGTGACCTGGGTCCCTGTACCGCCTCCCATTGCTCCCACTCTGCCATGTGCCACTTTCAGGTCTCCTCACGCTCCTGCTGGTTTCCATTTTGTCATAGGTTGCTGTATGGCCTCCCATTGCTGCTGCCTCCACCGCCACACTGTGGCTCCAAACACTGGTTTTGGCCCCGTGACTGGCCAAAGGAGTGAAGTGTGCAGTGATTCTAAGATCGACGGCACTCATCTGCATGTCATACTGACAGACAGTATTATTTCTCTTCCCCAGCAGACTCCAAGGGCATTTAAATTAAAGGTACAGTGTTCTGCACTAATATTAAGTCTCTCTGAAGCCTAGAAACACCCTTTTTTAAGTTAAATTCACAGCGAATTTATTCGACTCGAATCGAATATTGTCCACGAATTCGCCGAATCAGTCGAATCGAATTTTTCATTTCTTCGCTCATCTCTAAATATAATGATAATTTATAATAATATTCTATAAAATATAGGAGTTACATACATTCTCTGGGAAAGTATGTTCTATGTATAATTTGCCAATTAGGTTTTAGATTTAAAAAATGTAACAAGGTTAGTCAATATTTTTTAAACAATTTATCTTTATAATGCTAAAGTAAATCTAGATTAATAATGATTGTCAAAGGGAGCTGAAGCCATTAGAATGTTTTCAAGGGTCAGTGGTTATGAATGAATATAAAATTACTTATATAACAACCATCTATTATATATTCTGCTTATGCCCCATACATCTCCAAAACAAAATGCATTTATTTTTATTGTCAAATGCATAATAATATAACAAATATACTGATTATGGGACATTGTTTAAACCAACAACGTATTGACATTTACTGCTCAGAACACCACTCAGGATAGAGTGCATGTTAAAGACCCATGATCAGTAAATGGTTCTAACTGTTGTGTGTTAATATCCTCTTGAAGACCAAGTCTTTTCTGGCACTTTTTGTTTACAAGTTTAAAAAAATATTTTTTGCTAGAAAATTACTTAAAACCCCCAAACATTATATATAAATAACTCTACAGAATAAAATAAAATGTTGCAATATTTTATGTTATATGGTATTTGCGCAGTGGTTTTTCAAACGCAATAGAACAATTTTTTTAATGACTTTTAATGCAAAAAACACAATAGATAACCCACATTTTGTAGTAAAAGATGATGTTATGCCAAGTATGGAATGGTGACAAACAACAATACTTAAAAATCTCCATAGGCACGCTTTAAACATTTTACTCGTCACTCCTGCCCTCCAAGGCCATAGAGGTGATCAAAGACAATCTGGTCTCAAATCGCCTCTATGGCCAGCCACACGACCCATCAGATTGTTTTCCTGGCCTGCCGGTGAGAATTGTAAGCCCGAGAAACACTGGCAAGCAGCGGGATGGGGGGGTGGTGGCAATGTCCACTACTGCAGCTTCTGAAAGTGATCCAGCAGCTCATTAGCCACTAGGACCACTTTTTGCTTCAGCCACACCCCATGCAGTGATAATAAAATCTCGATCTAGTAATTGAGTAAAAGGAAATGTAGAGTCTTAAAAATGTTTTTAGTTATATCATATAGTGGATCAGCATTATGAAAATTATTGTTCTGTTCCTGTTTATAATTTTTATCAATTTTGACATAGAAAAAGTCATATCCACTCAGTTTAGTATCCTCTCTTTACTGGACATGACCTGATTCTCCTGAGCTTATCAATTAGTCAATGGACATGTGGTTTTTAGTGAGAGCAATCTCTGCTAAAGCATTTTTCATCTTCTCTTCAGTTTGAAAAGTTTAATTTTATAGCTGAACCACAGGCAAATATAAGAGACATAACTTAATGCAGCTGTGTTATTATTAATACATCAATTAATGTATTTTAAATGTAAGTAGTGTAAATACCTGAACTTGACCTGGTATCAGCCTCTGTCAGTCCCTGTACAGCCAGGCTGGAGTGTGAGAGCAAGTACAAGGAACATGCTGATCGGAGGAGAGAGAAGAGCTCATCACTGTGCTGCTTCTCCTTTCAATATCCAGTCACATGTTGAGGGCGGATCTAGGACAACCTGGACTTAGTAGAAGTGGGTAGAATGATGCTAGCTATCAGTCTGAGGGCATCTAGTGGCAGAAACATACTACATGGAAATCTCTGGATTGAAGGTACATATTGCAGGAAAAGCTGGTTGTGTTATTGTATCTCTTAACAGGCTATTGTTCTTTTTTATCTTGTTATTTTGGCCTAGATTTCTACTTTAAGTCAGTGAATGCTTACTTGCTTACTGCATGTTGTTTATGTTCTTGCCTTGTCATGGCTTTGTCATAAATTATTTTGAAAACATTTTTGAAAGGTGCAAATTCAGTAATTATTCTGTGAGCAATAATCTTTTTTTTTAAATATTCTTAAGTTCTCATGTACACAGGGCATTTGGAAAACTCTTCTGAACGATGGAAACTGACTTCTGAAAAACGTAGGTTAAAAAACAGCAGTTTAGCCACATTTGCATGCCGCGTTTATGCGCATTTGTGTTCAGAAGCGTTTTTAAAAGATAACCTCATGGGGACCCTCCCAAATGCCCAGAATGCACTGAAAAATAGTAAATGATTAACTCTTTCAGACATTTTGAGAGAGAAAGAGAGATCAGAAGCAGAGAGAGCAGTATGTGTTGAGATCACCCATCTTTTCTGGTTGTATTCACTATGAATCCCATCATGAGCATAATGCAGCATGTTCTACCATTTTTTCCTTCACGCAAAACCTGGAACTGACTGCGTTGGTGTACCGGGTCCATTTGAATACATGGAAAATGCTTTGCATGCATTTCTGATGATGAAAAACGGCACCGGACAGCATCTGGATATTGAACAGTTAAACGCTTCTAAACACGGTTAACCGCGTTTACAAGCGTTTGCACGCGTTTACAAGCATTTGGCATTTGAAACGTAAAATCTACTCCTGAACACAAGTTTGGTGCATTAAAAAAAACTACTGTAAACTCAACTGCCTGTAAACGACTGTAAACGATGATGTGTACATGGACACATAGGAAAACATTAGGGAGAGTTCAGGGGCTGCTGAAAAAAACACTGAACAGCTCCTGAACGTCCGTTTAGCAGCTGCAGTGTACATGAGCCCTAATTGTATCAGTTGTAATGATTTTGTTTAAAGCAGGGATGATTGAGAGACAGCAGTGTAAAATGAACAAGCCTAGAGGTGCTCTCAGATACTGCAAACTTTTAATTCCTGCCAAAACTGCTGGAATGTACATGTTCAGTCCTAAACAGTACTTTAATTAAAGGGTTACTAAAGGCTATTTTTTTAAATCAAAATAGCAAACACAATATACTTACCTGCTCTATGGTATTGATCCTCCTTTTCTGGGGTCCCCTACTGATGATGTCTATTTCTCCTTTTCAGTGTCTGCTCATAGCAATTGCTTTCCATGGGGGCAAACATGTAGGCCTGCTCCTTAGCCGGACTCTGCGTGTCTATAGACAGCTGGAACCTGTCAGCATGTCCCGTCCAATGATTCTTGGCTGATGCTGATGTGTACAATCACAGTAATCACTATAACCATAGTTTATAGGTGCTATAACTTTCCTGCAAACCAATCAATATACACTTATTGGGTTTTTTTTTGTTAACCAAAAACATGTAGCAGGGAGCACATGCACAGAGGCTGAAGATGGCGGAAGTGCAGTAACTCCGCTCCGCTTCACCGCTCTCTCTTCCAGCTCCTCCGGAGCTAACAATAGCTTATACCTGCAGTAGAGCTTCAGTACCGGACTCAGCGTTCTTTGCAGATCCCAATGGGCAAAAATGGGCGTCAGAAGTACCCTCCATCACCCGCCAAGCAGTTGCAGCCTACACATGTGGATAGGCCGCATTCCCAGCCTCAAGTGATCACGCAACCCTGGTGGCAGAACTGAAAGATCGGTTGGGGCGTGAGGCGGAGGTAACACACCACCCTGCTCTGTTTCCCCCTTCCCCTATCCCACATCTTACAGCAGACATTCTGGATGATAAGTTACACAGCCTTTTGCAAAGTCTGACCCATACTATATTTGCAGCAGTGGGGAAAATAGCGGAAGAACTCAGAGGGGAGATAGTGTTGATGGAAGAACGTACAGACCACCTAGAAACCAAATTTGAAGATCTGGTGCAGTATGTACATGTACTAGAGGAAGATAACCACATTTTAAAACAACAGATGTCCCAGTTGCAATTCCTTCAAGAAGATTTGGAGTATAGGGAGCGAAGACAGAATCTCCGAGGTCTGCTCACTGCATTGGCCCCAACAGTCATAGACATAGATTGGCGAATGGACAGGGCCCACCGCTCTCTTGCTCCGAAGCCAACACTGGGCACGAGACCAAGAGACATCATTGTCCGGTTTCATTACTACAATAGCAAGGAGTATTTGCTGAATTCCATACGTAACACTGCCTCAGTTGATTTTAGAGAGCAAAAAATTCAAATCTACAGTGATCTGTCCCCTACCACATTGTCTAAGAGACATACACTTTGTCCACTTACTCTCCACCTACAGAAGCATTGCATCATATACCGATGGGGTTTTCTATTCTGATTAACAGTAACCAATGATAGTACTCAACACACAATCGAAGATCTTTAAGAAGGAGAGGCATTTCTGCGTAACTTAGGCCTACCTCCTCTCCCAGATGAAGCCTTAGCACTACCCCTACCCAAACCAAGAGCAGCTAACACTCCTAACAAGATGTGGACACTCCTAACAAGATGTGGACCCCGGCAAAATCCAAAAACAAAACACGCCTACCTCCTTCTCCTCGATTATCTTCTGTCACTTGATGACGACATGCAAAACGTAGCTGAAGTCACTTAAGACGTAATGTGTATTGATATGTCTTGCCTGACAATTTGGATATCCCCTTACAGATAAATCCGACACCTCATTGGGATCTTTTTAGATAATGTCCTGGTAATGGCTGTTTTTTTTGGAGTAGTGAAGTCACCGCCTGACCTTCACCCTCCCTATGTCGTCCCCAAACATCTACAGCTACTGCTGTAGATGCCTGGGTGGCCTAGGCTGCTCAAACCTCCTCCATATTTTGGTAGTCAATGTTTTTTGTGTTACTCTTTGTTAGAACAGCATGGTTTATTTGTCATACTGCTCTGCATACAACTGACTCATATTCAGAATACGCCAACATGTCTTTACGACTTTACTCATGTAATGTTAAGGGTTTAAATTCAATGAGGAAGAAGTCGATAGCTCTTAGGGTATTCCATCAGTCTAAAACTGATATTATTCTTATCCAGGAAACACATTTCAAAAAGGGAAGCTCATTTAACTTTGCACTCAATACATAAGTATTTTCCTGTAGCATACTCTGCCATGGTAGACACAAGTAAAGCTGGTGTCGCTATCTTATCAAGAAAGGCTGCCCTGTCTGGGCGTTATCTTCTGTACTAGACACCCAGGGCAGATTTATACTATTGCAATGTCAATATGGTGATGTCTATATTTCAATTATTAATAAATCCACTCCTAATACGAATCAATTGGTGTTCTTTCGAGATACTATCTCCCCACTTTTAGCATCTTCGCACCCTTTCAAGATTATTGGAGGAGACTTTAATTTATCTATATGAGCTGCTCATGATAGGAGATCCCTTCAGGGACAAATGCCTTCAAAACATATTTTGAAACAGTCCACCTCCTTTCGTCAATGGATCAGAGGACATAAGCTGTTTGACATGTGGAGAATTCAACACCCGTTGCTAAACAGTTTTCATTCGTTTCCTCAGTGCATCACATCTACACCAGACTAGATTACTTTTTGCTTTCAGCCCCTATACTTAAACAGACAGTAGGCTCTGATATTGTCCCCAGCTCATGGTCTGATCATTTGTTTTTAGCTCTAGATCTGTTTGTAGATTGACTAAATTCATGCACATGCCATTGGCGCCTGAATGACACACTTCTGCGTCAAGCAGGAGTCAACTCTTCTATTTCAACAGCATTGCGTGAGTTTTTTTTTAACTCAATACTGGATCTGTGTCGGCCTCTTCAACTTTGTGGGAAGCCCATAAAGCATTTATTAGGGGTCGTTTTATAATGGAAAGCTCACGTCTTAAAAAGTCACTGCTCTATCAGAAAACTGACCTTATGAACCAATTATTTCAAGTGGAAAAAAAAACTCATTGATTCACCCTCTTTACCTAAACTTCGCTTAGTGGTACAACTTAAAGATCAACTTAAGTCACTTGAGGATAGTTCTATAGCGAAGAAAGTGTTATGTATGAAACAGAAGTTTTACCAACATGCCAATAAACCTCATAGGATGCTGGTTAATAAATTGAAAACACATTTGACTACTCATGCCCCTGACTTTGTTTCAAACGAATGGCTCCCCCACGTATTGCCCCCAACGAATAGCCCAAGTGTTAGGAGACTTCTATCATAAGCTTTATAACTGCTTATCGCCAGATGTACATCCCACTTTCCATAAAGATTCTTTCGACACCTTTTTTTCAGCATTTCATCTCCCTAAACTAAAGAGGGAAGATAGATTACTCTTGAACGCACCCATTACTATGGAGGAGCTATGTGCAGTTGTTAAGGAACTATCGTTGCACAAAGTGCCGGGCCCAGACAGGTTTTCCTACACATATTACAAGCAATTTATCACGGATATAGGCCCTGCCCTATTGGAATTTTATTCCTCTCTGATGAATGGAGAAGAACCTTATTCGCAATTCCAACACTCTTATATCACAGTCATTCCCAAGCTAGGCAAAAACCTTACGACCCCAGCTAACTACAGGCCCATGTCTCTGCTCTTATTTGTGTTGTGTCTTGAACCATTGGCAGTGGTGATTAGAGCTCACCCTGACATAGCTGGAGTGACTGTGAGGGGGAAGGAATATAAACTTTAACTTTTTGCAGATGACGTTCTATTGACTATTTCTAAACCACATTTGTCATTACCTGCTTTGCATAAACTTTTACAAGCTTTTAGTGATCAATCTGGCTATAAAATAAACACTTCAAAGACGGAAGCAATGCCCCTTAATATCCCATCCCAAGATCTCTCACTGCTCCAACAAAGTTACTCATACCACAGGTGCTTGTCATCTATTAAATACCTTGGCACTCATATAACCCCAACTTATGCTCAGCTGTTTGACTAACTAGCCCCCACTGTATCAGGAAATTTATGCTCTCTTGAATCAGTCGGACTCCTATAAGATATCTTTCCTGGGTAGAGTAAATGTGTTAAAGATGCCAATTCTACCAAAGCTACTTTACCTTTTCGAAATTCTCCCAGTGGCAAAACCGCAAGCTCAAATGGAAACTTTACAACGAGCGTTCCTTAGATTTATTTGGCATGCTAGAAAGCCTTGAATAGTGAGAATGGTTCTTCTGACTCCTAAAAACAATGGAGGCTTAGGGGTACCGGATATCATCAAATATTTTTTAGCCACCCACTTGAGGCAAACACTGTCATGGTTCACCCAAAAACCCCAGAACAGGTGGACAGAGATTGAATTCGGATATCTTTATCTGATTCACACATGTTCATTGCTACGCCCTTCACATTACACATCACCCCTATCCCCTCCCCCCTCTATGCTTGAATCTATGAAATTCACCCTTAAAATATGGTCAACCTGTGTGAAACTCCAGCAGTTACTGTCCACATGTTCCACATTGTTGAATGTTTTGTATAATCCAGAGCTCCCAGATAACCAGTTTGTCTTACCCACAGATGAGCTCTTGGGAAATTAGTGGGATATTCCAACTCCGTCATCTGATCAATCCTGTTTCACGCAGGACTCGGCCATTTGAAGAGCTTAGGGTGTGGAAATCCACACTACCTGCAGATATGCCTATTTGTAGTTCCGTCATTATTTTCATACCTTGAATTCTTCTTTGACTTTAGATTACCCTACTGATTTTGAAAGGATAGCAGCTAAAGGTCCCTCCCAACAACATCTTATCACCTCTTTATATAAGCTACTCCTTAATAGCGGTCCTCTTATTGATAACCCCCCACTGTTATATGAAGAGATGAGAAAACAAACTTCAATGCCCAATATCTATGAAATGTCGTCAGATGATTTGGGATTCTGTTACTAAAACTTCTCATTGTGTTGTGTATAAAGAAAATTTATATAAAATATTGATGCATTGCTACAAGACCCCTGTTGTGCTTCATGTAATCAACCCGAATCTGTCTGACATGTGCTGGAGGTGCATGGGAGGAGAAGGCACCTTGGCACACATCTTTTAGTTCTGTCCACAGATTGTGGGTTATTGCACTACGGTTAAAATGGTCTTGGAGCAAGTACCTAATGTTAACCGTCCCCTAGACCCGCTACATTATCTTTTGGGGCTACCCTTTAGGGGTATTTCTAAGCAATCTAAGAGGTTGGGAATACATGTTCTGATGGCTGCTAGACGGGTGATACCACGACTCTGGAAATCAGTCGATGCCCCCACACTAACGCATCTTTTAAGAGCAATCTCTGAAATCAGAGAAATGGAATATCTTACAGCCCTAGTGGGGTCATTTTCAATCTATTTGGGAACCATGGGATCACTCTCCCGTTGGTAGAAATCCTTCCTCTCCCCCTTATATAACTCAGATACCTCTTTACTTACATGGTTTTCTTTCATTGCAGCATTTATACTTAGTGTTGTTGTTGTTGTAACTATGTTGTTTAAAAAAAAAAAAAAAGGGCACTGGCCCTTAATAAAAATGTACAATATTAAAAAAAAACATGTAGCACAATACATTTTGGCCAAAATTTAATTGGATATGTTTTATATCCAATAAAATATATAAAATATATAGTTTGCTTTTTTTTAATTTTTGATCTTTTTTCGCTTATAGCTCAAAAAATTAAAGCCGAGTGGTGCTCAAATACCACCAAAAGAAAGCTCTGTTTGTGTGGAAAAAATTATATAAATTTCATTTGGGTATAGCATTACAGGAATGTGCACACACCAATTAAAGTTACAAAGTGCTGAATAGCAAAAAAATGTCCTGGTCATAAAAGGAGTAAAATCTTCCCAAGTTCAAGTGGTTAAAGAGAAAAATGTACACATTGTTTTATGTAATATTCTTTTTAATATTTTTTCATCTTTAATCACAATGAATGTTCATGATTCCTAAATGTATGAAATTTTATATTTGCTCCTATCAAGTTAGATCAAACAGACAACTAGGTCATTCAGCTATGATTTAGGAATGAAAGGTCAGATGAAGGTTGATTGCTGCCGCCCTGTCAAATATCTAAGCTCACACAGTTAGGTTCAATTACTAAGTCCTCGGTCACACCGGGTGCAACTTGGCATGCGATCTGCATGCTTTAAGACTTGCAAATTGAATGGCAAGTCGCACCCTATTGTCTACAATTAGATCTGTCATATTGGTGTCGTTCCGACTGGACCGGAGCTGCACCGATTTCTAAATTAGTGCATGCACTACTTTTGGTGCGATTTGCATAGAAATCTGTGTCAGATGTCTTGCAAATTGCACTTCAAATTGGCATGTCATCCAACTTTGAAATCAAGTGACTTCCCGGTAAGTTGCACGATTTCAAAGTCTGGATCAGTGTGACCGGGGTGTAAAGGAGTTAAGAATATTTGATCAAACATTGTGTGAATATTCACTTAGATTATCCAGTTATGTGAAAAGCATTTGCACGTGACTGAGTATTCAAAGTGAACAGGAAAATGCTATTTACAAGAATGGACAATTTAAATTAATATTCACACCATTTTTATGAGTGAAGATTCTCTACTCTGTAAGTAAATTAGCCTCACTGTTCTCCATATTAAAAACAAAGGGTTACTTGCACACATTTGAAAATACATGTGAAAACCGCAGTTCCCTGCCAAGGCTCCTCTATATACTGCAATTCTTATTCTATAGTTTTGAGAGTCTTCATGTTGGAGCACATATACAGTGGAGAAATTAAGGGCAGGTTTGCTTGGGGGAAGCCCACTTCTCCGTTAAAGGAGAAGGGACACATTGGAGCACAATGGTAACTGAAGGCATCCAATGTGTCCCCATGCCAAATCCAGCCAACATGCTGTACAGATAAGTGGCAACCACACAAATCTATAACTAGCCTTTGCAGTAAGGCGCATATGGAAGGGCTTTGCACATGCCAAACAGAAAATGTCCTAGCACACTTACCAGCTAACCTGCAAAAAAACAAATTGTCCCTGTCTGACAATTTACATTGACAACAGAGGGTATATTTGCACACATTTGCAAAATTATGTAAATATATGTTTCCCTGCATGGAAATGAGGGGACACAATGGATGCCTTCAGCTACCTTTGTGCTCTTGCTGGGTGTTCAATGTGTCCCTGTGCCTTTGAGGAGGGGGCTCCCTCCAGGCAAACCTGCCCTAAATGTATCCACTATTATATATGTTTCAACTTGGAGACTGTACCTATACTGTAACTATACAGTTAGGACTGCAGTATACAGAGGAGCTTTGGCGAGGGACTGTGGATTTCACATATACAGTATTTCCAAATGTGTGCAACTAAACTCTCTGCTTTTAACATGAATTATTAATGGGGGTCTTTTTTTTAATGCTAGCTGATAAGTGTGCTACAAAATTTCCTGTTTGGTATGTGTAAAGCCCTTCCATGTGCACTTTACTGCATAGACTAGTTATAGATTGGTTGCCACTTATCTGTACAGCTTGTGAAGCAAAATGTAGACCTGTCATACTGTGTTGTTAACTGACACACATCTTTACATTTTATTTTTTTAGGAACCACATATGAATGTTAAATATCTGTATATGCACATTTAATTTAGATACATTTGAACAAAACTCCTTTATAAAAGGAAAAAATTTTATTTTCTAGTGTTTAAATCATACTTGAAGCATAATGTTACCTTGTTAAGAAACTTGATTGAGCACAAAAGGTCAACAGTTTTCTTCTTCTTTGCTGTTCCAAATGAACCCATACAATTGTGTACAGTTTTTTTCCATTAACACTGTTAAATGGCTGTACATGTATGTCACCATATTATACTATATGAATAGAGTAAGATATTTCAAATCTATTGAATTTGTAGTTTCCTTTTGGGAAAACTGCACCTCTGAACTTTTTGTGGCTAAAACACTTTAACTTTTGAAAATATTAACTTCAGAAATGTAAAAAAAATGTGAACAAATTAGAGTCTTCTTGTAGAATGACAAAATAAATGTGAAATAAATGACAGTGGCATAAAAAGACTAATACAATGTGTTTAATTTTCTAAAGAAGTAAATCATGTGTAAGATGGGCCAGATGTTTGGTACCCAAAGTGTCTTAGGGTCTTCTTGTAGAATGACAAAACCAACGGGAAATAAATTACAGTGCCATAAAAAGACTAATGCAATATGTTTGATTTACCAAAGAAGTAAAGCATGTGTAAGAGGGGCCAGATGTTTGGTACCCAAAGTGGAGTAAATGACCAGAGGCCAAGAAATGCAGCACAATGTATTAACTCAAAGTTCCAATAATTGGCAACAGGGCCTGAATATCAGTATGGCAGCACCATGCAGAAGGACTCATAGTACACAGCCTCAATACTGTAGAAGACATGTTGACAGGCTTATGATAACCAACAACATCCAATGATGGTGGTGACTAGTAGGCTGTGTGGCAACAAAGGCACCCAAGAGGCAGAAGAAAAGAGATCCAATGTAGCAGGTGTAAGGTCACTACACTGTCTCTCCTCCATCAGAACCTTCTCCTTTGCTAGACACACCATCCATCGCCAGTGGGGTTCCTGTCTCTGACCTAGTCACTTCGTAACTGCAGTGGGACAGTGCTATTTATTGCAAAATGGTAAAATAAGTGAGCACTATAACAATCATGAGCTGCCAATGCACCAAAGGTAAACCAAAAACCTCCTGAGTATCAAAGAAAAAGTAAAAAATGCGGCGCTAAAGATAGCTAAAATCGAATCTAATATAATATAATAGCATATATACCCAAATGGTGGATATAAAGTGACAAACGTGCACAATGCAAAATACAAGTGATAATAGTGAGTACTGTCAATGTGCTAGGTGTTCATGATCAGACACAGTTCTATAAATAGTTCATAAAGTGCTTATGGAGGTGAAAATCCATCTGGGGGCCTGTATTTTGCTTGGTGGACCTTTTGATAAGCGGAGTTAAAAAAAACGGAGATTATAACAGCAAAGTAAGGTTATAATAAGGTAGCAAAGTTGCCAAAACATTTGGTGCCCCGTGTGAGGAAGTCTGAACGTTTAGGTGATTGGTACTTCTTGTGTGGAAGACAGAGCTGAGCCAGGCAATTCTAACTCCAGAACGCGGATACTTGCACAGAGCCCATCCCGGAGAGAGGCCTTAGGTGCTGCTGGCTGCCCAGGGGAAGGGAATCCACAGCGGTTTATGACCAGACCTGGCTGACCCGGTTTTGAAGGAGGTTTCCAGCAGACATCCTTGGAGCTTAATATACACATATGCGCATAAAGGTTGCATCTGGTGAGTGCACATTCTTTACCACTTCACGGCACGCCACCAGAAAGTTGTAAGGTGCATGGACCTGGGATCCCCCAGATGGATTTTTACCTCCATAAGCACTTTATGAACTATTTATAGAACTGTGTCTGATCATGAACACCTAGCACATTGACAGTGCTCACCATTATCACTTGTATTTTGCATTGTGCACGTTTGTCACTTTATATACACCATTTGGGTATATATGCTATTATATTATATTATATTAGATTTTAGCTATCTTTAGCACTGCACTTTTTACTTTTTCAGTGCTATTTATTAGCACTACCTTCACTAAAGATGACCGCCAAAGTCATTCAGCTGCTGTAACAGTGCAGGGAGGCTGAACTACACCTGTCTACACGTGTGCCCTTAGAAAAGTGGAAGTTCAGTTTGCATGAGCAATTGTAACCATAAAGGAACAATAAGAAAACATCCACTAATATGAAGAATTACTCATCTGTCACCTACTTTAATCTTTGATGTTCACACCTTTCTTCATATAAAGCCTTAGGTATTGTTCATATTTGCCCATTTCCCTTGCTTTTGCTCCAATTCAAGGGCCTAGTCTCCCTTTCTACAATGACACTGTGAAATCTGGCCTTTGGACACACTTTAATGAACTACACTTGTAAACTGACGTTGGTCTTTCTCTCAGTGTACACCTTGAACCACTTGACAAATTACCATAGAAACTACCCTTATTGCTAATCCTGCACTTTGCTTGGCCACATAGTCATTCTTCTATTTATAATGTGAAATAAATTTAAACCATTTTGGGTACTAACAGCCTTCCTATCATTCTCTGCTCTGTCCCATCAAACAATCTCTGAACGTATTCATTTTTGTTTCTCTTTTATCATCTAGAACAGGGGTCTCCAAACAGTGGCCCGGGGGGGCCCAATGTGGCCCATTGCTCACTTTTATCAGGCCCTTGGGGCATAGTTCTATTCACTGATAGCAATAATGAGGCACTATTCTTTCCACTGACACCAAAGACGGGACACTATTCCTTCCACTGACACCAATGATGAGGCACTAATGCTCCCACTGACACCAATGATAGGACACTATTCTTTCCACTGACATCAATGATGGGCATTGCTACTGACACCAATGATGGGGCACTATCAGGGGCGGACTGACCATTTGGAAACTCGGCCACTGCCCGAGGGCCTGGGGTCAGTAGGGGGCCCCATGAGATGCCCCTGGTACCTTTTTCCTAGGCTTTTTTGAGTTTGGGCAAGGACACAGGGGCCCCATGAGTTGTCAGTCTGCCCCTGGGCACTATTCCTTCCTCTAATATCAAACATGGGGCATTGTTTACTCCCACTGACACCAGGATATTTTCTACTGCTGTTGACCACAGTCCAACCCCCCTAAAGTCTGAAGGACAGTAAACTGGCTCTTTGTTTAGAAAGTTTGGAGACCACTGATCTAGAATATTATATAGACGCCATAGTGTGTTTTATTTCTCTCTATGGGTCTATATGTTCTTTGAGATAACATTTATATTACATGTTATAAGGTTATGCATGCATGTGTTCTAGCCTAATACATACTGTGTCCTTGAACTAGTACAATTTGGGGAGGATTTACTAAAATTGGAGCACACAGAATCTGGTGCAGCTGTGCATAGTAACCAATCAGCTTCTAGATTTTATTGTCAAAGCTTAATTGAACAAGCTGAAGTTAGAAGCTGATTGGCTACTATGCACAGCTGAACTAGATTCTGAGTGGCTCTCGCTTTGTCATACAGATATCAGTGAAGCAAAACAGGCAGGTAGAGAGAGTTTCTACACATTGTAGCCAATTTACTGTTCACCTAGGTATTCTGGTGTTAACATCAACTTGTGGGTGTTCCCACTTCTCATTTTTGCATTTTACAAAGAATACAATAAATTAAAACACCAATGGGTGAGTGGGAACACTTTTTAAATGATCATAAAAAGACTCACACCAGATGTGCAAACCTGAAAACATAGATATCTTAAATATTTAAATGGTGCCAGACTGCTTAACTATTACCACAAAAGAGCAAATAAACTATCTCACAAACAAAATATTTATTTTGAACTCCATTGTGAGCTTGTTTATTCACACTTTTGTGGTAATAGTTAAGCAGAGCGGCATCATTTTAATATTTTATTTCAGTTTTGATGTGGGAAAACATCAAGTGTCATCTTGAGCACATTTATTGGTATATATTTATGTATTAATTTTTTCACAAAAAGCTTTGGAGGGGTATTTTTTCCTTCGTATTTAGATGCAAGAGTTCCAGTAGCAGCTGATTGTTATTAGATCACATTTATTTACTTTACTGAATTTGCACAAGGGGCAGTGCAGGAGTATTTTTGTTTAATTGTACTTAAAGCGCAGTTCCGGTTGTTTTTGTTTTTTTTCTTTTAAAAACACCCCTGAGATCATGGCAGCTTATGCCATGCTATTTGGCATAAGCTGTTTACGTAATCGTTTGAGTTCCTAGTTAAAAAAAATGTTACTGGCTCAGTTCTATAGTGTAACAATCCATCTTGGGTGTGGGCATCTGAAGCCTGCTCAGTCTTTCTTCTGGGAAAATATGCAGCTGGCTACCCAGCATGCACCTCCCAATCTTGCACCTGCGCAGTGTGAAGAAAATGCTGCACATTCAGTGTATTGAATGTTGCCATAGCAATGGCGGTGCCGGCAGAAGTTCCTGCCCCATTGCTATGGCAACCTGTCAATCAATGCAGCAACCTGGAAGGAAGCTAGCATTCCATGCAGCTATCCCATGAGCCAACAGGTGGGAGGACCTGACATACCTTGCCGCGGCAAGGATGGAAGGAAGTGAAGATCTTCTCTATCAAAAAATGTAGAAAAACGTAGAAGAAAAATGTATGTGTCCCCAAACATTGATGGCATAGCAATTAGGAACAGCTTGAGTAAAAGTGAAAAAAAAAAAATGGGTGGAACTCTAACATAGAGAGATTGCCACTAAAGCCCACTATAGATAGAAAAAAAATGTAATTTTTCTTTCAAACTTCTATCAAAGAACTGAAAACGTTTTGAGTAGACCAATTAAAATACAAATTAAAGTATATGCCTTGTGGATGCAATACCATTACATAAATGCATGAATGTATGAAATGTGTATAAATAATATAATAGGAGCAGCCTACCACATCTGTAAGGCTCCTTTCACATGGGCATAACTGCTGACTTGCGATAGCTTTGTCAGCTGTGGCTGACCCATGCTTAGCAGGTGATCAAGAGATGACATTCTATTTCTGAAGGGGCTAATTTGCGTCACGGTTGTGCCTCATCTCTTTCACATCAAAGGGGTGCTTTTGCAGGCATAATTGTCTGCTGAACGTGATATGTCCTACTTTTTTTTTTTTAAGCTGAAACAATGTGGATGGGGCCTTCTGGTGGCCATTGCCATGTTTTGACAGGTGGCTGAGGCACGTTAAAAATGCACCAACTTAGATGGTAGCCATTGTGGGTTTTGGACAAAACTGGGCCTGATTGCCAAAAATAAGGTTTCACTGCTTGTTATATATTATTGTGGCATTTTAGCTCAGTTAACATCTTGGTTTTATGAATTCACCTTCAGAGTATTTTACTGCAATGTAATTTATGCTGTGGAAATCAATTTTACTAGCAAAACAGGAGATGAAGCATGTATAGTTAATCAAGCAAAATAATGTACTACTATGAAATTTTCATCTTTGTGCAGGGATGATGGTATTTTATTTTCAGAACAGACCTTTAGAAGATTTACTGAGCCAAAACCCCACAGTTATATTTACAAAGGTTAAACTCTCTTACAGAATTTTGTACAAAGTCATTATTATGGTTCACAGGGCAGTCAAAACACTTGTAAATATAATGGAACTTTACCTTGTGGTTCATGTGCCATTTGCCCTTTATTTCAAACTAGGACTCTGGCTGTGAAAATAAATTGAAACATAGTGTGATGTAATTGTAGTCCTACAACTGAGTCTGATCCATTTATCAGTTGTGTATTTGTTTATTTAATAGATTCAAAGGTTTCAAAAACTAGTTATTTTGCAATTAGAAGGAAATGTAACATTTTATAATTTTTTTTTAGTGAAGATGAAATATGCTTTCTGCATGTTTCTTTGTAAGGTTTCGATGTTACCTGTTTTCAGAGCTTGCTTTTTATAATTCATCTGTGCTTTCATTGCTCCTAAAGGAGCATATGTGGTGGACAAATGAAAGCATCTGAAATTAATAAATGTTTAAAAAAGCTTTTCGCTTGAAGGACATCTCAGCTTTGAACTTTCTTTTTTATAAACCTCCGCCAACATATTACAAATGATATGATCACAAGGTCACTTGCTGCCTTTCCACCACAGAATGTCAAAGACCATATATACTATTTGCTACCATATTTATCATTGGAATGTTACTCAGAGCTAGAATTATGCTTTAAAGTGAGCCTGTCAGGTAGAAAGAAATTGTCTAAACTAACATTTCCTTTTTTTTGCTTAAACCTTTGAAATATATACACCTTGGAAGCCCATTTATACCACTTACAGATCACAAGCAGGAATTGAACTCAAATAGGTGTTAAGCTTAATCACTTAGTGAAAAATTATAAAAACTGTCACTGTGCAGCAATTGTGTAATTCCCTGACAAAAAAAGCAGTTAGCATAAACTGTGATTCACCTACAGAAATAACAAATAAAATAAATGAAAAAATATTAAAGTTCAAAATAGTAACGAATAAAGTGTAACAGTAACTCAGTAACGTATAAATCTTCTTGACCACTGGCCTTCCAGAGGATTTCCCCACTTCCTGACTAGGCCATTTTTTGCAAAAAGGCGCTGTGTTATTTTAACTGACAATTGTGCGGTCATGCAACGCTGCACCCAAATGAAGTTTACGTCCTTTTTTTCCCATAAATAGAGCTTTCTTTTGGTGGTATTTGATCGCCTGTGCATTTTTTTTATTTTTTGCGCTATAAACAAAAAAAGATCGACAATTTTGAGAAAAAAAACAATATTTCTGACTTTTTGCTATTAAACATGTCCAGTAAAAAAAAATCAAAATTTCGGCATAAATTTAGGCCAAAATGTATTGTGCGACATGTCTTTGCTAAAAAAAATCTCAATACGTGTAAATTAATTGGTTTACGTGAAACTTATAGCATTTATAAATGGCGGTATAGTTACTGAAATTTTTTTAATAGTAATGGCTTTGATCAGTGACTTATAGTGGGAATGCGGCAGGCCTTATGATACTGGGGGGGGGTACTGACTTGGTGTCACTGACATCCCCAGGGACACCAATACAGTGGTCAGTGCTAATAAAAAGCACTGACATTGTACTAATGGCACTAGGCAGAGCCATACAGAGCCTATGCAGAGCCATACAAAGCAGTGTGCAGGAGCTGACGAGAGAGATCTGTATTGTTTACAGGTCTCTCCCTCATCGGAGATACTCGGCGATCACCAGGTGCCAGCGAGTAATCACCGGCCTGGACCCAGTGATTGACAGTCGGGGCCGCAAATGGCAGAATGGGTAAGGCCCCCTACCTGGAACTGCAAAATCAAGGATATATACTTTATTTTGCGCACCCCTGCCACTCTGTATTAGTATTTTTGCTATAGGGTTGAGCGGAACTGGTTAAAAAATATGTCAACCCCAAATTTGATATTCCTGAAATATGCCTGCTGTACCATGTAATTGTATGAAAAGGTATTATGTTCTTTGTATTGCTTCCTTTGTGTGAAATACTTGGTGTTCCTGCTTTCCTATTAAAAACTGGCCACACTAGATATCAGTGCACAGCGTGGTCAGTTCTAGCTGTGCTGAGAGCCCAACCTGCTCTCTTTCAATGATCAGACTTTTGCTGACACACAGCCTCCCCCCTTGGAACAACCATTCACTAGGAAGCATAGTGTACTGCCATTTCTCCTCCAGCTCTCCTTATGAAGCTGACAATGGAGGGTATGTAATCAGTTGGAAAAAATCGTGAATATGGGGTACGGACAGGGCATTTTGGACAAGAAAGAGAGAGCCTTTTTGATCCCATTGGCACCACGCACTCCGGTTATTTACTATTTACCTAAGATACATAAAGACACTGTTAATCTTCCAGGACATCCCATAGTGAGTGGAATTGATTCTATCACTTCAAGGGTTGGAAACTATATTGATAAGATACAGTGGTGTTGCGCTTAGGAATAGATATTCATGCAACTTTGATAAATATATGCTGCAGTCCTAATTTGTGAACCAATAACACAAAAACAAACAAAATACCATGTGAACCACGCATAAACTAAATGCATTACATTTGACAATACATGAGTAATATTGCTTCACATATGCAAGGTGAATAATTGTAACATTCAGTCCCAATACGGAAAAATAAAATGCCCATGGGTTGAATACCAATTGGTGAACTTCGTGCAAAAAATGATAGGTGCTCCTCTGTGCTCACTCGGTGCCACACATGGATTTGCACTCACCGTTAGCCGCAGACCACCTATCTCTAGGTTAGTGTAATTGTAATGTACAGCGCTGAGCGAACTATTGGCGCTATATAAATACTGTACACCCTGTTCCAAATTATTATGCAAATTTTATTTTTCTGATTTACCTAAATAATTGATGTAAATAACAGTCAGCATAATTCTCATGTTATCAACTATTACGAGTACAATTAAAATTTTATTGAACAAACCTCCTAATGATAACAGTATTTTTTTTAAACATAAAAAACTTACAATGCACTGTTCCAAATTATTACGCACAGTAAGTTTCAAAACACTTTATAGGTTGTAAAGAACTGAAAATTGTCATTTGTTGTGCTTGCAGCATATTTACTGAAATCAAAAGCTATTTCACTCAAACTTTTAACAACATTTTAACTTTTTAAACATTTTAACAGGTCACGTTACATTGTAACATAGGACTCCTTATTTGATAGCAGCTTCACAAGTCTTGCATCCATTGAACCTGTGAGTTTTTGGACAGTTTCTGCTTGAATTTGTTTGCAAGATGTCAGAATAGCCTCCCAGAGCTGCTTTTTGGATGTAAACTGCCTCCCACTCTCATAGATCTTTTGCTTGAGGATGCTCCAAAGGTTCTCAAAAGGATTGAGGTCAGGGGAGGATGGAGGCCACACCATGACTTTCTCTCCTTTTATCCCCATAGCAGCCATTGATGCAGAGGTGTTCTTTGCAGCATGAGATGGTGCATTGTCATGCATGAAGATGATTTTATTACGAAAAGCATAGTTCTTCCTTCTGTACCAGGGAAGAAAGTGGTCAGTCATAAACTCCACATACTTTGCAGAGGTCATCTTTACACCTTCGGGGACCCTAAAGGGGCCAACCAGCTCTGTTCCAATGATTCTGGCCCAAAACATGACTCCACCACCGCCTTGCTGATATCGCAGCTTTGTTGGAACAGGGTGGCCGTCCACCAGCCAGCCACTACTCCATCCATCTGGACCATCCAGGGTTGCACGGCACTCATCAGTGAACAGGACTGTTTGAAAATTAGTCTTCATGTATTTTTCTGCCCAATGCAGCCGTTTCTGCTTGTGAGCATTGGTTAGTGGTGGCCGAATAGAAGGTTTATGCACAGTTGCAAGACTCTGGAGGACTCTATACCTTGATGTCCGTGGGACTCCAGAGGCACCAGAAGTTTCAAATATCTGTTTGCTGCTATGTAATGGAATTTTAGAAGCTGCTCTCCTGATCCGATGCATGGATCTGGCAGAAATCTTCCTCAATGTGCCTTTATCTCTACGAACCCATCTGTGCTCTGAATCAGCCACAAATCTCTTAATAGTGCGATGATCACACTTAAGTTTTCGTGAAATATCTAATGTTTTCATACCTCGTTCAAGGCATTGAACTATTTCACTCTTTTCGGCAGCAGAGAGATCCTTTCTTCCCCATATTGCTTGAAAATGGTGCTCTGCTTAATAATGTGGAACACCCTCCTTTAGTAGTTTTTCCTTAAATTGGGCTCACCTGCCAAACTAATTATCACAGGTGTCCGAGATTGTTTTCAGTGATCAAAAGAGCCCTGACATACAATGCCATCCATGAGTTACACTGAAAAACAAAATATTTAATCTTTGTGACACTTAAATAGAATTTGCATAATAATTTGGAACAGGGTGTATAATAATAATAATAGTGGACTAGCCCAATGCGTGATGGCAAGAATGGCACCAATATTTATTCTTGGGAATCATGTGATTTGGCTGATAGTAACCAATAGGATGATGACCAGCGTGGATATAAATGACAGTGTAGTTTCAAAAGAGCCTTTTTAAACTTTCTCCTCTCCTCCCAGGCAGTAAACCAAATTTCAGCATGTGAACAGAAACAAAAGCAAACATCCCGTAGTGTAAAACCATAAAAAACTATAATGATGGGGAGAAATTATAAGAATAAAACTCGCAAGCAAAGTGTCCATAACCTGGCACTCAGTGTATTTAGCCTTGCTGCCTGTGAATAGGAACTAAGATGGCTGCCGCGTACCAGCATGCGGAAATTACATCAGCAGAAGTTGCATCATGAAACCTCAACCGGTTTCGATCAATAGATCGTCATCAGAAAGTGCAAAATCTGCCATTTTGGAGATGGTATTTATACATAGCAGTGATTAAATCACTTGCTGCAGCTGTGTCACTAAATTACTTTCCCGAATCTATCCATAATTACCTGCAACATTGCTGAATACAGTGTACATATGCCGGATATGCTTGGCCTAGTAAACAAAACTTAAAATTAAATTGTAAAGTAAATCAAGTGCATAAAATACAGCGATGAGGTTCTTAAAACCCGCCTACCAATAATGCCTAAATCTTTAAATTAAAAAGATGTAAACCAACACAGTATGTTCCCAAAGGGAGTCATAAATTCTGTCAGGTTTGCATACTTTAAGCTGTATTCTACATACAGTTTAAAAACTGTTCTGTGTCAGTCTCTATGCTGGAAAAACCAATTAAAGGGGAATATACTCTCCCAAGCTTTACTAAACTGCCTGATGTAAATCAAAATTGGTCTTAAAGGGGACAAGCCACTGACACCAATTATCCCAGAATAAGGAATGTTACATACTGTAAGCTGTACTCTAGATATGGTTTACTGCCTGGGAGGAGAGGAGAACATTTAAAAAGGCTCTTTTGAAACTACACTGTCATCTATATCCACGCTGGTCATCGTCCTATTGGTTACCATCACCCAGATCTCCTGCTTCCCAGGAATGAATATTGGTGCCATTCTTATCATCACGCATTGGGCTAGTCCCTAACCAGGTGCTTAAGACCAACCTAGAGATAGGTGGGCCATGGCTAATGGTGAGTGCACATCCATGTGGGGCACAGAGGAGCACCTCTCATTTTTTGCATGAAGTTCATCAATTGGTATACAACACATGGGCATTTTATTTTTCCGTATTGGGACTGAATGTAACAATTATTCACTTTGCATATGTGAAGCAATATTACTCATGTATTGTCAAATTTAATGCACTTAAGTTATGCACGGTTCACATGGTATTTTGAGGTATATTGATAACTTCTTACAACCCTTGGTAAAGAATATTCCCTCATATCTTAAGGATACTAAACATGTTAATAATCTATTAAATGAACAGACTTTTAGTAGGGAAGATTGGATGGTCACTGCGGATGTTTCATCACGTTATACCATCATACCACATGACTTAAGATTGGAAGTTGAACATTATTTAACTAATGGGTCAGACCTTTCTTCGGCCCAAAAGTTATTTATAATGGATCTTTTAAAATGTCCCATAATTATTTTTGGTTCAGGGAACATTACTATCTCCAAAAGAGAGGAGTGACTATGGGAGCTAAATATGCTCCCAGTTTGGCCAATCTGTTCATGGCCAAATGGGAGGAAGATGTTGTGGGTGTTACACGCCCTCAACAATTGGTGTTGTGGGTCAGATACATCGACGATATCCTCCTCCTATGGGATGGGACTCAAGAATCCCTACATGAGTTTATGGCTTCTCTAAATATGCATGAGCGGGGCATCAAATTGGAGTATAAGGCTAGTCAAACTGAAATTAATTTCTTATATTTGAGAATATCTAGAAGGGATGATTGTTTCATTACCTCGTCTTTTTCAAATCGACTAACCGGAAATGCATATATTTCAATGGATATTTGCCATTATAAACTGTGGCTTAAATCGATGCCATGGAGTCAATTCCTACGCATAAGGAGGAATTGTACAAATATTGAGGATTATTCCTCACAAGCAATAATGTTGAGAAATACATTTTTGGAGAAAGGTTATGAACTGGATAGTCTTGATGTAGATATAGAACTAGTTAAGAGGATGGATAGACAAGATCTATTAAAAAGACCGGTATGCAATGAGGATAGTAACAAGTTCACCTGCCTGTTTGTTACCCTCTATTCAGTTCAACATTATTCCATAAAAAGAATCTTAAATAAACATTGGCATATTTTATGCAATGATAGAGTATTGGAATCTTTACTGCCCGCAAAGCCACAAGTCTTCTTTCGTAGCATACCACCATTATGCAATTTAGTCACCCCAATGTATATTTTTTCAGGATTTAAAGGCTTTTTATAAATGCAAGCAATGTACAGTGTGTCAAATGAATACGTGTTGACATAAACATGTTACGTCCTTTATGTCCACTGCCATCTCTAGGAATCACCTCATTTAACATTTTGTTACTTGCACCACCTCTAATGTAGTTGGTCTTTTACAGTGCCCTTGTGGCCTCCAGTATATTGGGAGGACCACCCGTACCCTTCAAGTTAGATTGGGAGAACATATAGGGAATATCAAGAGAGGTTTTAAAGACATAATAAGGACCCCAGAGGCACCCTTTTTTGTGATTGATAAATTTACCACTCACTGGCAAGGGAGTTCCATTAGGAGAGAAATCTCCAAACTTGAGACTAAGTGGATTCATAATATTAAGTGTTATGTGCCATATGGGTTAAACATTGATTGGGAAATAAATGCTTTTATTAATAATGCTTAACTATTTCTCTGTGTTCTCATAGCATTTGCCTTTTCATCATGGATTTCCCTTTTCATTATGACTATCTTCTCCACCATAGTTGATTACCCTGTAGGGAATGTATGAGTTGTATTATGGGCTGTTAAACAGCCTAAGTAGCTTTACTTATTTAATTTTTTTTATTCAATAATTTTTTATTATTTATAGTTCATAGTTTTTTTGAGTTTCATATTTTTTATTTTTTTATTTTTATGTAACTTTTTCTGTATTTTATTATGAAATTTATTTCATTATGGGTTTAATTTCTTTGTCAGTGTAGTTGTTTTTAACCACTAGATGGCTCCCTGGCGTTCGATCATCCAATGCCATTAATTTGGAATATCTAATGATTTATTTAATTATTATATCTAATTATGGTGTCATACCTCTTGGTTTTAAGAAGCATTAATTGACTATTTTTGATGTTGATACGGTATTTATCACTTAAACAACTAATTTTTTATTCTAAATGTAATCACGATAGAGAGGCTTGAATGGCACTGCTCTCCATTTTTATAATATCCTTTTACTTCTGGATGTGTTTTTCCTCCATTTTCTGTAATATCCTGAAGTTGGTTTATTCCAGATTGAGGCTTGGTATTGGTCTATAGTAACGTGGTGGTGGCGGGCAGTGTCCTAGCCCCGGAAGACTTCTGTTTATGACAAAATGCGTCAGGTGGAGCCTCCCTTCTGATGGCATCATGTTGTCTGCCATCTTCGAACACCCATATGTAAAAATTGATGCCTGTATCTTCAGGGCTGTAGTAAGTGCAATTTTGTTTGTTTCAATAAAGTAATTGATTTTACTGCACTATGAGAGGCACCTCTGTATTGTTTTTTATGAGCCAACCCTGATCCTTATTATTGGTATGACTTGACTGTATCGGAGCAGAGCACCGGGTTCCATTATAGTCTGTGTCCGGATATATTCATATTTGCATACGTGGACTTTGAGCACTATAGGGTCCCTAAAGGACTGTTATCACTTGTGTGTTTAGAGCACTTTATTGTGTATTTATTATAATTTTGTGTTTATATTTGTTCACTCTTAGAGCAACACTGATTTGTATATGTTGATTGAGAGGGGGATATCCTTTAGGTGTGTTTGCTGCTTTTGTAGTTACATGGAAGTGTGACATTTGCACAGTTTATTTAATATTTTTATATGTATATACATATGTATTGCTTTTCATTTCTATTTTAAACTGAATGAGTTGTTTTACAAGGTGAGGGTTCACATATACAGATACATACAGGGGGATAGATAAAACATGGAAACACTACATGATTTGCAGGTGTGACAACATATTTCTCATTGAAATCGGAAGTGATGTGAAATTTTTTTGCTTTCCTTGTGTGATTAGACACCTAGCTAACAGGTGGGAAGCTTCATTTACATAATTCACTGCATGTGTCATGCCAGAGTTTACTGAGCTTCAAAGACGGCAAATTGTTGGTGCCTGCTTAGCTAGTGCCTCTATGACTAAAGTTGCCAATTTATTTATGGTGTCACGAAGTACAGTTTCAAAGGTTATAGCGGCGTATACAGTTTCCCGGAAAATGTCGTCTGATAAGCAGGTCAACTGACCAAGACAGTCAAAAGGACATAGAGCAGGATTGTGACCTAGAATAAGAAAACAACTGCTACAAAAGTGATTGCAGAGCTTGCTATCAATTGCACTGAGATTGATCTCAGTGTTCAAGGGACTGAGACTGCAGTCACCTTTGAAGCAGTTGTGACTGGTATTTACATCATAGAACACCAATTGATGAAAACGTATTCTGATGAGCATAAACGGGGTCGACATGGTCAACTGACCTAAAAAGACAAAAGGACATTGAGCAAGATTGTGACCCAGAATAAGAAAACAACTGCTGCAAAAGTGATTGCAGAGCTCAATCTTAGTGTTCAAGGGACTGAGACTGAGCTCTGCAGTCACGTTTGAAGCAGTTGTGACTGGTATTTACATCATGTTACACCAATCACAATATTTTTAATAAATACATTCCTTTTATTTTTTTTAAATTCCTTTGACTAATGAACTTGCAATCACAAAACCATATTACATAAACAGCACTGCTTTACAATCAATCTCTGGTCTTGGCTAGCATAGAATTTAAATGAATGATCGGAGTTTAATACATGCAAGCTAGGGACATTTTGTCTGCTGCAATATTTCACATACCCTTTTGAATTTGTCACACAAAATACTTTTACTGGCACAGCCTGCAGTCTTGTCACCAAGGGAACTAATTGACAAATCAAAGACGATTTCAGCTCATAACATTTATAATCCCCACAGAATGGAATTTGTTTTAAGCTAGAATGGCATTCAGGAAACACTAAGAACGAAAGCTTATATAAAAAATACTTAATAACCAGCAAATGTCCCTGTCAAAAACAACAGAGATCAGCAACTACCACTATCTATACATGCTGCACAGTAGATGTTGTAGATATATATATTTATACAAGGGTATTTATATGATCCTATACATTGTAAAAGAACAAAAGTTAAATGTGGGTGGCTAAATACTAAGGTAAAAGGGCACATTAATGAGCAAAACTGTCCTTTAAAAAAATATAAGGCTGAAGGGTCATCATCGGCATTCCAAAGAATGCCATAGTTACAAAGAATGCAATAAGAAATGCAAGAGACTGATAAGAGCAGCTAAAATAGAAGATTTTTTAAATAGAAGACCTATTTAAAAGAGAAGGGTGGGCATCTATATGGCAGATGACAGTCAATATTGAAAAATGTAAATGTAATGCACTTGGAAGGTTAAAATATGAATGAAAGTTACTCACTAGGGTGGAACCTCTGGAGGAATCGAGGATGGAAAACGATCTTGGGGTTCTAGTAGATCACAGGCTCAGCAATAGCATTCAATACCAAGCTGCAGAAAGCAAGGCTAGCAGACCATTTGAATTCATTTAAAAGTGTATCATAGCAAAAAGTCGAGTATCTAGCTGCTCGTTCCCAACATAAATGTAAATGGAGAATCCCCCTATGATACTTTAATGCAGCAACCATTTCATTACACACATACTCAAAAGAACTTTTTTTTAAAACACATGCTTTATTACATGGACATACTTGTGAAAGATACATTAGCTTTGATGGATATTGCCAGGATAGTTCCTTCACAGAATAACACAATTCCCCAAAAAGTTACCCCGACACATTTCGATCATTCCACTTTTTGATCTTCTTCAGGGGTCATAAATACAAGGAGAATTAAAAGGAATTGAGCAATCAATATTGATCAGAGCAATCATAAAATCATGATATCCAAGATGAGGCTGCATAATCCAAAGTTTTAATGGCGTGAACCATCGGAGGAACAAAGGTGGTCAGGTATCCATCTCATAACGCTGATGGCAACAGGAGAGCACCACATCACCCTCTATATCCCTCGTATTTATGGCATAGCCAATGAGAATAATAAACTGGAGTATTCCTTATCTTATGGCAAAGATATCGCAAGTCCCACAGGACCAAAGGTTTTATGCAATTGTTTGATTGAACTGTAGAGATGTAGAGATGTCCCAGATCCCAAAGGACCAAAACTGTATCCAGCTGTTTTATCAAACCATCCAAGATAGCATGGGGAACCACCTTCAAGCAAGAAAGCCAACCAAAAGTGTATTTACTCAAGTGGTAAAACTTTAAAACAACTTTACAAAACTCTGGTTAGGGCACATCTTGTGTATGTTTTCATCACTAATTCTCTGGAAGGAAGTCCTTGAACTGGAGAGAGTGCAGGAAAGGGCAACAAAACTAATAAGGGGGCTGGAGGACCTTGTTTATGAGGAACAGCTACAAATAATAAACTTGTTCTCCTTGGAGAAGAGACGCTTAAGAAGGGACATGATCACAACACACAAATCTTTAAATGGGGACTCTAGCATTTGGAGGAAACATATTAACCTAAGGTCTCTAAAGAAAACCCATGGCCGCACAATGAAGTTGGAAAGAGGCAGTTCAATCCAAAACTGTGTAAGAGGTTGTTTACTTTTAAAGTGGTAAGAATGTGAAACTCCCTTCCACAGTTGGTGGTCTCAGTGTGGAATGTAGATAAGTTCAAAAAACTTACTCAACCTTAGCAACTATGTAACTATGTACTGTTAATATGAAGACTAGGAAAGTGTACTAAATCTGAGCAAAGGAGTGCTTGGGTATCCTAAAGCCCAAATGAACCCACAGTTTAAAGCTTACGTTTAGCTAAAACAGAATAATCAGAAAAAGGGACATATTTTACAGTTAGTGTGTTGTGTTCTTTGTTCCGATTCCACTGCTTTCAGTAGAGATTTTAATCTGTCCTACCCTCCTCCTCTGTAATATTTAGATGTGACAGGAGTTAATACGGCTAATGGACTGGCCAGAGCTCTCATCAAGAAAGCTCGACTATGCCTGCCCTTTCCTGCCCAATCCGCCATTCATAGAAGCTGTTGTAAGCTTCTAAAAATGACACGGGATCTGTGAATGAAAGGGGTCATCCACCTATCCCCATTCAGAGATCCTGTGTCATTCATAGAAGCTGTAGTACAACTTCTATGAATGGTGCATCAGACAGGAAAGCACGGGCATAGTTAAGCTCTCTTGATGAGAGCTACTAACAGCCCCCACCCCACCTGAAGATTACTGGAGGGGGGTAGGACGGAAGAAGATTTCTACTGAAAGCAGAAGAATCAGGACAAGGGACACATCATACGAATGGTAAGTTATGTCCCCTGTGCTGATTTTTCTGTTTTTAGTTTTAGCTAAACTTAGTCTTTAAATCAGCTTAATTCATTCCATGCACAGCAAAACAAAAGGTGTGCTAGGTTTTACAGTCCATTTCCTTTCTAAAGCAGTCTCAGCCTGAGGAGAGAAGCGTTTCCCCTGCAAGGAGCTTCACAGTTGTTCCTTGCTCTCTGTGGGGAAGCAGTGGTCTCTCTACAGAAGTCTGACACACTCCCTACTGAGTCAGGCATATAGCTCCACAATCAGCAAAGCTCATGCTCTCTACTGATTGGAGAGATCTAGTTCTGACTCAGCAGGGAGCAAAGGTTCACACAGAGAGCAAGGGTTCCTCTTTGCAGTATAACACAGGCTTTTCTACTCAGGATAATGCTGATTTTTAAAGGAAACAAACTGAAAAATGTTGCAAACCTTTTTGTTTTGATGCACCTGAAGGTTTTAGCTTGTATTTAGCTAATCTAAACTGAATATTCAGTTGTGCTTTAACAGAAGGTCCAGTGATGCTTATGGAAAAAAACTCACAGTAGATCAAAGAGTTAGCCAGGCAATGGGATGGCAGACGAAATACACCTCCAGACAAAAAACAAATGAACACCAACTGAATAATGGCCACGGCCTTCTTTATTGGTTTTCACAGCTTTAACAAATCATAAATGTCACTTTTATTTCAAAAGCTATAAATATCTTAAAATACAGAACCACATTAGCCCAGTCATTAAGGCTTAAGCTGTAATTTCATTTAAAGGGTTTTAAATTAATCTTTTTACCAGTCCCCTTTCAACTTTTTTGAAAGGGACCCACCACATAAGTAGGCTGCAACAAGGGAGGGAGGGTGGGGCGCTCCAGACTCCTCCGGCGACTGGCACGGAGCCCTCAACAGCTCTTTTTTATGAGTTCTTGGGGTTTCTAGAATGTTCTGTGGGGGAGTCAGGTGACCATATTTGACTAATACTGATTGAGCCCCCCAGAAACTTCTAAATCAGCTGACCAATCACATAACCTCCACATTAAATAGAATCAATGGGGGGTTAGAAACGCATCCGACGCCATCCCATGAGGAAAAGGGGTGGTCTGGAAAATGTCAGTTTTTTCCCCTTTTCCTGGGATACAGTTGCAAGAAAAAGTATGTGAACCCCTTGGGATTACGTGGAGTTTTGCATGAATTGGGCATAAAATTGCTCTGAACGTCATCGAAGTCACAACAATAGAAGAACACAGTCTGCTGAACATAATACTACACAAACATTAGATGTTGCCATGGTTTAATTGCACATAACATGTAAACATTCACAGTGCAGGGAGGAAAAAGTATGTGAGGCCCTAGCTTAATGACTTCTCCCAGAGCTAATTGGAGCCAGGAGTGAGCCAACCTTGACTCCAATCAGTGTGATGATATTGGATGTGTTGCTGACAGCTGTCCTGCCCTTAAAAAACATACACCTGTTTGGAGTTTACTGGTTTCAAGAAGCACTGTCTGATGTGAACCATGCCTCGCAGAAAAGAGCTCTCAGAAGATCTACGATCAAGAATTGTTGACTTGCATGAAGCTGGAAAGGGTTACAAAAGTATCTCCAAAAGCCTTGATGTTCATGTGTCCACGGTAAGACAGACTGTCTACAAATGGAGAAAGTTTAGCACTGTTGCTACTCTCCCTAGGCGTGGTCGTCCTGTAAAAATGACTGCAAGAGCACAGCGCAGAATGCTGTATGAGGTAAAGAAGAATCCTAGAGTGTGAGCTAAAGACCTACAGAAATCTCTGGCACATGCTAACATTTTTGTTGACACATCTACAATAAGGAAAACATTAAACAAGAATGGAGTACATGGGAGGACACCACGGAGGAAGCCATTGCTGTCCAAAAAGAATATTACAGCACGTTTGAAGTTTGCAAAAGAGCACCTGGATGTTCCACAGCACTACTGGCAAAATATACTGTGGACAGATGAAACCAAGACTGAGTTGTTTGGGAAGAACACACAACACTATGTGTGGAGAAAAAAAGGCACAGCACACCAACATCACAACGTCGTCCCCACTGTAAAACATGGCGGAGGGAGCATCATGGTTTGGGGCTGCTTTGCTGCCTCAGGGCTTGGACGGATTGTTGTCATTGATGGGAAAATGAATTCCAGAGTTTATCAAGACATTTTGCAGGAAAACGTATGACCATCTGTCCGCCAACTGAAGCTCCGCAGAGGATGGGTGATGCAACAGGACAATGACTCAAAGCATACAAGTAATTCAACAAAACAATGGCTGCAACAGCACAGAATACGCCTTCTGGAGTGGCCCAGTCAGAGTCCTGACCTCAACCCAATTGAAATGCTGTGGCATGACCTTAAGAGAGCAATTCACACCAGACATCCCAAGAATATTGCTACACTGAAACAGTTTTGTGAAGAGGAGTGGTCCAAATTTACTCCAGATCGTTGTGCAGGTCTGATCTGCAACTACAGGAAACGTTTGGTTGAGGTTATTGCTGCCAAAGGAGGGTCAACCAGTTATTAAGTCCAAAGGTTCACATACTTTTTCCTCCCTGCACTGTGAATGTTTACATGTTATGTGCAATTAAACCATGGCAACATCTAATGTTTGTGTAGTATTATGTTCAGCAGACTGTGTTCTTCTATTGTTGTGACTTAGATGACGTTCAGAGCACATTTTATGCCCAATTCATGCAAAACTCCACGTAATCCCAAGGGGTTCACATACTTTTTCTTGCAACTGTATATACAGGTCACAATGAGAGTAATAATCCTCCAGTGTGTATGTTGGCATATACAGGCCATTTCTGACATCTTTTTCAAAACATAGAAAGGTCTTGATCTTGAGCTAGATATAATTCAAGGTACAAGATAATTAAACGAGCGTTAGGTAAAGAATGGTAAAGCAGCTAGTATAAAGGCAAACCTCTGAATCCTTCTCATAAATCAATGTATATAATATGCAGTGCTATATAAATTGACAATGAATAAAAACCACTAAAATGAATATAAAATGAAGTAGATGAAACACAGAAACACAAAGCGCTATTTAGAAGCGCCAGGAATAATCGAGTGATTAACGTCTGGACATGATGTTTAAAGTGCACAAAAGTGAAGTGAATATTTCAAAGTTCAATCAATAAAACTGTAAGGTGCAAATCCGTGATTCCAGTGGTAGTAAACGAATGTATATTGCACTAACCAGAAAGCGCAATATCATGCGCATTTGAGTAATTCATACCAACTCCTGGTCATCTGGATCTGGAACAGGGGACTCTGGGGGTCATCTGGCACACCTCAGCAGGACAGGTAACACACCGCATACATCTCCAGGCTCCAGGGGCAAACATCCATCCAGCAGGGGGAACCACTCATGGAGGTACATATAGACTACCAAGGATTCACCTTAAGTGGGGCAGCACAGTGGCTAAATGGTTAGCACTTCTGCCTGGCAGTACTAGGGTCGTTGGTTCAAATCCCAGCCATGGCACCACCTGCCTGGAGTTTGCATGTTCTCTCTGTGCCTGCGTGGGTTTCCTCTGGGTACTCCGGTTTCCTCCCACACTCTAAAGACATGCTGGTAGGTTAATTGGATCCTGTCTAAATTGGCCCTAATATGTGTATGAATGTGAGTTAGGGACCTTAGATTGTACACCTCTTGAGGGTTAGGGACTGATGTGAATGTACAATATATATGTGTATAGCACTGTGTAAATTGACAGCGCTATATAAGTACCTGAAATAAAATAATAATAAGGGGGACTCATAATAAATGAGCCAGAGAAGAGACTTGCAATAGTGTAGTATTTTTATTGAGGAGTGAATCAAATGACAAGCAATTAAGAAAAACACTCACATCTGACAGGATCAAAAATGGCCGCTGGCCTTCCACGTGGGCCGAGTGGCCTAACATCACAAGGTAGGGCACCCTTTCAGGTTAGTGCAATATACATTCGTTTACTACCACTGGAGGCACGGATTTGCACCTTACAGTTTTATTGATTGAACTTTGAAATATTCACTTCACTTTGTGCACTTTAACCTCCCTGGAGGTATTCCCGAGTGTAGCTCGGGGTAAAGTTTCAGTACCACAAGCGGTAACCCCGAGCTACACTCGGGCTTACCATGCAGCGTTGCACAGGGATTCACTGCAGCGCTTACCTTGTCCTTCGCTCTCGCGATGCGTCCCCTGCAGCGTCCGCGGCCATCTCCTTCGGCCGATGCCGATGCCGACTTCCGTGTTCCGGTCCCTGTGACGTCGGGACATACGGGCGCCGGAACCGGCGGCAAATTTGAACATTTTAAAAAATTACATTTTTTTTAAAATGATTATTACATAGTAAAACATTGCTGTTTCAAAGCATTTCACATACATTTTGTCCCTAGTGCTTTGTCCTGTGCCCTGCCTGCATTTTGACTGTTCTTTCTGCCTGGAAACTGAGAAAAGTCCATGGCGTCCAAAAAGCGTCCCTTTATGTCAAAATTGGTTTTAGACCGGCTAGAGAACAGCGATAGTAAATCAGAACCACTTTCAGAATTGAGTGACAATGATTCGTGGGGAAATTTGTCATCAGACACTGAAAACGATCTGCGACTTTGCTCAGCGATGTGCAAACTTGGCGCTATATTTCAAATTTCAGTGTTTTTGGTTTGATTATATTATTGAATTAAATTTATTATTATTATATTATTATTTTTTATGATTATTTATTAAATTATAATTTATGATTTCGTGTTTCAAGTTTTATCATACCCGGGATGTTTACTAGACTCTTGTTCGGACAGATTTCAGTGAGTTATTCCTAAATTTCAAGCCTACAATAAAACAACTACATATTTCCATGCAAAAAAATGGTACCGCTTTCAGCACCAAAAATCTGAAATAATCATACCGCTAGGGAGGTTAAACATCATGTCCGGACGTTAATCACTCGATTATTCCTGGCACTTCTAAATAGCGCTTTGAGTTTCTGTGTTTTATCTACTTGAGCTAGATATATTGAAGCAAGTGCTTTTAATGTGGTAGTATTCAGGTAGTGGTCTACTGTGAATCACTATCTGACAGCAAAGATTGAAGTTCTATATGGAGACTTGTGACCCTGTTCATGTAAGCTTTGCATGTCAACTGGAACATATGCTTAGTAAATAGCAACAGACACATTAGTAGTGAAGGCATGCAAGAGTAGTGAATATTACATATACATGGAAAGTAGAGACACTGTGGGGGGAAATTAACTAAAACCAGTGCACTCAGAATCTGGTGCAGCTGTGCATGGTAGCCAATCAGCTCCTAACTTCAACCTGTTCAATGAAGCTTTGGCAATAAAACCTGGAAGCTGATTGGTTTCTATGCAGAACTGCACCAGTTTTTGTACTCTCCAGTTTTAGTAAATAACCCCCAGTAGTAAGACGGTCATTGCATTGTTGAAAAACACACTGTATATGCAGAATGTATAGGAAGTAGTGATGGGCAGTGATGATGGAGACTATATGCTGCTGAGTAGTGGATGTTGTATACATTTAGGAAATGCTGACAGAAGTGACAGGCACTTTGTTGTTGAGAAGTTAATGATACCTATGTAAAGGGATTGTTGAAGACAGCGGCGGCAAGGACAGTGGATGTTACATATATTTAGAAATACTTTCAGACAACAATGACAAGGACAGTATGCTTTTGAACAGTAGTTGTTCTATAAGTATAGGAAGTGTTGGCAGCAGTGACAGACATTGAGGCTGATTTATTAAACAAGTTGATACTCTTCGCTCACTAAATTGTAGCTTTGTTTTCTCCTTGAATACCCATTGTGTGCAGATGAAATAAATAAAAAATGTTCATGACTAGATAACTCAAGTGAATCTTCACTCAATTTACTAAGAAAAGATTCTCAGCTCCAGGTCTGGTTCACACCTATGCAGTTTGTGTTTGATCCCTTTCTGCAGTGCTTTTTGTGGTTCATTTTTGCACAGGCGTTTTTTATGCATTTTTTGTTTTTGCCAACGTGTTGCTGGGCAGGTTAAAATGCAAAACGCATCAAAAATGTGTCAAAAACACATAAATAACACACTACATGCATTTCAGCAGCATCTCCATTGAAGTCTATTGAAACAAAATGCAATGTTTTTACATTTCAAAAAGTCCCTGACCCTTTCCAAAAAACGCACTGGGTGAAAACGTTGAGATGTGAACGTGTTCCATAGGAAATCATGTTAAAAGGACTGTAGTGCATTTCTGCAAAATGTAAAACTCACCGCAAAACGCTTAGGTGTGAACATAGACTTCGTAAATAAGCCTTATTGTGCTACCGAGCAATGGATACTACATGCATATAGGAAACAGTGGCAAATGCTTCTAATTAATGGACGATATATACCTATGCAAGAAAATGTTGACATATAACAGAGAAAAGGACACCACTCTTTTGAACTGTGGATGATAAAAAAGTGTGTAAAAGTAATGTATGAAAGGGTAATGTTACTTTATTGTTGGGTTTGACTTTTTATTGTTTCCAGTAATGTCTGTTATATTTTGAGGTTGCATTATGCAGTTATCAGGGATACTGACTGGCGAAAGTATGTAAAAAAAATAGTAATTTTTTTAAATTCAATTTTTAAACGTTCTTTTTTTTAACATTTTTTTTCTTTTTTACCAATTTATTTTATATATTTTTTCATCAAAGTAGTTTAGTGTCACTGTAACAACAATAGAAAGAATGTTCTAATGAATGATATTTCTATAAATGCAGCGGGCTACTCCCGTTATGGATTACGGTTCCCGGGTGGGGTATCGTGATTGCTATACGATCACAACGTATTTACAACTGTTATGAAAGAGAATCATTCATAACAGCTTTGTTTTATGTAGTGATGCTATCATTAGTCCACAGCTATCAAATGGTACCTGGCACCCTGTACCATGTGATTAGCTGTGACCAGCCACAGCATTAACATGTGTCCTCCTGGGGCACTACAGAGTTAAAAACTCACTATACAGTGTTTTCTGCCAAGTGTATGCAGAAATCCCTCTTCCAAAATGGCGGCACGTGCACTTCCTGTTAACGGCCTGACGTCATCGGCGTACCCTACGCGTTACGTCACATCACGTGACTTCATCAGGAGTTTTCACTATTTATACATGCACGTATTAGATCGTAAGCACCATTATATTTATTTATATATTGTTGCTCTGGATTTCTTCATTTCATTTACTTTGTTACATGTGGAAACACATTACAGTATATGCTAGCTGCACAATTTTTTTAGGAGGTTGCGCTGAAGGTTTTCTATACACACAGCCACAGCATGGCGACAGTAAGCACAGCTGGTATGATTGGAACTCTTTTCATAACATAGCATAGCAATCACATGATACCTCAGCTGCTCAAAGTGGCCTAGTACCAGGAACCGTAATCCGTAAACCGGGAGTGGCACGCTGCATTTATATAAAAATCATTCATTAGAACATTCTTTTTTGTCATCACTGAGTCAACTAATTTAGTTTGAAATTAAAATTTAATCCAGACCTGTTATGTGAATACAAACCCACATGTATTAAACAACTAGACACCTCTAGTTATAGAACATGGGTTTTTGGCTTGTGAATTTATTATATATAGAATACATGCTAATTGGTTAACCCCTTCACGCCGGATCGTCCCGGCATGAAGAGGAGTTCCTGTGTCGGGAGGTGGGCGGGGCGGGGCTCAGTGTCATGTGGCCGCTGTGACGTCACGTCATGGCCGGTCATATGATCGGGAAAGGTCCCGATCGAAAGAGCAGACCGGGACCTTTCCATGAGTACCGCACATGTATGCTGGGAGCGCGCAGGGTGTGCGCTCTCAGCACATATGTTTTTTGTTACATGAATGCAAATGTGCGGCCGCTCGGCGTCTAGGCCCAGACGCCGGGAGGGCGCACATTTGTGTGCGGCCAGCGTGAAGGGGTTAAGTTGCTCCTGTCTGAATTGACCCTAGTATGTGTGTGTGAATTTGAGAAATGGCACCTTTAATTGTGAGCTCCTTGAGGAAAGGGACTGATGTGGAGGTACAATATGTAAAGTGCTCTGTAAATGGTCAGCACTATTTTAATGCCTGTAGTAATAATAATAATATTAAATAGGATGTGGAACATGTATGTAGTGATATTTTATTTTGTTTTATAAGTAGATTTACATATTAACTTGGTGGCACATGGTAACACAATGGGGAAGATTTACTAAAACTGGATCACTCAGAATCTGGTGCTGCTGTGTATGGTAGTTAGTCAGCTTTTAAATTCAGCTTGTCCAATTAAGCTTTGACAATAAAACCTGGAAGCCGATTGGTTCCTATGCAGAGCTGCACCAGATTTTGCACGCTCCAGTTTTAGTAGTTCAATCCCAATTTCTAGTCAGAAACTAGCTTTCACTGACTGATTATTAAAACGTACATTGATTGCTCTTAGATCTATTTTGTTAAATCAATAAATCTTAAATAAACACCAATAAACTTTTACCATATAGCTTATGCACATTTTTTCCTGCATGAGTATCTGCAATAAAGTGGTTCTAAAAGATAAAACTTGCTATGGGGGTAGATGTGCTGCCTCGCTCCAAAGCTGGCCTGTATGTGTCCATAGACACACACACAATGTGGCTCTGCCTTGCTCCCCACTGTCTGCTCACAGAATTTGATTGACAGAAGCAGCCTATGACTCCTGCTGCTGCCTCTGTGTCCTGTGAATGCAGGGAGAGTGGAAAGAAGTGCTACAGATGGGCATAGAATTGGATCGAGGGAGGACTCAGGTAGTGCATGGAATAATACTGCTACTAGCACATTTTTTCTACCTTTAGTCTGAAAATTAGGTCCTGCTACTCCCTCAGGCTGGCCCCTAAAAATAAGTGCCCTTACTGTCTAAAATATATTAATACACTGTCTCACCCTGCTCTGAACATGCTCAGTTGCTCTCTCTGTTTAGGCACTGTGCTGAATTTGTAGAGGACAAGCTTCTGCCAGCCTAAAGATTTATTGCTGCTCAGGGGCTCTGGGCTTCAGCAAAATGGCAGCCTCCAGCAAGATAAAACAGAAACAATACTGGAGGCAATTTACAACACTCACTAATTTTGGTAGCATAATTATTAATGTGGAATGTATGTTTCTTGCTACAGATCCACTTTAATGCAGGGAATGCATTAGCTAAAAAAATGTAAGACATTTGAACTACTTTAATAGTTAAAGGTAAACTGAACATTCAAAATAATCTTGGCCTTTTAGGTTCCGTTTACCCTTCCCATCAGGAACTGAATGACTAAGTAAGTAGTATAGACAGTTTAAAGTGTTACTAAACCCAGGCCCTTGCATTCACTATACAGATGAAACTCGAAAAATTAGAATATCGTGCAAAAGTTCATTTATTTCAGTAATGCAACTTAAAAAGTGAAACTAATATATGAGATATACTCATTACATGCAAAGCAAGATAGTTCAGGCCATGATTTGTCATAATTGTGATGATTATGGCTTACAGCTCATGAAAACCCCAAATCCACAAGCTCAGAAAATTAGAATATTGTGAAAAGGTTCAATATTCTAGGCTCAAAGTGTCCCACTCTAATCAGCTAATTAAGCCATAACACCTGCAAAGGGTTTCTGAGCCTTTAAATGGTCTCTCAGTCTGGTTCAGTAGGAATCACAATCATGGGAAAGACTGCTGACCTGACAGTTGTGCAGAAAACCATCATTGACACCCTCCATAAGGAGGGAAAGCCTCAAAAGGTAATTGCAAAAGACGTTGGATGTTCCCTAAGTGCTGTATCAAAGCACATTAATAGAAAGCAGCACAAGCAGCAGGGATGACCGCAGCCTGGAGAGGATTGTCAGGAAAAGCCATTCAAAAGTGTTGGGGACTTTCACAAGGAGTGGACTGAGGCTGGAGTCAGTGCATCAAGAGCCACCACACATAGATGGATCCTGGACATGGGCTTCAAATGTCGTATTCCTCTTGCCAAGCCGCTCCTGAACAACAAACAAAGTCAGGAGCATCTTACCTGGGCTAAAGAAAAACAGACCTGGTCTGTTGCTCAGTGGTCCAAAGTCCTCTTTTCTGATGAGAGCAACTTTTGCATTTCATTTGGAAACCAAGCACCCAGAGTATGAAGGAAGAATGGAGAGGCACACACTGCAAGATGCTTGAAGTCCAGTGTGAACTTTCCACAGTCTGTGTTGATTTGGGGAGCCATGTCATCTGCTGGTGTTGGTCCACTGTGCTTCATTAAGTCCAGGGTCAACGCAGTCGTCTACCAGGAGATTTTGGAGCACTTCATGCTTCCTTCCACAGACAAGCTTTATGGGGATGCTGGCTTCATTTTCCAGCAGGACTTGGCACCTGCCCACACTGCCAAAAGCACCAAAACCTGGTTCAGTGACCGTGGGATTACTGTGCTTGATTGGCCAGCAAACTCGCCTGACCTGAACCCCATAGAGAATCTATGGGGCATTGCCAAGAGAAAGAGAGACATGAGACCAAACAATGTAGAAGAGCTGAAGGCCGCTATTGGAGCATCCTGGTCTTCCATAACATAATTGCTGCAAAATGGGCCCAAACCAAGTACTGAGTACATATGCATGCTTATACTTTTCAGAGGTCCGATATTGTTCTATGTACAATCCTTGTTTTATTGATTGCATGTAATATTCTAATTTTCTGAGATTGTGGATTTGGGGTTTTCATGAGCTGTAAGCCATAATCATCACAATTATGACAAATCATGGCTTGAATTATCTTGCTTTGCATGTAATGAGTCTATCTCATATATTAGTTTCACCTTTTAAGTTGCATTACTGAAATAAATGAACTTTTGCACGACATTCTAATTTTTCGAGTTTCACCTGTATCTGGTCTCCCACAGTACACACAACATGGAAGTGCAATTATTTTAGTAAATATAAACTGCTAAATACCTTTTCTCATTAGGAGTTGGAGCAGTCTTGTGACTTCTATCAGTGTCCAGCCCAGCACTAACTAAAACTTGTAGGAGGAGTTTTATTTCTTCTCTAGGAGGATACCAATCCCCTGACCTCTGTCTGGACAGTGCTGATCGGCCCTGTGCTGATCGCATGCACTCTCCCAAGAGAAAAAAACAAAACTCTCTAGCAATACACACCAAATTGAGCATGTACATGCCTACGGTTCAGTCTGGAGATAAGTGGTGGTAGCTTGAAAAAGGAGAGGAACAGAGAAGACAGGATCAAACAGCCTTTTTACACAATGCGGAGGATTAACCCCTTAGGTTCCACATTGAGTAAACAACAACAAGCATGCTTTACTGCATGTACAGACTGATTTTACTGTTGTGGGTTTAGTAACACTTAGAAAAAAATCCCCTGCAAGGTAATGTCATAATGTGCTAGTATGTATCACATAAAAGCACATTATGAAAGACTTACCTTAAGACAAAGCCCTCCAGCGGCACGCTATCACTGCTGACAGGGCTTCCATCATTCACCTCGTCTTCCTTCCAGCTCCGCGAGCTCCAGCCCTCTGACAAGCCAAGCCGTGATGACGCCTCAGGCCACAGCATAGTGCTCTGAAGGAACGGCACGGGTATGCCATGCATGCCGCACAGAGTGCATGTGCTGGCTGTCATAAAGAGCGAATATCTCCTAAACGGTGCACGTGTAGGAGATATTCATTTTGCCCACAGGTAAGCTTTATTATAAGGTAAAAAGATACAAAAGTGGGTTTACTTCAACTTTAAGATGACAATCATGGAGCATCCACTTTCAAAAACAAGTCTGTTAGTGTCCACATTTCTATTTTGATAAGTTCCTGTTAATTTTCAGGGGTAGATTGAGTTAAGGGTTTAGTTCCTTGGATGGGGTAGGACTAAACGCACAACCCCAGGAAAGTTTCTTTTTTTAGTTTTTTGGATAAATAGAGTTTGTATTGCTTTCTGTTTCCTCATTTGGAACTTCCTGATTCTTTACTTCCTGCTCATTTGAAGGATGACAGACTGTACAGGAAGTGAAGTAAAAGCTCCCCACAACCTGTCTATTTGATGGACGTCAAAAGGAAAGACAATTTGATGTGTCGCTGGGGACGCTACATTTATATTAGAATGAGGAAGGTTTAAAAATTCTTTGAGGATTTTATTGTCTAGTTTCTATTTGGTAGTTTTTTCCTCACTTCCTGTCCATGTAGTGAGTGTCAGAAAGAATAGGATTTGAGAGAGACCAGGACACATACAGCAATTTAAAACATGACCGCATGAAAAATGTTGTTGGATTTTGGCTATGGGCTCCAGTCATAGGTCAAGGATGCAGCGCAACACATTGAAATTCAAATATGCTTTTAGCACCCCAAAATGCTGAGCTGATAACAACTCCAGAAACAAACATACCAGCTATATCTGCATCTGAGGTTTATATTATAACTGGGAAATGTGATAAGGAGGAAGGTGGAAGCCAAACACCAAGTATAGCTATCCTTTAACCGCCTCCCGCCCACCATATAAGGAAATGATAGGTGCAAGGCTGTTCTTTCGTTCTGGGAGGACGCCATATGAGGTCCTCCCACTCTAACCGCGTGTGCGCGGCTCCGGGGGCGTGCAGCACGGTGATCGGTGGTGCGCTGTATCCCTCGGACACAGAGGATCACCGATCAACGGAAAGAGCCAAAGATGTCGACTCAGTCATGTGATCAGGTGTTTCCAATCACAGCTGATTGCATGTAAATAGGGAAATCCCGGTTATCCGCATTTCTCTCCTCACAAGCTGTCACGTTGACAACTCATGAGGAGAGAACAGCCGGTAATTGGCATTTCTCAGAGGGGACATGTACACTGATCATCAGGGCACTGATGATCAGTATTCCCTGATGATCAGTGTAGCCCCAGCAGTGCCACCTGTCAGTGTCCATCAGTGCCAGCTGTCAGTGCTCATCAATGCCACCTGCCAGTGCCCATCAGTGCCTCATCAATGCCACATATCAGTGCCTACCAGTGCACATCAATGCCACATATCAGTGCCCATCTGAGCTGCCTTTCAGTGTCACCTATCAGTGCCACCTATCAATGCCAGTCAGTGCTGCCTATCAGCACCAGTCAGTGCCGCCTATCAGTGCGCATTAGTGCTGCCTGTCAGTGCCGCCTATCAGTGCTAGTCAGTGCCGCCTATCAGTGCCACCTATCTCTGCCATATATGAGTGCTGCCTTTCAGTGCCCATCAGTGATGACTATCAATGCCCATCAGTGTCACCTACCAGTGCCACCTATCAGTGCCCATCAGTGCAGCCCTATTAGTGCACATCAGTGAAGGAGAAAAATCACTTATTTACAAAATTTTATAACAAAAAATATTTTTTTCTTCAAAATTTTCAGTTGTTTTTGGTTTGTTTAGCAAAAAATAAAAAACCCAGAGGTGATTAAATACCACCAAAATAAAGCTCTATTTGTCTCAAAAAAATGATAAAAATTTCATATGGGTACAGTGTTGCATGACCGTGCAATTGTCATTCAAAGTGCAACAGTACTGAAAGCTGAAAATTGGCCTGGGCAGGAAGGGGGTATAAGTGCCCAGTAGGCAAGTGGTTAATAATGTGTTCCAAATTGGCATCTACCAATTTTCTAATAGAACATTTATTTCTTGCAAAAATGAATTGCATTTTATATGAAAAACGTCTTGGTTAAATGAAAAGATAAAATGTATAAATCATGAATCCTATAAGAGCGGCTTTTTATACTGAAAATAAACAATACGAACTAAGTAAAATAAAACTGAATAAATCAGTCGGCTGGATTCTTGTATTGTTTTGTTTCTGCACAAATCAATACCCTGCACTATGACTTCTACTGCATTAAAAGCAATTACAGCACTTGATCTCTACAGGTAGAAGCAGAATAGTGAGGTTTATGCAGACTCAGAGCAGTACTGAGCTGGCTTTCGCAGCAAGGTGCTGTTACAGTGTGAAAATATTCCCATATCAGCCCCGTCAGTCTATCTATCAGTCTATCTGCCTATCTCTTTCTCCCCATGCAACTAGCTGTGTATTAAATAAACTTTAAGAAAATAGTCTACTCTTAGTTTAAAAGTGAAGTTGCTTCAGATATAATCTGTGGATGTGCTAAATGAGGACAAAAATGCCTTATAATGTATCTAAAGCCCAAACCAAAAATGTATCATAATGCAGCTTATTGGATCCTGGTGTGATGGCTGCTTTTGGTTTCTTTTGTCAAACTTTTGTTTTCCTTTCTCCTGACAGTTCTGCAAATAACACACTTAAGGCTTCATGTACACTGCAGCTGATAAACTCGAATTCAGGAGCTTTTCTGTGTTTTTTTCAGCAGCCCCTGAACTCTCCCTAATGTTTTCCTATGTGTCCATGTACACATAATCGTTTACAGGCAGTTAAGTTTACAGTCGTTTTTTGAACGCACCAAACTTTCGTTCAGGAGTAGTTTTTATCAGCGTTTTAAACGCTTGTAAACGAAGCTAACCGCAAATATAAGCATTTGAGTTTAGAAGCGCTTTTTAATTGTTCCATATCCAAATGCTGTCCAGAGCCTTTTTCATCATCAGAAATGCATGGAAAGCATTTTCCATGTATTCAAATGGACCTAGTACACCAGCGCAGTCAGTTCCAGATTTTGCATGAAGGAAAAAATGGTAGAACGTACCGCATTATGCTCATGATGGGATCCACAGTGAATACAACCAGAAAAGACAGGTCATCTCAACACATACTGCTCTCTCTGCTTCTGCTCTCTCTATTTCTCTCAAAATGTCTAAAATAGTAATTTTTTTACTGTTTTTCAGTGCATTCTGGGCATTTTGGAAGGTCTCCTCAGGTTATCTTAAAAAAACGCTTCTGAACACAAACCCAAACGCTCATAAATGCGGTATGCAAATGCGGCTAAACAGGCGTTTTTTTAACCTATGTTTTTCAGCAGTCAGTTTCCATCATTCAGAAGAGTTTTCCAAACGTCCCGTGTACATGGAGCCTAACTGTCCCTGGGAGGCTACGTCATTCCACCATTGTATCTCTGGAGGGAGCCATGCTTGTCACTCTAGGCTGCTCTCCTGATATGTACTACATACATGTCCGTATCATTTCCATTACATGGGGGTAGGGCAATTGGTGGTTTACAGAAGATGCCTGGGAAAAAAATTATTCTTTGGTGCAGCTCACAGAAAGTGACAAGGACACTGCATTTCTGGCTAGATCAAGAGGTATTTTCTGTATTTGATTAAATTGTTCTTAGCTGGAAAGAAAAAAGAAAACAAATGCAGCCACCACATCTAGATATTGTAATCTGCAATGTATTGTAGTTTTGATCTGGGTTTAGTTATCCTTCAAATGATATCCTTCATTCTAACAGGTAATGTGCATTTTTCCCTAAAAGGACAGTTCTTATTAAATGTGTTCTTTAACCAGTTCCCACCCATCCACAGTACATTTACTGCGGCAGGCTGGATAATGTACATGTAAGTCAACAGCCTGCCAGCCTGTTCCAGGTTAGGGGTGCGCATGTGCATCTGTGTTACTGGCTACAGCAAATTTTGTCAGCAGGTTCAGGCCAAGGATTTGTTGCTGAGACCTGCTGATCGGCTGTAGCCAATCATAGCAGAGAGCCCCATGTTTAGAAACACCCAAGGCTTTGTACACAGATCAGTGATCTGGCTGTTTCTTCCCTCTGCAAAGCAGGGAGAAAAAGCAGCCATATCTGTTAGCAAAAGCAGCAAACATTAAACTTGTTAGGCACACAGTTCACCCTTTGATTGCCCTTTGGTGTTAACCCCGTGCCAGCCAGTGTCATTAGTAAAGTGACAGTTTTATATCTGATCACTGTATTAGTGTCACTATTAGTGCCACTATTGACGTCAGTTAGTCAGATTGTACCTCACAGCGAGCGTCTGCTAGCACCAGATTGTCCGCCCACTATAAGTCACTGATCACTGCCATTACCAGTGTAACATCATAGTAAATTTCAGTATGTATATATGCCATCATTTGTAGACACTATGGTGTTCGTTTATGAACCAGCAGTAATAGATCGCTGCTCAGTTCTCTGGCATTCTCGGAGAACACAGTTCAGTTTACTAAGCAGAGGTAAATTACACTGTTCAACAGGTAAAAAATTTTGGGCATAAAATTAGCTAATCTTACATAATTTTGGGGTGCTGAAAACGAAAATGACCATAAAAAATGTTGATTGGCTCTAGTTTCCATGATATATTCACCCATCTAATGACGTAAGCCATTCAAAATTATGATGCAACTTCAGCTGCATATTGCGCAATTGATACTGGTGACCAATAGAAAATTGCATGTATACTGAGATGATGCAATATTAGCCTTTAATTGCATCACTTCACTGCATAAAAGCTGCAGTATCTGTAGCTGATTGTAGTTCGACAGCGTCTTTACATTTCGTTTTATGCTTATATAGGCTACTCAGTAATGCCTCGAACTTGTGTGAATAAAGCAGATAATTTCTGCTATATCTGCGGTGAAATAACTTTTATCTCACAAAAAAGGAGGATAACAGGAATGATTAAGAAAGCCTACAACTTGTATTTTGGCTGCAAGATAGGAGACCAGGACAAGAGCTGGGCACCACATATATGCTGCAATTCTTGTGGGACGGCACTGGAGCAATGGTTGAATGGAAAAAAGGCATCTATGCCTTTCGCTGTGCCAACGATTTGGAGAGAGCCAACAGATCATGTTAGTAATTGTTACTTTTGTATGGTGCCTCCAATTGTAAAAGGGCTAAATAAGAAGAAAAAGTTATCTGTGCACTATCCAAATATTCCATCGGCAATACGTCCAGTTCCTCATGGAGAGGGGCTACCAATTCCTTAAGCACCAGAATCCTTCGTGATTGAGTCAAGTGAGGAAGAACCTGAAGCGTGTAGTCACGTGCAGTTGTAAGAGATAGCCCTTTCCTCGAATACAAGAGAAAAGCCAAGAGAAGCAAAACCGACACAAACTGAAGACAAAACTAGTGAGAATCCTAAGTATTAAAATGATTCAACTTAGCTTATGGCTATAATTTTTCTTGGTAATCCTATGCAATATATTATGCCATTTAGGTTTTGTTATGTAGTCAATATCACTTGCTTTATATTTGTGGAAAGACATCTATCTATATAATTATTGTGCATTATGTAGTCATTACGCCTATAGTAGAAAACTTTCCGTTTACAGAAAAACTAGAGCCAATTGACAAATTTCATTGTTATATTTGAACTCAGAATGTGAAATTCATTAAGAAATGGATCCTTTTGTTTCCAAAACTGGCAAAAAATAAAAATTTGTTGAACAGTGTTATCGCTGCTTAGTTTGCGGTCCCTCCGATTCTCCAGCTCTGGGCTGGAGAATCTGGAGGGAGAACACAGATCTCCAGTGAAGAGCTGAACATGTTCTCCTGAGTGTTATAAACTGTGAATGACCAGAGAATAGCTGCGATCTTCTGAATCACAGCTATTCTCTGTGTCATAAAAGGACACCTAAAACTTTTACACAAACCACTTAATATACACTTATGTGATATTGTGTTTACCAAAAACATGTAGCAGAATACAATGAAAAATTTACATTCATTTAATTTACATACAGTCAGGGGCGTCCCTAGGGTTGGTGTCACCCGGTGCTGGAACACTAGGTGACACCCCCTCCGACGATCCCTACAGGATGGATTGGATCTGCGGATTGAGCATAATGGATCGGAGTCCGATCCATTATCCTCCCCAATCCACAGATCCGATTGATCCTGCAGGGATCGTCGGCATGCAACCTATCTGAGGTTAACTGCTCATGAGTGTTTACAATCTATATAACCCATTATAATTTTTTTTTACATTTCAAAGATACTGAAAATAGCCATTTATCCATACAATAAATTTATTTTAACAAAGTCCACTTTCTCAAGGATGCATCTTCTCTCTTGCTCAAGCTTTGTCTGGGTCTGCAGAAGTCTACAGGGCATTAATTCAAATTGGGACCTTTAATTTTACAGGTATAAAAAGGGATGCTAGCGTGGTGGTGGCAAGTGTGTCCTATTACTGTTAGGTGGCACACTGACCAGTCCAGAGTCTGTTAATCAAGATGGCAGACAATAGTGTCAGTGCGTGCATTGAACAGAGTGTGGTGATGAATCTTCTTGATGCTCAGCTGCAGTAAGACATTTGAATAGTGAAAATGTTTCAAAGATGGCCATACGCCCATCAGTGACAATCCCAGCCGTTGTGGTTCCCAGCCCACAGCAGTCATTCCTGTGAACATTCAGCACATGGAATGCCTTCTCCTGGATAACCAATGCATACCCGGTCGTGAAATTGGACCCCTAAAAGAGTTCCTCGGAGGTCAGCATTTCAGCACTGATGACGAAGTGAAGCTGGCTGTCCAAGGATGGTTCAGGCATACTGACAAATCTTGATATGCTGACGCTTTCCAGGCATTAGTTAGATGCTGGGATGGGTGTATAAATGTAGCTATGATTTTCACGTAAACCAATTAATATGCAATTATTGGGATTTTTTATTTTAGCAAATACATTTTGGCCTAAATTTATGAAGAAAGTTTATTTTTAATTTTTGTAGTGGATATGTTTTATAGCAAAAGGTCAAATATACAGTTTTTTTCTGTTTATAGTGCAAAAAATAAAAACACAGAGGTGATCAAATACCACCAAAAGAAAGCCCAATTTGTGGGAAAAAAATGGATGGAAATTTCATTTGGGTGCAGCACTGCATGACCGCGCAATTGACGCAGCGCCATATCGCAAAAAATGGCCTGGTCAGGAAGGGTGGTAAATCCTCTGGAGGGCAAGTGATTAATATAAATAATAATATAAATAATAGTAAGATATAACATCAATTTAGAAATATTTTACCTTAAAATAACATTGACCTAAACATTTTCCTTTAAAATGTTAAAAACAGGCTTTACATAAGATCACTTTGCTGGTTACCAAGGCTTGGAATTTGTGGGTGCCTATGCATAAATGTTCCATATTTGCATTTTTGAATAACTGTGTTTTTTTGAAGTTTATATTTAATGAGGCATGCCACACTTGGCCAGCCTTATTTTCAGCGTGCAATCAAACAAACAGGTCTTGTTATTTACAAAAAAACATCAGAAGAAAATAAATAAAAGAAAAAGTAAGTTTCCAAACTACAAAACTTCAGCCCTCCTCACAGGAAATATATAAAACATTAAGATGCCTTGCTTTAGCGATTTTCACACAGCATTGAAAATAGGTTGAACTTCAGTCCTGTGGTTCCTGAAGATTGCAAATGACTAGAACTGTTATGAACTCTTTTTTTTCTTCCCAGCAACATGTTCTAAGATATTATGTCAAACAATTCAAAGCTTCACATTTCCATTAGGCAGATATGGCTTTTGTATTTGCTGGAAGCGTATAGTTCTTTGCTTATCTGCTTTTGCCTAATAAGCATTTGTTAGTTCAGTAAGTCACTTGTCTAACTTCCTGAAACTTTTTCCTCTTTATGTACTGTAAGAAGTGTGGTGTGAAGTGTTGTTCTGACGTTAAATAATATATTTCTAGTTCTAGATTTCATCACTACCTTGCAAAAGAATGTAAACACTCTGGAGGTTATTTACTAAAACTAGCGAGTGGAAAATCTGGTGCAATTCTACATAGAAACCAATCAGCTTCCAGGTTTTATTGCCAATGCCTAATTGAACAAGCTGATTTTAGAACTTGTTTGACTACCATGCAGGAGCGGACTGACAACTCATGGGGCCCCCGGGCAATAGGGGATCATGGGGCCCCTGTGTCCTTGCCCAAACTCAAAAAAGCCTATGAAAAAGGTACCAGGGGCATCTCATGGGGCCCCCTACTGACCCCGGGCCCTTGGGCAGTGCCCGAGTTTCCAAATGGTCAGTCCGCCCCTGCTACCATGTACAGCTGCACCATATTCTGAGTGCACCAGTTTTAGTAAATGCCCCCCCACTGTGAGGCTGCCTATGGACAGGCAGATTTTTTTTTACCCACCAAAATCTTTTGTGCAACTTTGTCCATTGGTAAAAAAAAGTGTGGTATCTTCAAAATTCCATAGCAGACCCTTATCTGAGCATGCAGCCTGGCAAGCTGCTTGACAGGTATCCCTGGAGATGTTGAACAAATATGGACATGGCCATGCTTGGTCAATGACATCGCAGGAAGATAGAAGTTTCTTTATGGTAAGCCTTTGGATGTTCATCATGATAATTGAAGATCCGCATCAGAGGCATAGAACCTTCAAGGCTCGGTGCACGAAACCATGAAGGGTCCCCTGACCCCCCCCCGCTCTCTGGGCCTGGGACCCTTTATGCCAATCGCGGTTTACTATGATCCCTCAGCAGGAACGTTTCCCATGTTCTGCAACTGGCCCCCTTCCTGCAGCTTGGGTAGGATTGCCACCTTTTCTTCAAACCAAACCTGAACATTTTAGTGGTGCATGGCAATTTTTTGTAGTATACACTATACATATATGTTGTGGATAAATAACAATTCTAATCATATGGAATTAATCACAATCCCCCCTTATATCAGAGTCCACAGAATTCCGTCTTTACATCCGAATGAATCCACAAAGTTCCCCTTCACATCTGAATCTGCAGAGTTTCCCCTTCACATCTGAATCTGCAGAGTTTCCCCTTCACATCTGAATCTGCAGAGTTTCCCCTTCACATCTGAATCTGCAGAGTTTTCCCTTTACATCTGAAATTGCAGTTTCCCCTTTACATTCGAATCTGCAGTTTCCCCTTTAGATCTGAAATTGCAGACTTTCCCCTTTACCATTGAATCTGCAGTTTCCCCTTTACATCTGAAATTGCAGAGTTTCTTCTTTACATCTGAATCTGCAGTTTCCCCTTTACATCTGAATCTGCAGTTCCCCTTCACATCTGAATCTGCAGAGATCCCCTTTACATATGAATCTGCAGAGTTTCCCCTTTACATCTGAATCTGCAGAGTTTCCCCTTTATATCTGAATCTGCAGAGTTTCCCCTTCACATCTAAATCTGCAGAATTTCCCCCTTACATCTGAATCTGCAGAGTTTCCCCCTTACATCTGATTCTGCAGAGTTTCCCCTTCACATCTGAATCTGCAGAGTTTACCCTTCACATCTGAATCTGCAAAGTTTTCCCTTTACATCTGAAATTGCAGTTTTCCCTTTACATTCGAATCTGCAGTTTCCCCTTTAGATCTGAAATTGCAGACTTTCCTCATTACCATTGAATCTGCAGTTTCCCATTTACATCTGAATCCCCAAAGTTCCCCTTTACATCTGATTCCACAGCGTTTCCCTTACATCTGAACTGTAAGGAGTGACTCTGCAGATGTATAGGGAGAACTCTGTGGACTCTAATTTATGAGGGAACACTGAGAATTCTGAAGTAAGGAGGGAACTCTGATGTAAGAAGGAACACTGCAGACTCTGGTGTAATGGGAACTCTGATATAAGGGGTCAAAGTTCACAGAATTCCCCTTTAATTGGGGTTCATAGAGCCCCCTACTTCAGAGTCCGCAGAGCCTCCCCCTCATCAGAGTCTGCAGAGTCCCCCCCACCATCAGAGTCTACAGAGCCTCCCACCTTCGGTGTCTGCAAAGCCCCCCACCACCAGAGTTCACAGCCCCCCCCACCAGAGTCCACAGAGCCCCCACCATCAGAGTCTGCAGAACCCCCCTACATCAGAGTCCATAGTGCCCCCCTACATCAAAGTCCACAGAGCCCCTCTACATCAGTCTGCAGAATTTCCACTTACACTGTAAAGGATATCTCTGTAGACTCTGGAATGTAAAGGGGAACTCTGATTTAAGGGGGGCTCTGATGTAAGGGGGAATGCTGTGGACCCTAGTGTAAAGGGGAACTCTGATGTAAGGGGGTCTCTGCTCATCAAAGCCACCCTTACATCAGAGTCCACAGAGCACCCCTTACATCAAAGTCCCTCTTACATTATTGTGCTGGGAACCAGGAGATGGGAGGGTGAGGGGAGACTTTACTCACAAGATGCATGGATGGATGGATCGGCTGCTGGCACCGTTCCTCTTCCTGCTGCACGCTTTCAGTTCAAACTTCCCTGGCTCTGCTCTTCCTCCTCATGTGTCTGCCTCGCCCCTTCCCACCCACACATCTCTGTTTCTGAGACACTGCCAGGGAGTGTGGGTGGGAAGTGGGCGGGGCAGACACAGGAGGACAGCCAGCTCTCTCTCTCTTCTCCTGTCCATGCAGGTCGGGAGGGAAGGAGGAGGGGACTGGGAGGCTCTGGGTTGCCTGTGAGAGAAACTCTCACCATGGGAAAACATCATCTGATAAGCATAAGCACGGTCAACATGGTCAACTGACTGAAAGACAAAAGGCCATTGTGCAGGATTGTGACCTGGAATAAGAAAACAACTGCTGCAAAAGTGACTGCAGAGCTCAATCTCAGTCCTCACAGTAAGCTCTGACAGGACTCCTTATTACTAGCAGCACATGCAGTGAATGACAAAAGTGAGGCTTCCCACCTACTAGCTAGGTGTCTCATCACAAAGCGGAAGCAAAAGAATGTTATGTCACTTCCGCTTTCAACGTGTAACACTTTCACACCTGTGAATCTTGTAGTGTTTGCATAATGTGCTGCTGAAATAGCCAGATTTAACTTTGTTTTTTTATTTCAAATGCTCCACTGAACACCCACTGAACACCACTGAACACCCATGAACAGCCTTGTGTGTTTGCTTCCAACCCATGTTACTTCCGAGCTGTATTGGTCAGACTAGTTTCATCCTTCATGGCTCATACAGGCTAGAGCACCAAATAATTTTTGGCTTGCAAGATACCAGAAAACATCCCCTATTTTACAAAGAAGTATCTGTAAAGTGTGGCGTGCATTTGTATTCAACCCCCTTTACTCTGATACCCCTAACTAAAATCAAGTCCACCTGCGTGTAATTTAATTTCAGTATAAATACAGTTGCTCTGTGAAGCCCTCAGAGGTTTATTAGAGAACATTAGTGAACAAACAGCATCATGAAGGCCAAAGAACACAGCAGACAGGTCAGGTATAAAATTGTGGAGAAGTTTAAAGCAGGGTTAGGTTATAAAAAAATATCCAAAAAACTGATCACCTGCCCAGGTCTATAACTGGCTTTTTAAGCAGTGAACATGGGGGGGCGTCACTATGTGAAAAATTCAAAAAATAGAAATATCCAGTTCAACTTGCCGGGCCACCCCAATCTAATCACGGCCATTATCGGCAAGGAACATAGATATGTACAGCTTATCAGTAGAGGGGGATAAGAAAGCCAGTTCGCCAACTATCAAAGACCAAATGAACCTATCTAGAAACATGCGTTTAAAAACAGGGGTTTAGTTAGCACACATTTGCAAATACATACGTAAGCCACAGAGCCACGTCACGGCACCCTGAGTATCTGTGGTCCTAACTCTATAAATCTAAAGAGTCCTCACAATGGAGGCACATGCATTTAAATGGATAGAAACAAGGGCAAATAAACATGAGGGTGCCCCACCCCTCATAAACAGGTAATGGGAGCGCACCTGACACCCAGCATATAGCACAACGGCAGCAGGGAGTCCAGTACACCCACTGAACCTAAAGACATATACAAAAAACTGATCACCTGCCCAGGTCTATAACTGGCTTTATAAAAAAATATCCCAAGCTCTGAACATCTCAAGGAGCACTTTTCAATCCATCATCTGAAAATGGGAAGAGTATGGTACAACTGTAATCCTACCAAGACATGGCCGTCCACTTAAACTAACAGGCCGGTCAAGGAAAGTTTTAATCAGGGAAGCAGACAAGAGGCCCATGGTAACTCTGGAGGAGCTGCAGAGATCCACAGCTCAGGTGGGAGAATCTGTCCACAGGAGAACTATTAGTCATGCACTCCACAAATATGGCCTTTATGAAAGAGTGGCAAGAAGACAGCCATTACATGCCCTATTTGCAGTTTGCGAGAAGCCATGTGGGGGACACAGCAAACATGTGGAAGAAGGTGCTCTGGTCAGATGAGACCAAAATTTCACTTTTTGGCCTAAAAGCAAGAAAGCTATGTGTGGCGGAAAACTAACACTGCACATCACCCTGAACACACCATCCCCACCGTGAAACATGGTGGTGGCAGCATCAGGTTGTGGGGATGCTTTTCTTCAGCAGGGACAGGGAAGCTGGTCAGAGTTGATGGGAAAATGGATGGACCCAAATACAGGGCAATCTTAGAAGAAATGCATAAAAGTGGCCACCCGCCCAAGTCTATAACTGGCTTATGAAGCAAGGACACATAAACAGGCATCACATAGTGAAAAAAGAGGGAGAGAACAATGTTCTTGGACAACTTGCCAGCCAGCTTGCTAACAACCGAATTAACCTGTCTAACAGTATGCGTTTATAACAGGGGTTTAGTTAGCACACATTTGCAAATACATACGTAAGCCACAGAGCCACGACACGGCACCCTGATCATCTGTGGTCCTAACTCTAAAATTTGTGAGTCCCCATAGTAGAGGCACATGCATTTAATGGATAGATCAAGGGCAGGTGGACCTGAGGGAGCCACCCCTCTTAAAGGCAAAGGAGTGCACTGGACCCCAGCATATAGCACAATGGCAACCAGGGTCCTAGTGCACCCACGTACCAAAAAATCAAACATGCATAAAAGTGGCCACCCGCCCAAGTCTATAACTGGCTTATGAAGCAAGGACACATAAACAGGCATCACATAGTGAAAAAAGAGGGAGAGAACAATATTCTTGGACAACTTGCCAGCCAGCTTGCTAACAACCGAATTAACCTGTCTAACAGTATGCGTTTATAACAGGGGTTTAGTTAGCACACATTTGCAAATACATACGTAAGCCACAGAGCCACGACACGGCACCCTGATCATCTGTGGTCCTAACTCTAAAATTTGTGAGTCCCCATAGTAGAGGCACATGCATTTAATGCATTAGAAGAAAACCTGTTAGAATCTAAAAGACTTAAGACTGGGCAGAGGTTCACCTTCCAGCAGGACAACAACCCTAAACACACAGCCAGAGCCACAATGGAATGGTTTAGGTGTCCTTTTATCAAGCAGTGGTAAATGACCGTTGCTCAGTTCTCCGGCATTCTCAGAGGAAAGAGTTGTCCTCTGAATGCCTTTTTATGAAGCGGTGTAGATCGCTTCCGAATGAAGAGAGAAGCAATCTACAAACACTTTAAATGCTGGAAAACGGTTGCCGTTACTATAATCTCGTGAGATTACAGTAAGAGATCAGTCAAAAACCGTTTACTAAGCAGCGGTAAATTATCACTGCTTCGTTTGCGGTTCCTCTGATTCTCCAGCTCTGGGCTGGAGAATCTGGAGGGAGAACACAGATCGCCAGTGAAGGGCTGACATCACTCCTTCATATACTGGCCATCTGTGTGCTGAGATGATCAGTGGAGAACATGTCTCCGATCATCTCTGTTTCCTAAACCCCTAATAATCGGAGATCAGCAACAATCCTCAGGATCGTTGCTGATCTCTGTTTCATAAAAGGACACCTATGAGCATATTCATGTGTTTAAAATGGCCCAGTCAAAGTCCAGACCTAAATCCAACTGAGAATGTGTGGCAAGACTTGAAAACAGATGCTCTCCATCCAATCTGACAGAGCTTGAGCTATTTTGCAAAGAAGAATGGGCAAAATGTTCACTCTTTAAATGTGCAAAACTGGCAGAGACATAGCCAAAAGAGTTATAGCTGTAATTGCAGTCAAAGGTGGTTCTACAAAGAAAGGACTCAGGGGGGCTGAATACAAATGCACGCAACACTTTTCAGATATTTATTTGCAAAAAATGTTGAAAACCATTTATCATTTTCCTTCCACTTCACAATTATGTGCCACTTTGTGTTGGTCTATCACATAAAATCCCAACAAAATACATTTATGTTGTTGGTTGTAACATGACAAAATGTGGAAAATTACAAGAGGTATGAATACTTTTTCAAGGCACTGTACATTCACTCTGGGTCTTCTTGGGGAGTTCACCTATCTTTGGATCTTGAGGTTGGCAAGCTAATATATTCTCCATAAAGACTGGCCCTCAGGAGGTATGCAGACTGCAGAAAGTGATGTTTGAAATAAAAAAAAAACGATATTCCTTTTCCCTTCTACTTCCAGTACTATAAAGCTTTATGCCTACTCTGAATAAAATGATTGCTTGTCTGTACTGTGAAAACTTGTGCATGCGCTGCAAACTTTCATCCTACTGAACATCAGATCACAATCTGCAGCAATTACTTTTGCTCTGTCTGCCATAGCTCACCAATAAAGTGTCCATTTTAAATTCCCCTTGGCAAGATCCAAACCTCCCTGCCCATACTACAAGCTCACAAGTTATCCTTCAAATCTTGTCTCCTTCAAAATTTCTCAGGCTCCACTGTTGTTCTTTTGATATGGGCAAATTCAGTTCCTCTATAGTCCTAATAAGCTATTTCATTTCTGTAAATCACTTTCTTCCCCATTTTAGCTGTCCCTGTCTTCACCCATCTCAGCCATCCTTGTCTTCCCTCTTTTTCAGCCATCCTTGTCTTCCCTCTTTCTCAGCCATCCTTGTCCTCCCTCTTTCTCAGCCATCCTTGTATTTCCTGCTTTTCAATCAAGCTGTTCCTCCTTTTTTTCATTGATTCTTCTTTACCCTCCTTCTGAGCTGTTCTTCTCCTCTCTTCTTCTAAGTTTTCCACATCTTCTTGTATATTCTGCATTTTTTTTATTTATCTTGTTCCTCCTTCCTTCTCATCTCATACTCATCTATCCCTTTTCTTTCATTGTTTTCCTCCCTCCTTTTAAATTGAATTTAAAGGCAAATATTTTTTAGTTTTACATAACAAACATGCCATACTTACTGTACTTGCTCTGTGCAATGGTTTTTCACAGTGCAGCCTTGATCCTCCTCTCATTGGGTCCTTTGCAAGTGATCCTGGATCCTCCACCCTGCCAAGTGCCCCATAGCAAGATGCTAGCAATGGAGGCACTAATTCATACTCGTGCCCAAGCCGACTCTGTGTCCATTGACACACACAATGTGGCTCGTCCCTCCCATCACTTTCTCCTCACTTGCTGTGATTGACAGCAGCAGGAGACAATGACTCCTGCTGCGCCTTCTGTGTCCAATGAGGAGATAGAGAGCCAAGAGAGCTGCTGTGCACGTGGTTGGATTGAGAATGGCCTCAGGTAAGTATGTAGGGGGGCTGTGGAGGAGCTGTGGAGACAATGACTCCTGCTGCTCCTTCTGTGTCCAATGAGGAGAGAGAGAGCTGCTGTGCATGTTGTTGGATTGAGAATGGACTCAGGCAAGTATGTAGGGGGGCTGTGGAGGAGCTGCATGCAGAAGATTTTTTACCCTAATGCATAGAATTCATTAAGGTAAAGAGCCTTCTGACTTTAGAACCACTTTACTACTTTTCCCCTTTCTTCTTCTATTCTGTTTCTTCCTTCTCATTATTGCTTTTTTGCTTTTTTTCACTCCTTATGTGCCTCCCCATCCCCCTGCTTTTTCTGCTTCTTCCTAGGTTGTCACCTGTATAGCCAGTTGACACTACTCAAGTGACATAACTAAGTCTTTTGGGAGGTGGCAGTTGGCAGCAAACTTCACCATATGAATTGGCACATTGCTACGGGACTCTAAATCTTAGAATAAGGGCTCATTCACATGGGTGCAATGGCCTATACAGTGTGCAGAATTACATGCAACGTGATTCTGTGTCTGGGAATGACAGGAATTCCATGCAACTGTGACCAGCATGCTGTTAAAAGTCAATGCCAGGCTGACAGACATAGTAGCGATATGAATCTTCCCACACATTCCAGCTTTTGCATCCGTATAGGGAACCAGTCTCCTGTCATCCCCTATACAACAGTACTCACACTTTAACGAGTAGCACTACAAGCTAATCAGGCTCTGTTGCATGCACATTTGCTGACAGGAGGAAAGATCAGAGTTCATAACTTACTAGTATGTTGCTGCTCCTCCATTGTTCCATCAGTATGCTGTAGAAATGGAGATCACACTACTATGCTGTGGCACTGTAAGGCTATATTTGTATGAGTAATAGTGCCTGTATGAATGACAGTGCCAGCAATCTGCTGATTCCTGCAGATGTTCCTGCAGATGTTTCAGCCACCTTTGAGCAGCTAGCTGTGTACACTTCAGTGATAGGTTGGCAGCATCCACAGCTCTCTGTGGCTGTCCACTACTCTGTGTGCTTTCTTTCAGCAGCGATTACCACAGCTAATCAATGGCTGGATGGACAGTCATGGAGTGTCATTTAAGCATACATGGCTTGGCATCCACAGTTAGCCACTCACAGGTGGCTGAAACCAGGGGCATATTTACTGTGAGACAAACAAGACGTTTGCCTTGGGTGGCTTTTTTCAGGGGGGCGGCACAGGGATGCTGGTTCTCCTGACTCTGGGGCTGGGTGGCCTTGAGACTCTGGGATGGGAACCGCTGTGATGTGAGTATATGTGATGGGAGCCGCTGTGATGGGGTTTGCAGTGGTGTATGGGGAGGTCGCAGGAGCTGCTGTGATGGTGAGTATCTGTGATGGGAGCCGCTGTGATGGTGAGTCACTGTGATAGGGTTTGCAGTGGTGTGCAGGGAGGTCGCAGGAGCCACTGTGATGGTGAGTATCTGTGATGGGAGCCGCTGTGATGGTGAGTCACTGTGATGGGGTTTGAAGTGGTGTGCAGGGAGGTCGCAGGAGCCACTGTGATGGTGAGTATCTGAGATGGGAGCCGCTGTGATGGGGTTTGCAGTGGTGTGTGGGGAGGTCGCAGGAGCTGCTGTGATGGTGAGTATCTGTGATGGGAGCCGCTGTGATGGTGAGTCACTGTGATAGGGTTTGCAGTGGTGTGCAGGGAGGTCGCAGGAGCCACTGTGATGGTGAGTATCTGTGATGGGAGCCGCTGTGATGGTGAGTCACTGTGATGGGGTTTGAAGTGGTGTGCAGGGAGGTCGCAGGAGCCACTGTGATGGTGAGTATCTGAGATGGGAGCCACTGTGATGGTAGCTGCTGTGATGGGGTTTGCAGGTGTCACGGGCTCCATGGTGTGAGGGGGGATCACAGGTGGTTGTCTAGGCCAGCACAAATTCTAAATACACTCCTGGCTGTAACAGCTGTGGAAATTAGCAGATCCTCGCCACTGTCATTTACATCAACTCTTGTTGACTGTCTGAATTTAGCCTAACAAGAGAGCGGTGTCACCTGCCTGGCTGTACTTTCTGGTGGAAGTCCTGTATGTGATGTGTATCAGGACACTCAGATGGCCTCCTCCAACAACCAGTTTCTCCATGCAGATGTGTATCTTAGTTACATCAGGACACAGGGAAGGAATGTTTCAATGTAATTTCAAAAGAGCACCTCTCTTCCCGACTACCCCCGGCACCATCTCTTAAGTTGTCAGTCGCTGTATTTAATTCACTTCTATTAGCTATAAAATTTTTACTTAGAACTGGGCTAATTATAGTTCTGGGAGAGACATTAAAAAAATAGAGACAGTATTCTTAAATACCCATGATAACAGAAGGGACTGTTCCAGCATGTTTGTCCAGTAGTCAAAAGGTAGAGACCACATTATCTCAACCTTGCATTTAGACCTAAAGATATACATTGTTCTATAAACAAAGGATAGTATAATTTCATGATGCTAATTTAACCAATAGAATATACAAGCGGATGAGAAGATTAGGTCAATAAGATCCATAATGAGGCGAAATACACTACATCATCACATTATGGATAAAAAGGTGGTAATGGGGTCGGGCTTTATATGTGTACTGTATATCATATATTGTACAGTGTGTATCCTTTACAGGGATTTTTTTGTTCTTACTAACTATGATTCCTTCCCCAGTCATGACATATCATCATCAGCCCTCCAAGATTGGTTGCAGATTAAATTCAGCAAACTCCAGTAGTTCCTAAAGATAAATTCAGTTTGTGGGGCCATTTGTGGGTAGGATTGTTCAAGAAAAAAACAAATCGCCCTTAGTCCACAGTAGTGCGGTATTAAAGTATATAACCCCTTAACATCTACTCCTACTTCCACCTGTACATCCATAATTTTAGCCAGTACGTAATGTGTCCTGAACATTTCCTTCAATAGTGAATCCAGGTCTATAGGATCACACATGATGGAAACACTCAATTGTGAGCACACACCCATTGTATCTCCTAAGGATGTTTTACCTGGCTGAAATTGAAAATGGCCATACTTTCTAGTATATAGACTGTCCTTGTAATAGATAGACTGTTTATGTGTTAATATGCATGCGATTTGCTTGGCACAATGGTAAGCCACTTACCATTTCATGAGCCATGTGTCCTCAAGATCCCCCCTTGTCTATGCCCTAGTGATACCTACAGGTGAAACTCGAAAAATTTGAATATCGTGCAAAAGTTCATTTATTTCAGTAATGCAACTTAAAAGGTGAAACTAATATATGAGATAGACTCATTACATGCAAAGCAAGATAGTTCAAGCTGTGATTTGTCATAATTGTGATGATTATGGCTTACAGCTCATGAAAACCCCAAATCCACAATCTCAGAAAATTAGAATATTACATGCAATCAATAAAACAAGGATTGTACATAGAACAATATCGGACCTCTGAAAAGTATAAGCATGCATATGTACTCAGTACTTGGTTTGGGCCCCTTTTGCAGCAATTACTGCCTCAATGCGGCGTGGCATGGAACCTATCAGCCTGTGGCACTGCTGAGGTGTTATGGAAGACTAGGATGCTTCAATAGTGGCCTTCAGTTCTTCTGCATTGTTCGGTCTCATGTCTCTCATCTTTCTCTTGGCAATGCCCCATAGATTCTTTATGGGGTTCAGGTTAGGCGAGTTTGCTGGCCAGTCAAGCACAGTAATCCCACAGTCATTGAACCAGGTTTTGGTGCTTTTGGCAGTGTGGGCAGGTGCCAAGTCCTGCTGGAAAATGAAGTCAGCATCCCCATAAAGCTCGTCTGCAGTGCTCCAAAATCTCCTGGTAGACTGTTGCATTGACCCTGGACTTAATGAAGCACAGTGGACCAACACCAGCAGATGACATGGCTCCCCAAATCAACACAGACTGTGGAAACTTCACACTGGACTTCAAGCATCTTGCAGTGTGTGCCACTCCATTCTTCCTCCATACTCTGGGTTCTTGGTTTTCAAAAGAGATGCAAAAGTTGCTCTCATCAGAAAAGAGGACTTTGGACCACTGAGGCAACAGACCAGGTCTGTTTTTCTTTAGCCCAGGTAAGACGCGTCTGACGTTGTTTGTTGTTCAGGAGCAGCTTGACAAGAGGAATACGACATTTGAAGCCCATGTCCAGGATCCGTCTGGGTGTGGTGGCTCTTGATGCACTGATTCCAGCCTCAGTCCACTCCTTGTGAAAGTTCCCAACACCTTTGAATGGCCTTTTCCTGACAATCCTCTCCAGGCTGCGGTCATCCCTGCTGCTTGTGCACCTTTTTCTTGCACCCTTCCACATACCTTTCTATTAAAGTGCTTTGGGAACATCCAACTTTGGGAACATCGAACTTCTTTTGCAATTACCTTTTGAGGCTTTCCCTCCTTATGGAGGGTGTCAATGATGGTTTTCTGCACAACTGTCAGGTCAGCAGTCTTTCCCATGATTGTGATTCCTACTGAACCAGACTGAGAGACCATGTAAAGGCTCAGGAACCCTTTGCAGGTGTTATGGCTTAATTAGCTGATTAGAGTGGGACACTTTGAGCCTAGAATATTGCACCTTTTCACAATATTCTAATTTTCTGAGATTGTGGATTTGGGGTTTTCATGAGCTGTAAGCAATAATCATCACAATTATGACAAATCATGGCTTGAACTATCTTGCTTTGCATGTAATGAGTCTATCGCATATATTAGTTTCACCTTTTAAGTTGCATTACTGAAATAAATGAACTTTTGCACGATATTCTAATTTTTCGAGTTTCACCTGTATATACCCACAGGATTTACTTTACCAAGTGGGCAGGTTATTTATGGGCAACTGAGGAAGGTAATATTGGGGAAGGCTCTCATTTGCTAAACAGCATGAACCTATGCACTACTAAAAGCCATGTTACCTTGTTATTGCCTCTTACCCAAGACCCTTTATTGCTGATACAGTTAAATCGGCAGGGAGCAGGAGTTTAAAAAAAAACGGGTTAACTTCTAAGACTTTCAGAGCTGCTAGTCATGGATCTTCAAAATTCCAATAGTTATATGGGCAGCACAGTGGCTAAGTGGTTAGCACTTCTGTCTGGCAGCAATAGGGTCATTGGTTTGAATTCAGCCATGGCACTACCTGCATGGAGTTTGCATGTTCTCCTTGTGGCCTGTGTGCGTTTCCTCCCACACTCTGAAGACATACTGGTAGGCTAATTTGCTCCTGTATAAATTGGCCTTAGTATGAATGTAAGTTAGGGACCTTAGCTTGTACACTCCTTGAGGGTGAGGGACTGACGTAAATGTACAATATATTCTGTATATATGTAAAGAGCTGCATAAATTGACAGCACTATATTCAGTAAGTGCCTATAACAAATAAATATAGAGGCCTGTTTGGGCCCATTACATCATATGGTCACTTACCTCTTATGATCTATAGCGTGCAATAACTTATTAGTGGTTAATGTGACATGTATACCAACTGAGGGAGCTCCCTAACCACATAATAACTGCATACACCACATATTAGGTCTGTGTTTATTGGATCTGTGGTGAAGCAGATTTTATGTGGCTTGTGTGTGTATGTACTGTATGTATTAGATTTATCAAAGAGTGTTGTATGGGCATCCTCATTGAGGAGGGAGGTGCATTGTAGCACAATACATCAGAGTATTGTATGGGTATCCTCATTGAGGAGAGAGGTGCATTGTAGTACAATACATTACAGAGTATTGTATGGGTATCCTCATTGAGGAGAGAGGTGCATTGTAGCATGATACACAATATTGCTATTTATGTTCATTTTGTGACTACACGTTTATTCATTCAGGAGGGAGGTGTATTGTAGAACAATACACTTATTTAACCACACATCTTTTAAAGTGGGATTCATACGCTCACTTATCACTTTAACTATTTTTTTCACAGTTACAGGAGTGGCAGCGCAGCATCCTAATGGATTTATTACCACACTCACTTGTGTTAGTTGCTAGCAGAAGAATACAGACCCTAATCTCCCCGTTGCGCAGGGTTCTCAAATATTATGTACTGTAAGTATCTTAATTTGGCACTACCTCTTTGTAATATGATCAATCAAGGTGTTATGTGATTTATACTTTTTTTGTCTTTTTTGTACTACTATTTTTACATTTTTGTAAACTAATAAAATGTATTTTTTAGATATGCATGAGGTCTACTAGAGCTTATACCACATCCATTGCCTGATGTATGCCAAAGGCACTGTATGCCTTTGGCATCTTTACCAAAGTTTTTTTTGTAGTTCACATATCAGCATTTTATTTATGTATTTAGCTTTTTTTTTATGTCATCTTTAACTAAATTGTGCTCATTAATTTTCACATTAAGGATTTGGATCTGGTCAAGTGCACTGATACTTGAAAATCTTGAAAGATCTTGAAATTAAAGAAAATGTGCACTACGTTTTTTTTTTTAATTAACTTGACCCCAAATTAGTAAGAACTAAAAAAAATTAAAGCTGTTCTAATAGGCTGCTATCACTTTGAGGTGGCTTTCTCATAATTTGCATTTATTTTTTATTACAAAATTTTGTATGGATTAGCTCTTATCCAAAGTACGTTTTTTCGTGTCAAGGAACAAAATTGCTCATCATTTGCATTCATTTTACAAAGTTTAATATGCACTAGCTCTTATTTAACATATGTGCTAGTTTCAAGGAACAAAATTGCTTATAATGTACCTGGAATTTTTACTGCTGCTTAAGTCTGACACACATGTTACAGACTGTATAATCTTCTAAGTTTGAAAATAATTGCACAGATAAGTAGGAACGGTAGGTTGTCACGTCAGGATCAGTAAAAGATTTACTTAACACTTTGGCTTCTAATTATGAAAGTAAATGCACTCATTGTCCAAGTTTTAAATAAATATTCCAATACAATAAAATACAAAAAATCTTCAGCTGTGGAGGACATGGATGTAAAAAGCACAAGATATCAGGGATGATATGCACACAAAATAGCAAGTGGTCAAGAGGATATGGACATAAAATTGCTGGACAGGAGTAGAATATGGGCATAAAATCATCAACACATGTGGATTGCATGTACAAAAATACTGGATGCCAAGGACTTGCAAAAATGTTTGATGCCAGGGAATGCAGTATGTCAGCTACAAACTAATGAGGCTTGCCAGCCAATTGAAACATAATGCATTTTTTTTTACTACAAGTCAAACTACAATACGTTGTGAAACTACAATAGGTCAACACCGGGGGCAAATTGGAGTATTTTGTTAGTCACAACCAGATGCTATAATGTTTTTAACTTTTGTTGGTATGTTATGCTGTGGTGATTTTTCTTTCAGTAAGATTTCTATTTTTGTGGGCATCAGGCTGGTGTTATGTGCTAAGAGCAGTATATGGTTGATGTTTATGTCTAAACATAGCACTAATTGTAAGTTGATGCAACAATGTCTCACTTCTTTGAGGTAGGGCGTTCTTTTAGCATTTGTTTTAGACAATAAAAATACTAGAATCACTCTTGTGTATAATAAAGAAAGCCATATAACGCACTTTATATTTTCAGTGCAGTTGTCTTTATCCAATAATTTAGCAAACAGACATCTAAAAGCATTCAAACAGAGTTTTCATACAGTTGGTTTGGTATACTTCTACAGCAATCAGGGATTCGTCTTGAAGCATTTTTAGATTCCCTGCCGTGACTTTTCTTTTGCAAGATTCTAAATGTTACACAGACATCTGTGTTGTTTTTGTGCTCCAAGCGACCAAAGATTGCCAGGTGTAACTAATTTCTGTTCACAGCAACAGACAGCTGGTACAAAAACGTACATGATCTCCCTGATACACCTTTTAATGTCATCCTCCATGGTGACAAAAAAAAGTTCTCTTTCTTTTTCTAGCAAAGTTTAGTTGCATAAGAACACAGTAAAACGTTTATTCTATGTACGTAGACAGTAGTTGTTAGATGATGCCAATATAAACAAGCTGAATTTATAGTTTCTATAGAAGTGGTGTTAAATTAAAGTTGTGGTATTAATCTTGCAGAAATAGATTTAAAAAATACATTGAAATACTTACCTTTCTTGCTGCTGCAGTCTCCATCCAGTGCTATGTGATAAAAAAGCCAGGCATTTTGATCCAACTCTGAAATGACTGATATCTACAATTCTCAGCTGGTTTGCTAATCAAGCTGCCAAACACTACTCTGTTGTCTCTGCACAGTTAGACTGTGAAGATGTCAATATGGGGTACACCATGCAGAGCAGAAAGGCACTATTCTAGCGGGGGGGGGGGGGTTATAAGGCAGGCCACCTGGCTCACTGATATCTGAAGAGGAGGAAAGGGAGACTGCTTCACTTGTTCACTTGTTTGCATGATATTATGACATGACATTTGTGGTCCTGGTAAGCACCATATTACAACATTTTGTACCGAGCACTTTTACCCCCTTCCTGTCCAGGCCAATTTTCAGCTTTCAGCGCTGTTGCACTTTGAATGACAATTGCGTGGTCATATAACACTGTACCCATTTAACACTGGCAAAAAAAAGCAGCTCCCCAGAGCCCCTCTACACTACCTCACTGATATAACTGAAACTGTTGAAGGAAGATTCGGGGTAAGCCTTTGGCCATAAGTTTGTACATCTAATTTTTGCTGCCTTTTTCCCTGGGAGTAGGCTTTCTCACCATTAGTTAACTGCTGCCCCCCCCCCACACACACACACACAAAAACACAGACACACACACATCTTTCCTGTGCATTGTGCAAGGGTGAACAGCCTTTTTATTTTTGCATGGGAAAAGGGTGATATATTGGCCTGGGACTTTCTTTTCTTTTAAGGGAGTAGTCAGGTTGCATTGCCATCTCTGCCTGTGTTTGCTTTACCAGAGCATGGTTAACAATGCAACTTTGTTACTCCTGATACAAAAATTACAATTTAAACAGCAAAAACGGTTCTAAATATGTAAAATAATTGTATATAACTAACACAATCTCAACAGTCTATGACATCTGAGAGTCTGATCCAGGCTCATTTTGAATTAGATTTGGGCAAGGACAAGAAGCTAATGGCCATAGAATTATGCACTTAAATTTTGCTGTTGCCTGCCCTTCCTTTTTCATGCTGCTTGCCCTTCCCCCTCACTTTGTAATATTGGGCAGTTTGTTTTATATCTTTCCTACACTTCTCATCAGTGCCAGAATCGCATCCCTCCTCTTAACCGCCAGCACTCCAACCCTCTTTCTCGTATGGTGGGATTAACAGAAGAGGAGCTGAAGGAAAAGGGATCATTAGCAGTCTATGGGCTGCTATGGGCCCTTGAGGAAGACGAAGAATGGGGCACATTAACAGTCTTCAAATAAAATTGCCTTGAGGAGGAAAGGGAGAATAAGGTCAAATTAGCTGCAGTCTAAAGCACAGTGACTATATGCACCTTTGATAAATCAGAAGTATGTGCATTTTGCTGCTCACTTGTCTCATTGAAGTGCTGCTACAACTGAGTACTGTGATTCAGAGTCATGTCTTTTTCTTATTCATTGTTTACCTATGTTGATTTTACTTTTATTCCAGGTAATATGCTAAAGACAGACCATAATATTGCTGTTGGCAACAGATACATATTCGTCATGATCCTGGCTAATTTATTCCAAACATATAACTAGAGTCTTAAACAATCCAGTGTCACACTTCACCAATATACATAATCGTATAAAACATCCAAAATGAAACAAAAACAAACTTAATTTGCACAAAAACAGATATTGCATAAACCCTTTATATATAAAATAGTCCTAAATTGCAATACAGTGCATCTTCACAGATGAAACATGCTTCAATTCCAAAGTGCTTTTTAGACACCCAGTGATTCAATAATATATGTTGCCAAAAATTTTCTTGTGTCCACCTCCTCCAGTTGTGCTCTCACCTGTTATCTATGACCAAATTGCTAGGTGAGGTCATCAAACCACACGCAACATCAGACCCCGACCGCTCCAGCCCTGGCAGACAGATCACACCAAAACCCTCAAACAACACAGTCGTGCCCTGGAGCGACTATGGCGCAAAACAAAATCCCAACAAGCCTTCACCCGCTACAAATCTGCCTTCCGCACCTACACCTCCTCCCTCCACGCAGCCAAACAAGCCTACTTCCTGACCCTCATCAAGACCCTCTCCTCCAATCCTCGCCGACTCTTCTCCACCTTCAACTCTCTACTCTCTCCACCCCCACCTCCACCCAGCACCTCACTCACCGCCCTTGAGATTGCCAATCACTTCAAAAACAAGATTGACACAATTCGCAAGGACATTGCCGCAACTCACACGCCCTTTCAACCTGTCCCCTCTCACACAGCTACCCCCTCATCCCTCCTTCCCCTCGACATAACCCCGCGGGGACTTCGTCGCTGTTCAAACTCCCTCCAACCCCATTTCCCCTCCCTCAGCTACCCCCTCATCACCCCTCTCCCACGGCCCCACCACTGCTCTGACCTCCACTTCCACCCCACCCTACATTCCTCATACTGAAGCTCCCCGAACACTCCACACCTTTGACCTTACCACCATCGAGGAAGTCTCCAAGATCCTCTCTGATGCCCGCCTCACCACCTGCCCTCTCGACCCTATCCCCTCACAACTCCTACGACCTCCCTCCCCCTCCATCCTACGCTCCCTCACCCACATCTTCAATCTCTCCCTCTCCTCAGGCACTTTCCCCTCCCCTCTGAAACATGCACACATCACCCCCATACTTAAAAAGCCCTCCCTGGACCCCAATGACCCGAACAACCTCAGACCCATCTCCCTGCTCCCCTTTACATCTAAACTCTTCGAGCGCCTCGTCTACACCCGCCTATGCTCTCACCTCAACGACAACCACCTCCTCGATCCCCTACAGTCTGGCTTCCGTCCCCTACACTCCACTGAAACTGCCTTACTCAAACTCTCCAATGACCTTCTAACCGCCAAAGCTAATGGCCACTATTCAGTGCTCCTACTCCTTGACCTCTCTGCGGCCTTCGACACAGTCGACCACCCCCTCCTCCTCAAAAAACTACACTCCCTCGGCCTCAGAGATTCTGCTCTCTCCTGGCTCTCATCCTACCTGTCACAACGCTCTTTCAGCGTTACCTATAATGCTACCACCTCCCCCTCACTCCCCCTCTCTGTAGGGGTCCCTCAAGGCTCTGTCCTTGGGCCCCTTCTCTTCTCCATCTACACCTCCTCCCTTGGCCAACTCATACACTCTCACGGCTTCAACTACCACCTCTATGCCAACGACACACAAATCTATCTCTCAACCCCCATCTTACCCCCTCGGTCTCTGCCCGAATCACACACCTACTGAGCGACATATCAGACTGGATGTCGCTCCACTTCCTTAAACTGAACCTCTCCAAAACCGAGTTTCTTGTCTTCCCCCCAGCCTGGACCCCACCCCCCATTGACTTCTCCATCACATCCAACAACACCAATATCAAACCCGCCCCGCAGGCCAGAGTACTTGGTGTCATTCTGGACTCCAACCTATCCTTTCAGCCCCAAGTCCAATCTTTAACAAACTCGTGCAGACTCCACCTCCGCAACATCGCCAAAATACGCGCTTTCCTAACCCCAGAAACCACTAAACAGCTCATCCACTCCCTCATCGTATCACGACTCGACTACTGCAACTCCCTCCTCACTGGCCTGCCTCACCGCTGGCTATCCCTGCTTCAGTCGATCCTGAATACGGCTGCCAGACTCATTCACCTTTCCAACCGCTCCGTTTCCGCCACCCCCCTCTGCCAATCCCTCCACTGGCTTCCGATTGTGCAACGGATCAAATTCAAAATCCTAACATTGACATACAAAGCCGTCCACCATACTGCCCCGAACTACATCACTGACCTAATATCCAAATACCGCCCAGCACGCACACTCCGCTCCTCACAAGACCTCCTTCTCTCTAGTTCCCTGGTCTCCTCCTCCCATGCCCGCCTCCAGGACTTCTCCAGGGTGTCACCCATCCTCTGGAACTCCCTGCCCCAACCCATCAGATTATCACCTACTCTCCTCTCCTTTAGGCGCACCCTGAAAACCCATCTCTTCAGGGAAGCCTACCCTACCCCCTGCTAACTTGACCAACCTCCTCCACTCTTCCTACCACTCCATCCCCCACAGCTATCTCCTCCTGTACCACTATCCCCTCCCTCCTAGATTGTAAGCTCCAAAGAGCAGGGCCCTCAATCCCCTCATGTTTTGCATTGTAGTGGTATTGTTCTGTCACATGTTCTGTCCCCCTTTGTAATTACAGCGCTGAGCGAACTATTGGCGCTTTATAAATACTGTATAATAATAATAATGTGTCCCTTATTATGGACTGATGATTCTAGCTCAGTCAGAAAGGGTATGTTCTTGCAATGAGTATCCCTCTTTCTCCTCCTTCTCCACATACCTCCACCATCATGTTTGCACCGGGAAAAGATGACCAGATTATAGTGTTCTATCCTTATAAAATGTATATTATTAAATAAACAGTTTTCCACTCACACTTATGAAGTAATAATGTGCTTCATATAATAATGTCCAGTGATGTTCGATGCTGTGAATGTAGATCCTCTAACCTCAAGCCTACAGCCGGCTGTCTGTATCTTCAATCCTGTTCTGCAAGCGTCGTGACGTCAAAGTCCCTCCCCTACGCGTTATGCCACTGGGTCACATGGCTTCATCATGGGGAATGATTCCATATATACATATGAAAATTTTTAGCAACACACTGTATATTTTTGAAGCACTGGGTGTCTAAGAAGTACTTTGAAATTGAAGCATGTTACATCTGTGAAGATGCACTATATTGCAACTTAGGACCATTTTATATATAGAGATTATATAATATCTGTTTTTGTGCTAATTGTTTGTTTTTGTTTTGTTTTGGTTTGGATATTTTATATGATTATATATATATTGGTGAAGCGTGACACTGGATTGTTTAAGATTGTAATATAACACATTTTGTATGGGAGTGTGAATAGTGTGGGTGAATCACTAACTTAGTATTTTGGTTTACATATAGCAGCTCATAAGACTTTGCACTATATATATAACCAGAGTCTATTTTTGGAAAATGTTGAGATTAAATGACCATAGGGTGGTAGGAGGGGGTTCCAGGAATGTGGAATTGTGGTTTTGAAATGTTTTTGTGCACTCTGTTTTGGCATTTTGTTATACTTTTAAGATAACATAGTATGATACTGGGAAAACTGAACCTCACAAACCATCCTTGCATCAGTCAATTCAAGCTTTTAACTGTTGGAAACAAAAATCAGGCGTTGCAAACATAACTGCATGGCTGAAAGAGAATTCAGGTTGAAATCAATTAGATTGGAGGGATTTTGCTGTTTTTAAAGAGTAAGGCTGGCCATACATTATACAATTATCTGCAGATTTTTGGTTTAGATTTACCAAAAACCATATAATAGGAGGACAAACCTAAACAACACTTTCAGTTGTATCCAATTAGGCAGGCCCTTGCACTACATAGTTGAAGGTAAATCTAAAGGAAATTGGGCAGAAAATCTGCAGATAATTGTATAATGTATGGCCAGCCTAACTCCACTTTTGTTGAGGAAAAAAACATTTCCCTCTGGGTCATCAATGTACATTGCATGGATTTTAACAAACTTTGTTGCAAAGTCCTATTTTTTGTTATTCTGAATAAATAGTTGTTTTTGTCCATGTGCAGTGGGAATCTGTATGGGATTGACTTCATATTCATCAATCAGCTGCTGCACCTGCAGGGCTCTATTGAAGAAAATTGCATCCCTTAAGGCTTGGTTCACATCTGTGCGGGTGGTGCCGCTACGGATCCGCATGAAAATCCATGCAGCCGCACCACCCGCACAGAGGAATGCGGATTCTATTAGTTCTAATGGCACGCCGCCCGCACTGGAAAACGCAACCGTATTGAGAACCTAGGTTCCAGTGTGGGCTGCGTTTTCAGAAGAATTGCAGGGACTTCTCTGCGAGTCAGGGGGCACGGGAGTCTGTTCAAATGAATGGGCTCTCGTGCCTGCGCATAACGCGCCCTGCACGGTCGCATATATGTAAACCAGGGGTTATACATGACTTCCCTTTGGGAGTATCTTGCCACAAATTGCATTTTTGTTACAGGGGATGCCAAAAATCAGTGCTATATCTTAGTACAGACTTCTGGGAAAATCAGTAAGCATCACACAAGCAGGAAATTACATTTCTGGGGGGCGTTCTGTACACCATCTGTGTAGAGAAGACCTCCAGGTTGACATATTGCATTGCATTTTGCAGAAAATTACAGCACTGCAGATTGAAAAGTAAAGGTAATTTTTAATAACATTCAATAACAATATGACTTGTGCCATAATTATATATGCTATATTATTTTTTTATATGCTATTTTTTCCCTTGAGAGTGGAAATACCCTTTAAGCCAAGACAACTGTAAAAGTAAAAAAAAATCAGCACCACTATGGTTGAGCTCAGTCCCAGTTTTGGACAAATACTGGCTGTTTGGATATTTGAACGCTGAATGTTCTAAATGTGGATGAATGTAACAGCTTTTGGCTGTCAAAGGTTACTAAGGAGACAGTGACTGCTTGCACCTGCTGCAACCTTACTAACCACTGATTCCTCCAGGAATCCCAAATCATGTAAGTAAATTGGCAGCCTGGAGCCTGTAACATCAATGCTCTGCAGAGCTTAGTGGTGACTTCATCAAGCACACCCTCTCTGTCGAGTGGAACTGCTGTATACTGTATGCTATTTCTCATTCAAAGCACCTTTATTTTTTTAAATGAATCAAGTATTTTATAATACTACACTATATAATATTTCTGTTATTCTCCCTGGAATGCTGAATAATGTAGCAGAGAGACCTCAGATGGTGAAGACTGGTCCCTGTGACTTCATATTGCTCCATTTAAGCACTGTTAAACCTTCTGGTTTTAGGGGTATAATTTTTTGGTAAGCAGCAACTGTGTGAGATGGTGGTGGAGCAGTGCAGAGATCATATTGGAGTGGAGCACTGAGTTTTTTTAACCATTTAGTGGACATTCTTTGGTCATTTTTGACCCCATGTTAGCACCGTGGTCTTATCAGTTATTTACTGGATATGCTTTAATCACCTTCGTACAACACAGGTGTTTACGTGTTTTTTTATATATTATTTGTCACTTTTTGAATTGTTTATTCATGTACGTTTAATTTAAAATTGGGATTTTAAAGGAATAATGCAATATTTCTTACTTTAGTATTAATGTATATTCTGTGTTGTTATACCGCTAATGATTTTTTTTTTTTTACATACAGGTGCATCTCAATAAATAAGAATATCATCACACAGTTAATTTATTTCAGAAATTCAATTCAAAAGGTGAAACTCTTATATTATATATATTCATTACATACAGAGTAATATATTTCAAGTATTTCTTTCTTTTAATGTTGATGATTATGGCTTACAGCTAGTGAAAACCCAAAATGTAGTATCTCAGAAAATTAGAATATTGCGACAAAGTTCAATATTGTAGACTCATGGGCCCTGATTTACTAAGAATTGAGTCTACCAGCAAACTGTGAACATTCAGGCAGACTCAATTAAATCAATTAGGACCTGTCAGTCTTCTGAGAGGCGTCTAGCAATCTCGTCTAGTTTCCTGTTAGTAAATGTGGAATCCCATCTGGCACATTTTTAGGTGCAATACCGGATATGTTCGCTAGGTGGGGCACAAGCGTGGGCTTTGTCCCGTTGGTGTTTTTCTGTTTGCATATGAGAATACTTAAAATGTAAAATAAAAAGTACACCTATATTATTTTTTTTTTTGCTGTTTCTCCAAAATGATCAGAGAACTAATGCATTTCCTAATGAATGTCATACATTCTATTTTCAAATGTTAAACATTTTCACACTTATATCTCAAATAATTTGGAATGTCTAGTTCTAAGTTCCCAATATAATGATATAGCTTCCTTCTCTTTAATCATGTAACTATTCTATGTTAAAGTTCTAGTGCAGTGCTATAAATGCATGTGATCAATAATGAACGCATGTAAAATCCAAAAAGTGCAAACAATTGCAATAATGATGTAAACTGGTAAATGGTGCTAAAAAAAGTTCATATAATCATTCCTGAATAATGGAATGTCCTTCGTGTGAGAGTACCAACTCAGAGAGTGCCTACGATTGGCACGTGTGATTTATCCGTGATGGACAGTAGTGCATGAACTCGTGAAAGGTAAACCACCATTGGGACTGGTGTACACTCACCAGAACAAAAGTATTAATGCGCATGGGTTATACACAGCACACATCTGGGGGTGCAGCGGTATGCTGGCAGCTATGGGTTAGTCATCCAGCTCCATCCATCCATCCATCCATCCATCAGGGTGGGTGCCAAAATGGTCCTGGGGAGAAATTAGCTCAGCCACAGGAGCCAGAAAGGTGCTTAATAGTGTAGTACACCCGTCCCAAGGGTAGTTTACCTTTCACAAGTTCATGCACTACTGTTCATCACGGATAAACCACACGTGCCATTCATAGGCACTCTCTGAGTTGATACTCTTACATGAAGGACATTCCATTATTCAGGAATGATTATATGAACTTTTTTTTAGCACCAATTTACCAGTTTACATCATCATTAATGGGCGGCACAGTGGCTTAATGGCTAGCACATCTGCCTTGCAGTAAATGGGTCATGGGTTTGATTCCCGACTATGGCACCTCTTGCATGGAGTTTGCATGTTCTCCCTGTGCTTGTGTGGGTTTCCTCTGAGTACTTCAGTTTCCTCCCACACTCCAAAGACATGCTGGTAGGTGAGCTGATTCCTGTCCAAATTGGCCCTAGTATGTGTATGTATGAATGTGAGTTAGGGACCTTAGATTGTATGCCCCTTGAGGGTTATGGACTGATGTGAATGTACAATATATGTGTAAAGCACTGTGTAAATTGACAGCGCTATATAAGTACCTGAAATAAATAAATGATTGCACTTTTTGGATTTTACATGCGTTAATGATTGATAACATGCATTTATAGCGCTGCACTATTACTTTAATATATTTCTATTTTGGGACTGTTGCCAATACCCTGAGTGCTGGCTGCTACCTTCATATCTATACCTAGATTTATATTTATCTTGTGTAATACCATTTTAGTAGTCTATATAATTTGATCAGAGCTCGCTTTATCATTTTTAAACAATGTAACTATTCTACATTGGAGCTCAAACTCTGTCTCTCATAGTGGCTTAGTGGTTAGAATTCAGAACTTACAGCACTTGGCTCATGGGTTCTAATCCCAGCCATGGCTGCATCCCAGTTTGCATGCTTTCCCTGTATGGATGTGTTTCTGCCAACACTCCAAAGACATGCTGTTAGGTTAATTGGGCCTAGTACATGGCTGAGTTTCTGTCCTTAGATTATAAGCTCCTTGACATTTAGGAATGTTAAAAAAATGGAGATCAATTTTCTGGGTTGTGTCAGTGCCAGTATTATTAATCAATCAATTAAGATTTTGCCTAATGACTAGAAAATGGAAAGGGGGTGAATCTTACCTGCGTCCCGTTCTTCTGACAAGTTGGAAATGTGCAAGTTTCATGCTGTGTATATTTCATTGTAACTTTTTTTATCTTCTTTTAAACCTGTCTCCTTAAACAACTTGACCCCCTCCCCCACCCCATCATCACCTGTCCCATATGAAAATCTATGGACCACGCCCCACTCTTTTAACTATTTACCGATCAAGTGAATGTGTCTCATTTTCTATCAGCTACAGCTCAGATCTCACATTATTATATGAATGCTGATTGTATCTCACCACTAGTCTGATTGAATTCACAATTCCTGGTCCGTCCCGTTCCCTTACCTCTAATAACCTTTAGGGCCAGTTCACACTACATGTGTTTCAGTTGCTTTTTCGGCATCACAAACGCACAGAAAGAGGTTATATGGTTGTTAATGTCATAGTTCACATCAGCACTTGCATTTTCAGTGCATTGCAGGTGCTGTAAACAAAGTTGACCACGCTGCATTGTTTCTGCACAGAACTGTACTGGAACGCGTTGAAACGCCCTTGAATGTACTAAAACGCACATGTCCCTAATTAAATTGAATAAAAAGAAAGTAGAAAAAACTAACTGGAAGGGATACAAAAATGCAATGCAACCAAAATGTACTGGAACACACTAAACATACATGCCAAAAGGGCAGGCAAAAATGCATCAGGAACACATCCAGACTGTTTCTATAGTAATATCTTCATGTAAGAACACATATTTTCCAGCACAGCAAAGAAATGCAATGCCCTTTGCAGATGTACGCAGGTATCATGATGAAAACATAATTGCACCTACACATTAAAAACAGACCCATTCACAGCCACCAAAACGCATGGCACCACACTACTGTGTGCTTAGGTGCAACACACTTTTAAAATAATATGCCTGCAGTATTTTTGCATGTTCCCACACATTAGGCAGCCCATTGAAATTAATGAGCTGAGGGAAAAAAAAAGTAAAAAATGCCCCATTCACACAGGTCCTCTGGCCTGTAGAGCATGAATGAGTGAGTTGTTTATGTGGCTAGAGCCACCTGTTACACTATGGGGACACAGCAGCTGTATGAACACAGATTTTAACCTGACAGATGTGAATGCGTGGGGAAGTGGCCCTGAATGCTCACTGTCTGTGTTCAGAGCTGTACACCTGCACCCATATGCTTGTCAAATTATGCACTGCAGCATTTCCATGGTGTAACATAGGTTGCCTGCAAACGGCAGCAGCCACAAAAACAAACCACTGATTCCCACTCTACAGGCCACAGCACCCATGAGCCCCAAGACCACAATTATACCTCAATTACACACACAGCTTTATTTATGAACTCAGTACAGTTTTATCATTTAGATTTCACATGAATATGGTTGGGATTATGTCCATTAATAATGTTTTTAGTGTATTTTTACCAGAAATATAATTTGGATATTTTCTCTGGTGGTGGGGGGCTGTCAGGTATGCTGTACGGGGCCCCATGATATCTAACAGTGGCCCTGGGTGTATGCTTGTGTCTGTGCCACCTGTATAGTTAGGAAGAACCTTGAACCTCTGCTATGTATCTCAATGGATCTAGGAATGTTTTCAACTGAAAATACAACAATTATTAGTAATGTTTCCCCGGCAAATGAGGATCAGCTCCTCAGTGGAGAACAGCGATCTCGCCATGTCCAGATGTGGTCTGGAATTCCACAAAAGAACAATTCACAAAACTAAAAAATAGACTTGCAAATTACCACTAAACTTTCCTAACTACACTCCCATCCACTAAGACTCCCCACTACTACTTCCGGGTGTGTGCAAACATCCATGGCGTATTTCCAGTATGACAGCTGCTCTAACGCCTCCTCCAACAGCCGTCTTGGCGTTTATTTGTGCACCATAGCAATTTTCCATGCGGCTCCATTGTGTACATGACATTCGCAAATATATGTTTGCAGTTCTATTGTGGATTTGGCATTGGTGAATGTATGCTTGCTGCTATACTGTGTATATGACATTGGCGAATGTATGCTTGCAGCTATACTGTGTATATGACATTCGCAAATATATATTTGCCAGTAAAGGCCCAAAGTCAACATAAATTGGGGGCCCAATTTATTACTGTTAAGAGGATTGTAGAAAAAGAATAGCTAGCTGGACAATGAACATTCATTGTTACATAACATGGTCTTGTGGTGAAATAGGGGGCTTTTGGTTTGTTATTTTGGACATACTTGCATATGTGCGCTCTAACAAGGAAGATTTGGGCATATTATATAGCTAGCAAAAATAAGTGTTAGGGGTGCTAGTACATTTATTTCAGATACTTATATAGCGCTGTCAATTTACGCAGCGCTTTACATATATATGTGGTAAATTTACATCAGTCCCTAACCCTCAAGGGCGTACTAAGGTCTCTAACTTGCATTCATACATATACTAGGGCCAATTTTGACAGGATCCAATTAACCTACCAGCATGTCTTTAGAGTGTGGGAGGAAACCAGAGTACCCGGAGGAAACACACAGGCACAGCAAGAACATGCAAACTCCAGGCAGGAGGTGCCATAGTTGGGATTCGAACCAATGACCCTGGTACTGCCAGGTGGAAATGCTAACTATTTAGCCACTGTGCTACATTCAACTAGGACATGAAATAATCCCCCCAAAAAATACATAGTTCAAATGTTTATTGATCAAATACACATTACACATTTTTTTTTGACAGCAACAACAAGTAGGTACATTCAATATCTTAGTGAAAAAAAAAAAAAAAAAAAGCAGGATTGATGTTGCTAAAATAGAACGGTCCTGCTCATAAGAGCTTACAATCTAAAAGATTATACTTCTAATGAACTGTGCTTTCAGAGGTTACAGCAGGAAACAAATGGTTAATATGAATCACTTAGGCTTGTCCACAAAACAAGCTGCAGATCAAAATATCAATACAAAAAATACAGTACGTGCCAAAATAAAAACACCTCCCCAAATCCCCCACACATACATCTCTCATCATGTTTGTCTGAAAACTGCATTTCATTCTAAGTAAAGCAAACTTGGAAGAGCAGAGCAATTGACATGTGTTAGGATTACAATGCAAAGATAATAAACACACAATCATTGTAGAATAACGCAAACACACCTTAGAAGGAAGAACATGCAAAACATTTACAGCCCACATCAAAACACAGCGTGAGTGTGGCCTGGGGCAATTCACCACAATATCTCCTACTCTCCAAACCATCACAGCCAAGGACTTGCAGAAAATAATGTGGCTTGTACAAGGCAAAAAATCAGCCACTACTGCATCTCTTTATATAAGGTAGGCCACACCCACCACTGTCATTCATTTGGTCAGAGAAAGTGCACCTGATTATTTCTCTTCCCACCTGCGTTAACCCTTGGTATACAGGCCCCACAATTCAGAGTCAGAAAGAAAGCCACAGTGAAGTGTACCTGTGCAGCATACAACAGAACATTGAACAGGGATGTGAAAGGGAACCCTACTGGCAATATTTCTTGGCCCTATAGGCACAATTCACTCCAGATTATCGCATGAGTTAAGGCAGTCACATGATCACATCTCGCATGCAATACTGAAAATGTCAATTCACTTTTGCTAGTATGAGGCATTTCCCATAAATCGGAAAAACACTCAGGAAATCAAACATAAAAAGGCCTTACACCCCGGTCACATCAAAGCCGATTTAGAAATTGTGCGACGTACAGTGAAGATGCTGATTTCCTTACGATTTGCAAGACATCTGACACAGATATCTATGCAAATCGCCACAAAAGTAGTACATGTACTACTTTAGAAATCAGTGTCGGAAACGCACCCATGTGACTGCTCTAATAGCAGACAATAGGGTGCGACTTGGCATACGATTTGCAAGTCGCATGTCATGCAAATCGTATGCCAAGTCGCATCCAGGGTGCACAATTTCAAGTGCGATTTGGGAATTTAAATTATACCTGATATTGGATCTAATGAATGTGGATGTGAGTGTCTTAATGTAAGCGATTTGCTGCAGCACAATTTCAAAAGTAGTTCTTGTCTAACGTTTTCAGCATTTTGTAGCGATTTCACATATAGACTTCAATAGAAACCGCAATGCAAAACACAATTAAAAACGCAATAACTCATTGGTAAATCTACAGAAAATACGGTGAAATTGCCAAAAAAACCCCACAATTTTAAATCGTATCTAGTGTGAACCAAGCAGGCAATTCAACAAAGGAAATAAATCTTTGAAGGCATGCGGTATCTGCATGCTCGGATAAGGGTTTGTTATGGATTTGGGGGGGGGGGGGGACTCCATGCCATTATTTTAGTAATTTGTTTTTTAATCCTTTTCTCTCTCGCTCACTCTTCTCTTGGTTTGACAAACCTTCCCAAAAGGGGGTGGAGTGCAAACCAGCATTATCAAATCAATCATTAGTCCAGGCCCTTATCTTATCCCATCGTTTGACATTCACATAAGGTGCAACTTTAAAGGTGTTTGAACAGACAAGGCCTCATTCTAATTCACATTCTAGGGATCATTTAGACAGAAAGCAAAGATGCTGCCACCAGCACATGTATGTTAGGGTAGTTACATGTAGATCATGCAAATTCATTGCCGTGGTTGGGATTCAAATCAACAACCGTAGCGTTGTGAGGCAGCAGTGCTGACCACTAATCCACAGAGCTGTTGAACACTAATCCCACCTGTATTTCTGTGGTGTGAATGAACCCTAAGTCCCTGGGCAAGGTCAGTGTAACTAGCCAGATATCTCCAATGTGACACAAATGTTGTGCTATGTTGCCAATTCAGATGTATGTTGCTTCTATGTATCCCAATACAAAGGATTGCAATACTAATACAGAAGTACTTCGGTTTATCAACGCCTCGGTTAAGGTAATTTTCGGTTTACGAATGAAAATCCATTGAAAATAATGCCTTGGTTTACACAATTGTTAATAATTTTTTTTCGCAATACAAAGTGTATGTTGGCGCTGATTTTCAAATGCCAGCCTTTTTTTTTCCTTCACTATAGTTCACAAGTAGAGATGAGCGAATCGAAGTAGGCGAAGTGGAATTCGCTTCGAATATTAGAAAAATTTCGATTCGCGCCGAATCCGAAAATAAGCAGACTTCGGATGCGCGAATCGAAATTTTTCCTAAAATGGCGGCGACATGTGCGGCGACGGAGCGGGGATGTCTGGGAAGGCGCGCAGACAAGGCGCGCTGACCCATAATGCATTCATTCATGACATGTGATCGCATTAGCCAATCAGCAGCCAGCCAGCCAGCACTGTGTAATGGTCGAGCTATAAATGGCGGACATTTTAGAATTCTCCATTTGCCTCCAGTCATTCAACAGAGGCAGACCTGGCTGTATTCAGGGAGAGAGTTAGGGACACAGAAACGTTACTTAGGGACATAGAAACGTTAGTTAGGGACACAGAAACGTTACTTAGGGACACAGAAACGTTACTTAGGGCCACAGAAACTTTACTTAGGGACACAGAAACGTTACTTAGGGACACAGAAACGTTACTTAGGGCCACAGAATCGTTACTTAGGGCCACAGAAATGTTACTTAGGGCCACAGAATCGTTACTTAGGGCCACAAAAACGTTACTTAGGGCCACAGAAACGTTACTTAGGGCCACAGAATTGTTACTTAGGGACAGACACAGAATTGTTACTGAGGGACACAGAATTGTTACTGAGGGCCACAGAACTGTTACTTAGGGCCACAGAAACGTTACTTAGGGCCACAGAATTGTTACTTAGGGACAGACACAGAATTGTTACTGAGGGACACAGAATTGTTACTGAGGGCCACAGAACTGTTACTTAGGGCCACAGAAACGTTACTTAGGGCCAGAGAATTGTTACTTAGGGACAGACACAGAATTGTTACTGAGGGACATAGAATTGTTACTGAGGGCCACAGAACTGTTACTTAGGGCCACAGAAATGTTACTTAGGGCCACAGAAATGTTACTTAGGGCCACAGAATCGTTACTTAGGGCCACAAAAACGTTACTTAGGGCCACAGAAACGTTACTTAGGGCCACAGAATTGTTACTTAGGGACAGACACAGAATTGTTACTGAGGGACACAGAATTGTTACTGAGGGCCACAGAACTGTTACTTAGGGCCACAGAAACGTTACTTAGGGCCACAGAATTGTTACTTAGGGACAGACACAGAATTGTTACTGAGGGACACAGAATTGTTACTGAGGGCCACAGAACTGTTACTTAGGGCCACAGAAACGTTACTTAGGGACACAGAATTGTTACTCAGGGACAGACACAGAATTGTTACTGAGGGACACAGAATTGTTACTGAGGGACAGACACAGAATTGTTACTGAGGGATACAGAATTGTTACTGAGGGACACAGAACCGTTACTTAGGGCCACAGAAACGTTACTTAGGGCCACAGAAAAGTACTTAGGGCTACAGAAACGTTACTTAGGGCCACAGAATCGTTACTTAGGGCCACAGAAACTTTACTTAGGGCCACAGAAACGTTACTTAGTGCCACAGAATTGTTACTTAGGGACAGACGCAGAATTGTTACTGAGGGACACAGATTTGTTACTGAGGGCAACAGAACCGTTACTTAGGGCCACAGAAACGTTACTTAGGGACACAGAATTGTTACTCAGGGACAGACAGAATTGTTACTGAGGAACACAGAATTGTTACTGAGGGACACAGAATTGTTACTGAGGGACACAGAATTGTTACTCAGGGACACAGAATTGTTACTGAGGGACACAGAATTGTAACTGAGGGACACAGAATTGTTACTCAGGGACAGACACAGAATTGTTACTCAGAGATAGACACAGAATTGTTACTGAGGGACACAGAATTGTTACTGAGGGACACAGAATTATTACTCAGCGACAGACACAGAATTGTTACTCAGGGACAGACACAGAATTGTTACTGAGGGACACAGAATTGTTACTGAGGGACATAGAATTGTTACTGAGGGACACAGAATTGTTACTGAGGGACACAGAATTGTTACTCAGGGACACAGAATTGTTACTGAGCGACACAGAATTGTTACTGAGGGACACAGAATTGTTACTGAGGGACACAGAATTGTTACTCAGGGACAGACACAGAATTGTTACTCAGGGACAGACACAGAATTGTTACTCAGGGACAGACACCGAATTGTTACTCAGGGACAGACACAGAATTGTTACTGAGGGACACAGAATTGTTACTGAGGGACACAGAATTGTTACTCAGCGACAGACACAGAATTGTTACTCAGGGACAGACACAGAATTGTTACTGAGGGACACAGAATTTTTACTCAGGGACACAGAATTGTTACTGAGGGACACAGAATTGTTACTGAGGGACACAGAATTGTTACTCAGGGACACAGAATTGTTACTCAGGGACAGACACAGAATTGTTACTGAGGGACACAGAATTGTTACTGAGGGACACAGAATTGTTACTCAGCGACAGACACAGAATTGTTACTCAGGGACAGACACAGAATTGTTACTGAGGGACACAGAATTGTTACTGAGGGACACAGAATTGTTACTCAGGGACACAGAATTGTTACTGAGGGACACAGAATTGTTACTCAGGGACACAGAATTGTTACTGAGGGACACAGAATTGTTACTGAGGGACACAGAATTGTTACTCAGGGATAGACACAGAATTGTTACTGAGGGGCAGACACCGAATTGTTACTCAGGGACAGACACCGAATTGTTACTCAGGGACAGACACAGAATTGTTACTGAGGGACACAGAATTGTTACTCAGCGACAGACACAGAATTGTTACTCAGGGACACAGAATTGTTACTGAGGGACACAGAATTGTTACTCAGGGACAGACACAGAATTGTTACTCAGGGACAGACACAGAATTGTTACTGAGGGACACAGAATTGTTACTGAGGGACACAAAATTGTTACTCAGCGACAGACACAGAATTGTTACTCAGGGACAGACACAGAATTGTTACTGAGGGACACAGAATTGTTACTGAGGGACACAGAATTGTTACTGAGGGACACAGAATTGTTACTGAGGGACACAGAATTCTTACTCAGGGACACAGAATTGTTACTGAGGGACACAGAATTGTTACTGAGGGACACAGAATTGTTACTCAGGGACAGACACAGAATTGTTACTCAGGGACAGACACAGAATTGTTACTGAGGGACACAGAATTGTTACTGAGGGACACAGAATTGTTACTGAGGGACACAGAATTGTTACTGAGGGACACAGAATTGTTACTCAGGGACACAGAATTGTTACTGAGGGACACAGAATTGTTACTCAGGGATAGACACAGAATTGTTACTCAGGGACAGACACAGAATTGTTACTCAGGGACAGACACCGAATTGTTACTCAGGGACAGACACAGAATTGTTACTGAGGGACACAGAATTGTTACTGAGGGACACAGAATTGTTACTCAGCGACAGACACAGAATTGTTACTCAGGGACACAGAATTGTTACTGAGGGACACAGAATTGTTACTGAGGGACAGACACAGAATTGTTACTCAGGGACAGACACAGAATTGTTACTCAGGGACAGACACAGAATTGTTACTCAGGGACAGACACAGAATTGTTACTGAGGGACACAGAATTGTTACTGAGGGACACAGAATTGTTACTCAGCGACAGACACAGAATTGTTACTCAGGGACAGACACAGAATTGTTACTCAGGGACAGACACAGAATTGTTACTCAGGGACAGACACAGAATTGTTACTCAGGGACAGACACCGAATTGTTACTCAGGGACAGACACAGAATTGTTACTGAGGGACACAGAATTGTTACTGAGGGACACAGAATTGTTACTCAGCGACAGACACAAAATTGTTACTCAGGGACAGACACAGAATTGTTACTGAGGGACACAGAATTTTTACTCAGGGACACAGAATTGTTACTGAGGGACACAGAATTGTTACTGAGGGACACAGAATTGTTACTCAGGGACACAGAATTGTTACTCAGGGACAGACACAGAATTGTTACTCAGGGACAGACACAGAATTGTTACTGAGGGACACAGAATTGTTACTCAGCGACAGACACAGAATTGTTACTCAGGGACAGACACAGAATTGTTACTGAGGGACACAGAATTGTTACTGAGGGACACAGAATTGTTACTCAGGGACACAGAATTGTTACTGAGGGACACAGAATTGTTACTCAGGGACACAGAATTGTTACTGAGGGACACAGAATTGTTACTGAGGGACACAGAATTGTTACTCAGGGATAGACACAGAATTGTTACTGAGGGACAGACACCGAATTGTTACTCAGGGACAGACACCGAATTGTTACTCAGGGACAGACACAGAATTGTTACTGAGGGACACAGAATTGTTACTCAGCGACAGACACAGAATTGTTACTCAGGGACACAGAATTGTTACTGAGGGACACAGAATTGTTACTCAGGGACAGACACAGAATTGTTACTCAGGGACAGACACCGAATTGTTACTCAAGGACAGACACAGAATTGTTACTGAGGGACACAGAATTGTTACTGAGGGACACAGAATTGTTACTCAGCGACAGACACAGAATTGTTACTCAGGGACAGACACAGAATTGTTACTGAGGGACACAGAATTTTTACTCAGGGACACAGAATTGTTACTGAGGGACACAGAATTGTTACTGAGGGACACAGAATTGTTACTCAGGGACACAGAATTGTTACTCAGGGACAGACACAGAATTGTTACTCAGGGACAGACACAGAATTGTTACTGAGGGACACAGAATTGTTATTGAGGGACACAGAATTGTTACTCAGCGACAGACACAGAATTGTTACTCAGGGACAGACACAGAATTGTTACTGAGGGACACAGAATTGTTACTGAGGGACACAGAATTGTTACTCAGGGACACAGAATTGTTACTGAGGGACACAGAATTGTTACTCAGGGACACAGAATTGTTACTGAGGGACACAGAATTGTTACTGAGGGACACAGAATTGTTACTGAGGGACAGACACCGAATTGTTACTGAGGGACAGACACCGAATTGTTACTCAGGGACAGACACCGAATTGTTACTCAGGGACAGACACAGAATTGTTACTGAGGGACACAGAATTGTTACTGAGGGACACAGAATTGTTACTGAGGGACACAGAATTGTTACTGAGGGACACAGAATTCTTACTCAGGGACACAGAATTGTTACTGAGGGACACAGAATTGTTACTGAGGGACACAGAATTGTTACTCAGGGACAGACACAGAATTGTTACTCAGGGACAGACACAGAATTGTTACTGAGGGACACAGAATTGTTACTGAGGGACACAGAATTGTTACTGAGGGACACAGAATTGTTACTGAGGGACACAGAATTGTTACTCAGGGACACAGAATTGTTACTGAGGGACACAGAATTGTTACTCAGGGATAGACACAGAATTGTTACTCAGGGACAGACACAGAATTGTTACTCAGGGACAGACACCGAATTGTTACTCAGGGACAGACACAGAATTGTTACTGAGGGACACAGAATTGTTACTGAGGGACACAGAATTGTTACTCAGCGACAGACACAGAATTGTTACTCAGGGACACAGAATTGTTACTGAGGGACACAGAATTGTTACTGAGGGACAGACACAGAATTGTTACTCAGGGACAGACACAGAATTGTTACTCAGGGACAGACACAGAATTGTTACTCAGGGACAGACACAGAATTGTTACTGAGGGACACAGAATTGTTACTCAGGGACACAGAATTGTTACTGAGGGACACAGAATTGTTACTCAGGGACACAGAATTGTTACTGAGGGACACAGAATTGTTACTGAGGGACACAGAATTGTTACTGAGGGACAGACACCGAATTGTTACTGAGGGACAGACACCGAATTGTTACTCAGGGACAGACACCGAATTGTTACTCAGGGACAGACACAGAATTGTTACTGAGGGACACAGAATTGTTACTGAGGGACACAGAATTGTTACTGAGGGACACAGAATTGTTACTGAGGGACACAGAATTCTTACTCAGGGACACAGAATTGTTACTGAGGGACACAGAATTGTTACTGAGGGACACAGAATTGTTACTCAGGGACAGACACAGAATTGTTACTCAGGGACAGACACAGAATTGTTACTGAGGGACACAGAATTGTTACTGAGGGACACAGAATTGTTACTGAGGGACACAGAATTGTTACTGAGGGACACAGAATTGTTACTCAGGGACACAGAATTGTTACTGAGGGACACAGAATTGTTACTCAGGGATAGACACAGAATTGTTACTCAGGGACAGACACAGAATTGTTACTCAGGGACAGACACCGAATTGTTACTCAGGGACAGACACAGAATTGTTACTGAGGGACACAGAATTGTTACTGAGGGACACAGAATTGTTACTCAGCGACAGACACAGAATTGTTACTCAGGGACACAGAATTGTTACTGAGGGACACAGAATTGTTACTGAGGGACAGACACAGAATTGTTACTCAGGGACAGACACAGAATTGTTACTCAGGGACAGACACAGAATTGTTACTCAGGGACAGACACAGAATTGTTACTGAGGGACACAGAATTGTTACTGAGGGACACAGAATTGTTACTCAGCGACAGACACAGAATTGTTACTCAGGGACAGACACAGAATTGTTACTCAGGGACAGACACAGAATTGTTACTCAGGGACAGACACAGAATTGTTACTCAGGGACAGACACCGAATTGTTACTCAGGGACAGACACAGAATTGTTACTGAGGGACACAGAATTGTTACTGAGGGACACAGAATTGTTACTCAGCGACAGACACAAAATTGTTACTCAGGGACAGACACAGAATTGTTACTGAGGGACACAGAATTTTTACTCAGGGACACAGAATTGTTACTGAGGGACACAGAATTGTTACTGAGGGACACAGAATTGTTACTCAGGGACACAGAATTGTTACTCAGGGACAGACACAGAATTGTTACTCAGGGACAGACACAGAATTGTTACTGAGGGACACAGAATTGTTACTCAGCGACAGACACAGAATTGTTACTCAGGGACAGACACAGAATTGTTACTGAGGGACACAGAATTGTTACTGAGGGACACAGAATTGTTACTCAGGGACACAGAATTGTTACTGAGGGACACAGAATTGTTACTCAGGGACACAGAATTGTTACTGAGGGACACAGAATTGTTACTGAGGGACACAGAATTGTTACTCAGGGATAGACACAGAATTGTTACTGAGGGACAGACACCGAATTGTTACTCAGGGACAGACACCGAATTGTTACTCAGGGACAGACACAGAATTGTTACTGAGGGACACAGAATTGTTACTCAGCGACAGACACAGAATTGTTACTCAGGGACACAGAATTGTTACTGAGGGACACAGAATTGTTACTCAGGGACAGACACAGAATTGTTACTCAGGGACAGACACCGAATTGTTACTCAAGGACAGACACAGAATTGTTACTGAGGGACACAGAATTGTTACTGAGGGACACAGAATTGTTACTCAGCGACAGACACAGAATTGTTACTCAGGGACAGACACAGAATTGTTACTGAGGGACACAGAATTTTTACTCAGGGACACAGAATTGTTACTGAGGGACACAGAATTGTTACTGAGGGACACAGAATTGTTACTCAGGGACACAGAATTGTTACTCAGGGACAGACACAGAATTGTTACTCAGGGACAGACACAGAATTGTTACTGAGGGACACAGAATTGTTATTGAGGGACACAGAATTGTTACTCAGCGACAGACACAGAATTGTTACTCAGGGACAGACACAGAATTGTTACTGAGGGACACAGAATTGTTACTGAGGGACACAGAATTGTTACTCAGGGACACAGAATTGTTACTGAGGGACACAGAATTGTTACTCAGGGACACAGAATTGTTACTGAGGGACACAGAATTGTTACTGAGGGACACAGAATTGTTACTGAGGGACAGACACCGAATTGTTACTGAGGGACAGACACCGAATTGTTACTCAGGGACAGACACCGAATTGTTACTCAGGGACAGACACAGAATTGTTACTGAGGGACACAGAATTGTTACTCAGCGACAGACACAGAATTGTTACTCAGGGACACAGAATTGTTACTGAGGGACACAGAATTGTTACTCAGGGACAGACACAGAATTGTTACTCAGGGACAGACACAGAATTGTTACTCAGGGACAGACACAGAATTGTTACTGAGGGACACAGAATTGTTACTGAGGGACACAAAATTGTTACTCAGCGACAGACACAGAATTGTTACTCAGGGACAGACACAGAATTGTTACTGAGGGACACAGAATTGTTACTGAGGGACACAGAATTGTTACTGAGGGACACAGAATTGTTACTGAGGGACACAGAATTCTTACTCAGGGACACAGAATTGTTACTGAGGGACACAGAATTGTTACTGAGGGACACAGAATTGTTACTCAGGGACAGACACAGAATTGTTACTCATGGACAGACACAGAATTGTTACTGAGGGACACAGAATTGTTACTCAGGGACACAGAATTGTTACTCAGGGACACAGAATTGTTACTGAGGGACACAGAATTGTTACTCAGGGACAGACACAGAATTGTTACTCAGGGACAGACACCGAATTGTTACTCAGGGACAGACACAGAATTGTTACTGAGGGACACAGAATTGTTACTGAGGGACACAGAATTGTTACTCAGCGACAGACACAGAATTGTTACTCAGGGACACAGAATTGTTACTGAGGGACACAGAATTGTTACTGAGGGACAGACACAGAATTGTTACTCAGGGACAGACACAGAATTGTTACTCAGGGACAGACACAGAATTGTTACTCAGGGACAGACACAGAATTGTTACTGAGGGACACAGAATTGTTATTGAGGGACACAGAATTGTTACTCAGCGACAGACACAGAATTGTTACTCAGGGACAGACACAGAATTGTTACTCAGGGACAGACACAGAATTGTTACTGAGGGACACAGAATTGTTACTGAGGGACACAGAATTGTTACTCAGCGACAGACACAGAATTGTTACTCAGGGACAGACACAGAATTGTTACTCAGGGACAGACACAGAATTGTTACTGAGGGACACAGAATTGTTACTGAGGGACACAGAATTGTTACTGAGGGACACAGAATTGTTACTGAGGGACACAGAATTGTTACTCAGGGACAGACACAGAATTGTTACTCAGGGACAGACACAGAATTGTTACTCAGGGACACAGAATCGTTTAATTAAAGAGTATGTCAGACAACATGCATAGGAGTGGCAGAGGAGGCAATGTTTTAGGAGCGAGCAGACGTGGCAGCAGAGGAAGGGGTCGAGGCAGCACTATTCGCAGCCAGAGGCCAGTGCTCCCGGTGTCATCCAGCGGTCGTGTCTCCACCGACAACCCTGCCGTCATCGATTGGTTGGCTCGGTCGTCTTCCTCTTCCCAGGTCACCTCTGACACCTACAGCCAACGGTCGGTGGGTATGTCAGACACAACCGTTAGTTGGCATGGCCCGGGAGCAAGCCCACTGAAATCACGTGTCCTCTACCTGCCCCTGTCCTTTGGTGTTCCCTCACCAAGCGAAGTATCGCATGCTGTGGGCTCAGCCCCACTGTACAGTGAGGAAGAGCTAACAGAGGGCGGTCAGGAACGGGGGGAGACATCCGCCTCTTCAGCAGCCAGGCGAAGAAGTAGTGGCGACGAGAGTGGCTCGGTAGCCGGTCTAGAGACAGGTCTGTCTCCTGACCCACACGCAGCCGAGGGGGCTAGTAGTGAGGCGGAGACCCTAATTGATGATGATGAGGCTGATCGCACTTGGCAGCCTCGTCGTCATCAGGCTATTGCTTTCGCATCATCAGGAGAAGAGGGTGGCAGCTTGGCAGCGAGCAAAACAGTCGGTGGGTTGCCCAGGAGGCAGCAGGGTCGCAGCAGTGTCAGTGGAGGCAAACGGCCACGGAGTACAGCACCAGCTCCACTGCAGCCTACCACCACGGCCAGTAGTGGTGCCGGTGTGCACGGAGGAAGCAGCAGTCAGCCAGTGAGGAGTATCGGGGGCAAAGTTTCCTACTCGGCGGTGTGGCAATTTTTTGTCAAGCCGCCCGAGGAAGTAAACGTAGCCGTATGTCGACTATGTGGCCAGAAAGTCAAGCGTGGCCAGGGGGCCCATGTTGGGACTACAGCGTTGTGGCAGCATATGCAGCGTCGCCATTTGGTGGCCTGGGAAAACCGTGATAAAGATACGGCGGTTCTGCCCGCCCCAGCCCCCGCTCCATCACCCGCTCCGTTACTTGCTCCGTCACCCGATGTCAATCGCCCTCTATCAGCCAGTCAAGGCTCCAACACCTCTGCTGAGGGGAGTTGTCGCTCGTTGGCATCTTCCGCTCGTTCAGATGCTCCTTCTCCTGCTACTCCTCTTCACGGATTCCGTCAGCAGTCTTTCTTGGAATCCGTTTCCAAGAGACAACAGTTTGCGAGCACGCACCCGACGGTGCAAAAGCTGAACGTCCTCCTGTCCAAGTTGCTGGTGCTGCAGTCCCTCCCTTTCCAAGTGGTGGACTCAGCACCTTTCCGAGAAATGATGGCTTGTGCCGCGCCGCGGTTTAGAGTGCCAAGCCGTCATTTCTTCGCCAAAAAGGCAGTGCCAGCCCTGCATTCACATGTAGAAGAGATGGTGGGCCAGTCTTTGAGCATGTCGGTCTCTGCCAAAGTGCACGGCAGCGCCGACGTGTGGAGCTGTAACTACGGTCAGGGACAGTACATGTCATTTACGGCCCACTGGGTGAACGTGGTGCCGTCACAGCCGCACCAGCAACTTGGACAGGTCATGCCGCTTTTGCCTCCACGTTTGCACGTCCTTGGTCCGGCAAAGATGTCCGCCTCTACCACCTCTTCTTCCGCCGTGTCCTCAGCCGCCACCCCCGTGCCAAGTCCCATTACCCGACCGGCATATCACATGTGCAGGGTGCAACGGTGTCACGCTGTGCTGCACCTTGTATGCCTTGGCGAACGTAGTCACACAGGGGAGGAACTTCTCAGTGTAATGAACAGAGAAATCGACAGATGGCTGTCTCCGGGCAAACTGAAAATCGGAACCATGTTGACTGACAACGGAAAGAACATGGTGTCTGCTCTGCGTCAAGGAAGGTTGTGCCATGCGCCATGCATGGCTCACGTGTTCAATCTGGTTGTCAAGCGGTTCCTAAAATCCACCATCCCACTGCAAGACATCCTTAAAATGTCACGTAAACTTTGCATGCATTTCAGCCATTCCTACACCGCAAAGCACACCCTCCTTGAGCTGCAGCGGCAGAACGGAATTCCACAGCATCGCCTGATCTGCGACGTTGCAACAAGGTGGAATTCAACCCTACACATGTTAGACCGCCTTTACGAACAGCGAAAGGCCATCACCGATTTCCTGATGTTACAAGCGGATAAACTCCCCTGTGTAACTTAGATGTCAGCCATTGGCAGCTCATGCGTGACACCTGCCGCTTGCTCAGGCCCTTTGAGGAGGCCACGCTATTCGTGAGTCGGCAGGACTATGGGATGAACGACGTCATTCCTCTGTTGCACGTCCTGGAACAAATGCTGTTAACAATGGCTGGTCAGGGTGCGGTAGACGTGGCGCACAGATCTCAACGCCACATGAGCCCTGTGGGGGCAGGACAGGAAGAAGAGGAGGAGGTAGAGGAGGACATTTGTGCTCAGGAATTATTGAGTGAAATGGGTGGTTTTTCCACTCAGTGGACAGGAGTGGAGGAGCAGGAGCATCTGGTAGAGGAGGAGGAGACAGAGGACCCAGACACACCGTGGCAGTATGCTGTGGAGATGGAGGCAGGGAGTCCCTCGCATTCCTTGGCACAAATGGCCCATAGCATGCTCAGTCTGCAGTCGATGATGAGTAGCTTTCTTTACCAGCGCAGTGAGGAAACTACTAACAAGCCGCAGCAGCAGCAGCAGCATCAGGTGGACCTGGAGCAGGACCTCAAACAACAGGCTTGGGCCTACTTGGACAGCACCCTGCCAACCGAGGTAGACAATCCCCTTGACTACTGGGCAACGAAACTTGACCTTTGGCCCCAACTAGCTGAATTTGCCCTTGAAAGGCTGTCATGCCCGGCCAGTAGTGTGGCATCAGAGCGCGTGTTTAGTGCGGCAGGAGGTATTGTAACTCCGCGGAGGACACGACTGTCCACCCAAAGTGTGGAGAGACTCACGTTTGTGAAAATGAATCAGGCGTGGATTAGTCTGGATTTCAAACCACCAGTTCCTGACACAACTGACTAAATCCGCCATGAATCATGCCCCAAACATGTGCCACTTTCAGGTCTCCTCACACTGCTGGTGTGTTCCATTTTTTGTCATAGGGTGCTGGCAGATTACGGGCCTCCCATAGCTGCTGCCAGGCCCCTAATCTGCCATGGGCCCCTGTACCGCCTCCTCATGCTGCTGCCAGGTCCACAGTGTCTCATGCCATGTGCCACTTTCAGGTCTCCTCACAGTGCTGGTGTGTTCCATTTTTTGTCATAGGGTGCTGGCAGATTACGGGCCTCCCATAGCTGCTGCCAGGCCCCTAATCTGCCATGGGCCCCTATACCGCCTCCTCATGCTGCTGCCAGGTCCAGAGTCTCTCATGGGTCCCTGTACGGCCTCCCATTGCTGCTGTCTCCATCGCCACACTCTGCCATGTGCCACTTTCAGGTCTCCTCACACTGCTGGTGTGTTCCATTTTTTGTCATAGGGTGCTGGCAGATTACGAGCCTCCCATAGCTGCTGCCAGGCCCCTAATCTGCCATGGGCCCCTATACCGCCTCCTCATGCTGCTGCCAGGTCCAGAGTCTCTCATGGGTCCCTGTACGGCCTCCCATTGCTGCTGTCTCCATCGCCACACTCTGCCATGTGCCACTTTCAGGTCTCCTCACACTGCTGGTGTGTTACATTTTTTGTCATAGGGTGCTGGCAGATTACGGGCCTCCTATAGCTGCTGCCAGGCCCCTAATCTGCCATGGGCCCCTGTACCGCCTCCTCATGCTGCTGCCAGGTCCACAGTGTCTCATGCCATGTGCCACTTTCAGGTCTCCTCACACTGCTGGTGTGTTCCATTTTTTGTCATAGGGTGCTGGCAGATTACGAGCCTCCCATAGCTGCTGCCAGGCCCCTAATCTGCCATGGGCCCCTATACCGCCTCCTCATGCTGCTGCCAGGTCCAGAGTCTCTCATGGGTCCCTGTACGGCCTCCCATTGCTGCTGTCTCCATCGCCACACTCTGCCATGTGCCACTTTCAGGTCTCCTCACACTGCTGGTGTGTTCCATTTTTTGTCATAGGGTGCTGGCAGATTACGGGCCTCCCATAGCTGCTGCCAGGCCCCTAATCTGCCATGGGCCCCTGTACCGCCTCCTCATGCTGCTGCCAGGTCCACAGTGTCTCATGCCATGTGCCACTTTCAGGTCTCCTCACAGTGCTGGTGTGTTCCATTTTTTGTCATAGGGTGCTGGCAGATTACGGGCCTCCCATAGCTGCTGCCAGGCCCCTAATCTGCCATGGGCCCCTATACCGCCTCCTCATGCTGCTGCCAGGTCCAGAGTCTCTCATGGGTCCCTGTACGGCCTCCCATTGCTGCTGTCTCCATCGCCACACTCTGCCATGTGCCACTTTCAGGTCTCCTCACACTGCTGGTGTGTTCCATTTTTTGTCATAGGGTGCTGGCAGATTACGGGCCTCCCATAGCTGCTGCCAGGCCCCTAATCTGCCATGGGCCCCTGTACCGCCTCCTCATGCTGCTGCCAGGTCCACAGTGTCTCATGCCATGTGCCACTTTCAGGTCTCCTCACAGTGCTGGTGTGTTCCATTTTTTGTCATAGGGTGCTGGCAGATTACGGGCCTCCCATAGCTGCTGCCAGGCCCCTAATCTGCCATGGGCCCCTATACCGCCTCCTCATGCTGCTGCCAGGTCCAGAGTCTCTCATGGGTCCCTGTACGGCCTCCCATTGCTGCTGTCTCCATCGCCACACTCTGCCATGTGCCACTTTCAGGTCTCCTCACACTGCTGGTGTGTTACATTTTTTGTCATAGGGTGCTGGCAGATTACGGGCCTCCTATAGCTGCTGCCAGGCCCCTAATCTGTCATGGGCCCCTATACTGCCTCCTCATGCTGCTGCCAAGTCCAGAGTCTCTCATGGGTCCCTGTACCGCCTCCCATTGCTGCTGTCTCCATCGCCACACTCTGCCATGTGCCACTTTCAGGTCTCCTCACACTGCTGGTGTGTTCCATTTTTTGTCATAGGGTGCTGGCAGATTACGGGCCTCCTATAGCTGCTGCCAGGCCCCTAATCTGCCATGGGCCCCTATATCGCCTCCTCATGCTGCTGCCAAGTCCAGAGTCTCTCATGGGTCCCTGTACGGCCTCCCATTGCTGCTGTCTCCATCGCCACACTCTGCCATGTGCCACTTTCAGGTCTCCTCACACTGCTGGTGTGTTCCATTTTTTGTCATAGGGTGCTGGCAGATTACGGGCCTCCCATAGCTGCTGCCAGGCCTCTAATCTGCCATGGGCCCCTGTACCGCCTCCTCATGCTGCTGCCAGGTCCACAGTGTCTCATGGGTCCCTGTACGGCCTCCCATTGCTGCTGTCGCCATCGCCACACTCTGCCATGTGCCACTTTCAGGTCTCCTCACACTGCTGGTGTGTTCCATTTTTTGTCATAGGGTGCTGGCAGATTACGGGCCTCCCATAGTTGCTGCCAGGCACCTAATCTGCCATGGGCCCCTACACCGCCTCCTCATGCTGCTGCCAGGTCCAGAGTCTCTCATGGGTCCCTGTTCGGCCTCCCATTGCTGCTGTCTCCATCGCCACACTCTGCCATGTGCCACTTTCAGGTCTCCTCACACTGCTGGTGTGTTCCATTTTTTGTCATAGGGTGCTGGCAGATTACGGGCCTCCCATAGCTGCTGCCAGGCCCCTAATCTGCCATGGGCCCCTGTACCGCCTCCTCATGCTGCTGCCAGGTCCACAGTGTCTCATGCCATGTGCCACTTTCAGGTCTCCTCACAGTGCTGGTGTGTTCCATTTTTTGTCATAGGGTGCTGGCAGATTACGGGCCTCCCATAGCTGCTGCCAGGCCCCTAATCTGCCATGGGCCCCTATACCGCCTCCTCATGCTGCTGCCAGGTCCAGAGTCTCTCATGGGTCCCTGTACGGCCTCCCATTGCTGCTGTCTCCATCGCCACACTCTGCCATGTGCCACTTTCAGGTCTCCTCACACTGCTGGTGTGTTCCATTTTTTGTCATAGGGTGCTGGCAGATTACGAGCCTCCCATAGCTGCTGCCAGGCCCCTAATCTGCCATGGGCCCCCTATACCGCCTCCTCATGCTGCTGCCAGGTCCAGAGTCTCTCATGGGTCCCTTTATGGCCTCCCATTGCTGCTGTCTCCATCGCCACACTCTGCCATGTGCCACTTTCAGATCTCCTCACACTGCTGGTGTGTTACATTTTTTGTCATAGGGTGCTGGCAGATTACGGGCCTCCCATTGCTGCTGCCAGGCCCGTAATCTGCCATGGGCCCCCGTACCGACTCCTCATGCTGTGACGTTGCAACAAGGTGGAATTCAACCCTTCATATGTTAGACCGCCTTTACGAACAGCGAAAGGCCATCACAGATTTCCTGATGTTACAAGCGGATAAAGGTACTCCCTGTGTAACTTAGATGTCAGCCATTGGCAGCTCATGCGTGACACCTGCGCTTGCTCAGGCCCTTTGAGGAGGCCACGCTATTCGTGAGTCGGCAGGACTATGGGATGAACGACGTCATTCCTCTGTTGCACGTCCTGGAACAAATGCTGTTAACAATGGCTGGTCAGGGTGCGGTAGACGTGGCGCACAGATCTCAACGCCACATGACCCCTGTGGGGGCAGGACAGGAAGAAGAGGAGGAGGTAGAGGAGGACATTGGTGCTCAGGAATTATTGAGTGAAATGGGTGGTTTTTCTACTCAGCGGACAGGAGTGGAGGAGCAGGAGCATCTGGTAGAGGAGGAGGAGGAGGAGGAGACAGAGGACCCAGACGCACCGTGGCAGTATGCTGTGGAGATGGAGGCAGGGAGTCCCTCTCATTCCTTGGCACAAATGGCCCATAGCATGCTCGCTTGCTTGCGTAGCGACAGCCGAATAATAACCATCAGACAGAGGGATGACTTTTGGCTGTCCACCTTGTTGGACTCTCGCTACCGTTCAAAAATGGTGGCCTTTTTCACACCTGCTGAGAGGGAGGCCAAAATAACGTACTATAAAAACCACCTATGTAGTCAGCTGGTCTCTGCCTTTCTGCGCCAACGTCCATCCTCAGACACTGTGGGCCCTGTGCGCTCGCGTTCCGCTGCCATGGCAGCAGGGGAGGGGTGGGGTGGTAGGAGCAGTGGCAGCTCCACCAGCAGCGGCTGCCTCAGTCTGCAGTCGATGATGAGTAGCTTTCTTCACCAGCGCAGTGAGGAAACTACTAACCAGCCGCAGCAGCAGCAGCAGCATCAGGTGGACCTGGAGAAGGACCTCAAACAACAGGCTTGGGCCTACTTGGACAGCACCCTGCCAACCGAGGTAGACAATCCCCTTGACTACTGGGCAACGAAACTTGATCTTTGGCCCCAACTAGCTGAATTTGCCCTTGAAAGGCTGTCATGTCCGGCCAGTAGCGTGGCATCGGAGCGCGTGTTTAGTGCGGCAGGAGGTATTGTAACTCCGCGGAGGACACGACTGTCCACCCAAAGTGTGGAGAGACTCACATTTGTGAAAATGAATCAGGCGTGGATTAGTCTGGATTTCAAACCACCAGTTCCTGACACAACTGACTAAATCCGCCATGAATCATGCCCCAAACATGTGCCACTTTCAGGTCTCCTCACACTGCTGGTGTGTTCCATTTTTTGTCATAGGGTGCTGGCAGATTACAGGCCTCCCATTGCTGCTGCCAGGCACGTAATCTGCCATGGGCCCCTATACCGCCTCCTCATGCTGCTGCCAGGTCCAGAGTCTCTCATGGGTCCCTGTACGGCCTCCCATTGCTGCTGTCTCCATCGCCACACTCTGCCATGTGCCACTTTCAGGTCCCCTCACACTGCTGGCGTGTTCCATTTTTTGTCATAGGGTGCTGGCAGATTACGGGCCTCCCATAGCTGCTGCCAGGCCCCTAATCTGCCATGGGCCCCTATACCGCCTCCTCATGCTGCTGCCAGGTCCAGAGTCTCTCATGGGTCCCTCTACGGCCTCCCATTGCTGCTGTCTCCATCGCCACACTCTGCCATGTGCCACTTTCAGGTCTCCTCACACTGCTGGTTTGTTACATTTTTTGTCATAGGGTGCTGGCAGATTACGGGCCTCCTATAGCTGCTGCCAGGCCCCTAATCTGCCATGGGCCCCTATACCGCCTCCTCATGCTGCTGCCAGGTCCAGAGTCTCTCATGGGTCCCTGTACGGCCTCCCATTGCTGCTGTCTCCATCGCCACACTCTGCCATGTGCCACTTTCAGGTCTCCTCACACTGCTGGTGTGTTCCATTTTTTGTCATAGGGTGCTGGCAGATTACGGGCCTCCCATAGCTGCTGCCAGGCCCCTAATCTGCCATGGGCCCCTATACCGCCTCCTCATGCTGCTGCCAGGTCCAGAGTCTCTCATGGGTCCCTGTACGGCCTCCCATTGCTGCTGTCTCCATCGCCACACTCTGCCATGTGCCACTTTCAGGTCTCCTCACACTGCTGGTGTGTTACATTTTTTGTCATAGGGTGCTGGCAGATTACGGGCCTCCCATAGCTGCTGCCAGGCCCCTAATCTGCCATGGGCCCCTATGCCGCCTCCTCATGCTGCTGCCAGGTCCAGAGTCTCTCATGGGTCCCTGTACGGCCTCCTATTGCTGCTGTCTCCATCGCCACACTCTGCCATGTGCCACTTTCAGGTCTCCTCACACTGCTGGTGTGTTACATTTTTTGTCATAGGGTGCTGGCAGATTACGGGCCTCCTATAGCTGCTGCCAGGCCCCTAATCTGTCATGGGCCCCTATACTGCCTCCTCATGCTGCTGCCAAGTCCAGAGTCTCTCATGGGTCCCTGTACCGCCTCCCATTGCTGCTGTCTCCATCGCCACACTCTGCCATGTGCCACTTTCAGGTCTCCTCACACTGCTGGTGTGTTCCATTTTTTGTCATAGGGTGCTGGCAGATTACGGGCCTCCTATAGCTGCTGCCAGGCCCCTAATCTGCCATGGGCCCCTATACCGCCTCCTCATGCTGCTGCCAGGTCCAGAGTCTCTCATGGGTCCCTGTACGGCCTCCCATTGCTGCTGTCTCCATCGCCACACTCTGCCATGTGCCACTTTCAGGTCTCCTCACACTGCTGGTGTGTTCCATTTTTTGTCATAGGGTGCTGGCAGATTACAGGCCTCCCATAGCTGCTGCCAGGCCCCTAATCTGCCATGGGCCCCTATACCGCCTCCTCATGCTGCTGCCAGGTCCAGAGTCTCTCATGGGTCCCTGTACGGCCTCCCATTGCTGCTGTCTCCATCGCCACACTCTGCCATGTGCCACTTTCAGGTCTCGTCACACTGCTGGTGTGTTCCATTTTTTGTCATAGGGTGCTGGCAGATTTCGGGCCTCCTATAGCTGCTGCCAAGCCCCTAATCTGCCATGGGCCCCTATACCGCCTCCTCATGCTGCTGCCAAGTCCATAGTCTCTCATGGGTCCCTGTACGGCCTCCCATTGCTGCTGTCTCCATCGCCACACTCTGCCATGTGCCACTTTCAGGTCTCCTCACACTGCTGGTGTGTTCCATTTTTTGTCATAGGGTGCTGGCAGATTTCGGGCCTCCCATAGCTGCTGCCAGGCCCCTAATCTGCCATGGGCCCCTGTACCGCCTCCTCATGCTGCTGCCAGGTCCACAGTGTCTCATGCCATGTGCCACTTTCAGGTCTCCTCACAGTGCTGGTGTGTTCCATTTTTTGTCATACGGTGCTGGCAGATTACGGGCCTCCCATAGCTGCTGCCAGGCCCCTAATCTGCCATGGGCCCGTATACCGCCTCCTCATGCTGCTGCCAGGTCCAGAGTCTCTCAAGGGTCCCTGTACGGCCTCCCATTGCTGCTGTCTCCATCGCCACACTCTGCCATGTGCCACTTTCAGGTCTCCTCACACTGCTGGTGTGTTCCATTTTTTGTCATAGGGTGCTGGCAGATTACGGGCCTCCCATAGCTGCTGCCAGGCCCCTAATCTGCCATGGGCCCCTATACCGCCTCCTCATGCTGCTGCCAGGTCCAGAGTCTCTCATGGGTCCCTGTACGGCCTCCCATTGCTGCTGTCTCCATCGCCACACTCTGCCATGTGCCACTTTCAGGTCTCCTCACACTGCTGGTGTGTTCCATTTTTTGTCATAGGGTGCTGGCAGATTACGGGCCTCCCATAGCTGCTGCCAGGCCCCTAATCTGCCATGGGCCCCTATACCACCTCCTCATGCTGCTGCCAGGTCCAGAGTCTCTCATGGGTCCCTTTACGGCCTCCCATTGCTGCTGTCTCCATCGCCACACTCTGCCATGTGCCACTTTCAGATCTCCTCACACTGCTGGTGTGTTCCATTTTTTGTCATAGGGTGCTGGCAGATTGCGGGCCTCCCATTGCTGCTGCCAGGCCCGTAATCTGCCATGGGCCCCCGTACCGACTCCTCATGCTGTGACGTTGCAACAAGGTGGAATTCAACCCTACATATGTTAGACCGCCTTTACGAACAGCGAAAGGCCATCACAGATTTCCTGATGTTACAAGCGGATAAAGGTACTCCCTGTGTAACTTAGATGTCAGCCATTGGCAGCTCATGCGTGACACCTGCGCTTTCTCAGGCCCTTTGAGGATGCCACACTATTCGTGAGTCGGCAGGACTATGGGATGAACGACGTCATTCCTCTGTTGCACGTCCTGGAACAAATGCTGTTAACAATGGCTGGTCAGGGTGCGGTAGACGTGGCGCACAGATCTCAACGCCACATGACCCCTGTGGGGGCAGGACAGGAAGAAGAGGAGGAGGTAGAGGAGGACATTGGTGCTCAGGAATTATTGAGTGAAATGGGTGGTTTTTCCACTCAGCGGACAGGAGTGGAGGAGCAGGAGCATCTGGTAGAGGAGGAGGAGGAGGAGACAGAGGACCCAGATGCACCGTGGCAGTATGCTGTGGAGATGGAGGCAGGGAGTCCCTCTCATTCCTTGGCACAAATGGCCCATAGCATGCTCGCTTGCTTGCGTAGCGACAGCCGAATAATAACCATCAGACAGAGGGATGACTTTTGGCTGTCCACCTTGTTGGACCCTCGCTAACGTTCAAAAATGGTGGCCTTTTTCACACCTGCTGAGAGGGAGGCTAAAATAACGTACTATAAAAACCACCTATGTAGTCAGCTGGTCTCTGCCTTTCTGCGCCAACGTCCATCCTCAGACACTGTGGGCCCTGTGCGCTCGCGTTCCGCTGCCATGGCAGCAGGGGAGGGGTGGGGTGGTAGGAGCAGTGGCAGCTCCACCAGCAGCGGCTGCCTCAGTCTGCAGTCGATGATGAGTAGCTTTCTTCACCAGCGCAGTGAGGAAACTACTAACCAGCCGCAGCAGCAGCAGCAGCATCAGGTGGACCTGGAGCAGGACCTCAAACAACAGGCTTGGGCCTTCTTGGACAGCACCCTGCCAACCGAGGTAGACAATCCCCTTGACTACTGGGCAACGGAACTTGACCTTTGGCCCCACCTAGCTGAATTTGCCCTTGAAAGGCTGTCATGCCCGGCCAGTAGCGTGGCATCGGAGCGCGTGTTTAGTGCGGCAGGAGGTATTGTAACTCCGCGGAGGACACGACTGTCCACCCAAAGTGTGGAGAGACTCACGTTTGTGAAAATGAATCAGGCGTGGATTAGTCTGGATTTCAAACCACCAGTTCCTGACACAACTGACTAAATCCGCCATGAATCATGCCCCAAACATGTGCCACTTTCAGGTCTCCTCACACTGCTGGTGTGTTCCATTTTTTGTCATAGGGTGCTGGCAGATTACGGGCCTC